>NC_139231.1:59080719-59680719 GCF_977018435.1 Lepisma saccharinum | reverse complement strand
TTCAAAATGTTATTGAATGTTTCATGTCCATAATTTGACCAATGCGTCAATTCTTGACGCTGATACGATATTTTCTGCAACTACCTCTTCTCTTCAGTCCCTTCTGTTCTTCTCTTCTCATTCTCCTCTCCCCTCCTTCTGCTCGCTCTGCTTTTATCTCATATCGCCTTCCCTACTTTTCTCGCATCTTATCTCCATCCCACTCATTTCCACTCCTCGTATCTCCTGTCTCTTAGAGTTCCGACTCCACTGCACTCTTCTCCTCTTCTTTTCGTTCTTCTCTTTTTCTCTCCTTTACTTTACTCTCCACTCCCCTCTTCTCTCTTCTTTGCTCCATTTTCCCCATCTATCCTAGAATCTTTTTCCATTCTCCTCACTACATCTCCTCTCGTCGTCTATCCTATCTTTCTTCTCTCCTCTACTTTTCCTCTTCTCCTTTCGCTTTCTCTTTCTCCTCTCCTTTGTCACCTTTCGTATTGTCTCACCTCCTTTCCTTTCTGTAGACTCATCAGCGATTAAATACTAGAAAACCTATTTTTTTTCTTTCAGAAAGAATTTTGTCACTTGCGATATAATAGTGATATTTTTAATAATTTTATACAATATTACTTGTTTTTATTTCTTTCGCGTATTTTATAAATATCTATTGTGCATGTGGCAACCCTGAAATTGAGCCTAACTCTACACGCAACCCACCAACGCCTTGTGTAAATTGGGTTGCCTAGTTTAAAATGCCGTTGTCCTAAAACTTTTGAGAGACACTGTACATGAAAGTAATATGTTCAAAAAAATTATCTTCGGAATGCATTTATCATTCATTTTCTGCCATTCAAAAATACAGTTTGTGTGCTTGTTTTCCATTATTAGCTACTGTCAATTGCTGCGACTAGGGAGCGAGGGGGGCAGTTGCCCCGCACCTTTCGCCACTTTTGCACCCGCACTATGCTAAATCGTATATATAGAAAATAAAATATACTGTCTTTTCCCCCTGCCCCCAGTTTTGGCACCTTGCCCTCTCCGGTTTTGGAAGCCAATCGCCGCCACTGGCTACTGTGAAATTGACGGTGTTGAAAAAATATTTCAAATCGTTCGTTCCAAACAAATGCTATAGCACCGACTTCTACCCCCCTTTTGCGTAATTTATAGTGTTGCCCACGAGACGAGACTTTGGCCTATCTCGTCTCGTGGAGTCTCGTGGAAATGCTGTCTCGTCTCGAAAATATTCGTTTGTCTTATGACACATGGTCAATCTCGTCTCGTCTCGAATTTTTAAAAGCCTGTCCCGTCTCGTCCCGTGGGCAACACTAGTAATTTAAGAGGATAATAACTTCTTTGATACTGCTACTATACCACTAGTAGTAGTAGAAATAATAATAAGTAAAAAAAGTAAAAGTAAAAAGTAAAGTGCTCCCCTGTGCTTAGCACCACGCCATGAAGGCGTATAGGGGGTGTGGGGGTAACGCCCCACACTTTCTTGATCCGGTCGTGAGTGGGGGTGATGTGATCATAATGATAATAATGACATTAATGTTTATGTTGTTATTATTATATATTATTATAACATTATATATATAAATGTCATTGTTAATGTTTTTGTTGTTATTATTAATAATATTGGTGCATTTATCCTGGTACTTGCCCGCCCCCAGCCCCAGACAAAAATTCGTAGTTGCGCCTCTGTTCTAAGCAGCACCAAATAGACAATATATTTGATATTTTGTTAATAAAAAGACCAAAGAGAATGTTTTTTAAAAAAGGAAAAAAAGGGAATGTAGGCTAAAAAAAAACCTAGTCAATAAAGGGACCAGAATGGAAAATGTTTTTGAAAAAGGGAATGTGGACTGAAAAAGGGGGGGAAGAAAAGTCAAAACCATGTTAACTTGTTGGTGGAAGATAATTATCAACACATGCTCTTTATTCCATGATGCATGTTGAAAGATAAAAACGGAATTCCCTTCAAAATGCAGTCTTTACTTATGAGGGGAGGCAGATTCCAATTTGGGGTTTAACTTGGTGGGGATTCAGAACTATTTTGCTAAATTACTGTTAATTTTACGAAATCATAAAAAATATCCATTACTTTGCTTCTCAGAATCTCTGTTCCGAGGAAGTTTAAAAAAAGAAGTACCATTAACTTGTACTTTCAATAATTCTGCAATTTTTTTGAGGGGGGGGGCAAGTGCCTATTTGCCCACGGCAAGTTACGCCTATGTGCTCGAATTCTGTTCGAATCTGCATTTATCGTTTTGAATATTTCTACGAACCTATACTAGCCTAGATCATGTTAACGTATATAACTAACAGATGGCAGGTTATCATTTAGTACGAATGAAAATAAAAATGGTACTTACTGAAGCCAGAGTACTCTACAAGTCGTAATCAAATAAATGTATAATAATACAGTACATTAAAAAAATATACTCTGTGTTTAAGAAAAGGTATTGAACAAATGTTATAAAAACATATGAACAACTTCTCACAAGTAAAATATTCACCTTTTTCAAGTAGGGTACGTGTTTGTCCATCTAATATCGATTAGCCTAAAAGTGAAATTATTTTCATCATTCATCCTCTCTTTTTGTAAACCACTGTTGTTTCATCAGTGGTTAATATATGAAATAAACAAAATTCCAATTAACGAGACCATAGTGTCCATTGTATAGAAATCACGTGGACGCGAATCATGAGTTTTCAAAATGTTGCTAAGTCAGGCGTCAAAAATTCTATCCCCTCAAGACTGTGGCGTAAAGGCCGCAATGTGTAGCAGTGGCGCAACTACAGAGGGTATTGCCCACCCCCAACCCTGGACGGAAATCAATTCTAGGGGGGCAAACATTGACGGCCAAGGGCAATTGTCTCCCCCCTCGATTTTTAATTTTATGCAAATTAAAATACATTTCGTAAACTTTTCTTGCTCGCAATACCGCAATTTTCTCATCAAGTTCAAAGCCGTAGCTGGGGGTGGGGTGGGGGGCTTGAACGATCCAAATAAAAAAAAGCTGTCATCGAGAGAGTGCCTTGGCGCCCCCTGAAATTATTTACGCCCTATTAAACCAATATTGTTTTCAGTTTGCAGAAAATTGGATCGCATCACTCTCAATATATGGCTGTTTTCTGTAAGGCATTGTAAATTACCAGAGAGAGAAGTAAGACTTCTCTTAATTGGTTTTTTCACAGATATCATTATTTGTGGTTTTATCTTCAATGCATGAACAATTCTTTTGAGGAAAAGGAGCGTGCACATTTGAGAGACAATTTATGTAATATTATGAGGTGAATGAATTGATTATTTAATGTATTTAAATAACATATGTTGTATAAAATATGTATGTATTAAAGAAACTTTGAATACGTATACAATTTACTGTTGTATGTTGCGTGTGTATTAACTTATTTTATGTCGCTCCATGTTGCATATATGTAAAACATATGTTTCACATGGAAGTGATACATGTTATGTGTAAAAAATATATTCGAAATGTATTTGTCATGCATTTTCTGTCTTTCAAAAATACGGTCTTTGTGATTGTTTTCCATTATTAATGTGAAATTGAAGGTATTGAAAAAAATATTTCAAATACTTTGTTCCAACACAATTGCTTTAGCACAGACTTCAGCCCCCCCTTTCTTGCGTAATTTACGAGGATAATAACGTCTTTGATACTATTACTACTACTACTACTACTATTATTACTATTATTACTATTATTATTGGTACGTTTATCCGGGTACTTGCCCCCCCACCCGACAAAAAATTGTGGTTGCGCCTCTGCTTGTAACTGTTGAATAAATTAAATGACAGGAAATTGTTTGGAATAAAAGTGATAGCCCAATTCATAACCTTTACAACAATATAAGACTTAATGCATTTGAATGTCCCAAAATTGAGGATACTGCCCAAACTGTGCATCTTCATCACAGGCCGGCGGCTAAGCCCAGAATCAGTGATTTTTTTTATAAAAGCAAGAGACTTGGTAGGATTAATTGTCCAATCGATATTTGCGCTCCGAAGGCAGTCATCTTGAAAATAATCCACCATATTGGATATTTTTTGATTTGATATACCGTATCTCTGGAACAGTGTCCTCCATCAACGTCCGGTTTCCTCACAAATATTCCAAATAGTGCAAAACTTTCATAATAAATCAATAAATCCATTTTTGAAAAATAAGAAATAGAAGTTTTGCAGAAAAACTACAAAACATTTTATGAGAGAAACTGCGAACTGAAAGTCTTAATAATTCCCTACCAAACAATGGTATTTTCTATTTTGTAAGATTACGAAGTGTTTATTAGAAGTCTTTCGATGAACTGAACCCCTATTTTTTCTTTTATAAATTTACCTTAAGTAATATTTTAAGATAAATACAATTTACAAACAAGTCAACAAAATTTCTGAAAAAGAAAGGAGTAATTGAAATTTATACAGTATTAAATTGTTGTATTATTTGAAAGAAAAAACACATCTTTATTATAATTCATGATACAAAAATACCAAATTATTTTGATATGAATCACTCTTTGGATCTATTTCCATCCCTTATTAGGTCTTCGTACCCTTCACATTTAGGTAATATACAGGATGTCCACATGAGACATCCCTGCTTTTAAACTACAATTGTGAGGAAATTCTTCGACATAGAGCCTTGCTGTTTGTGGCATTATCTAAAGCAACTCAAAAAGTTTTTTTTATAATTTTTGACATAGTGCGCTTCTATACGTGGGCTCCTTTCCTAACCTTCAAAATGTCTAGCCGGTACTCGATCTGGACTCATGTGCGCTCTAGCATGTCAGGGGTGATGGAGTTGATGGCATTTCCAATTCTCTTTCGGAGATATGAAGATCACATACAGGTGAGGTGTAGATTCGTTTTTTGCATAACCCCACAAGAAGAAATCCAGAGGGAGTTATGTCCGGAGATCGCAGTAGCCACCTGATTTGTACATCACGTCCTATGCATCGCTGTTGGAACGTTCTGTCCAGAAACTCACGAACATCCAAACTCCAGTGCGGTGGTGCACCATCCTGCTGGAAGATCACATTTGGCTGCAGAGGAAGGAGCTGAAGGACAGCAAATTCCTCAAGCATGTCCAAATAACAGTTCCCGGTTACGGTTTGCTCGATGAAGAAAAACGGTCAAAACCATTCTGTCTTTCATCAGTGCACACCACACATTCACCTTTTTGCTTTTCCTGACATGCTTCCGAACACTATTGGGTTCCGGTAGTCTGGGTCTTGCTCGATTCGGTCCAGCATCTCGATAGCGAATTGATCTCCTTGTGGTCTGCCTTGTGGCTGCAGCGCCTGATCAACCTTCGCTTTATATACATGCAAAACAAAGACGTTTATGCATCACCTTGTGAACTGATGATCATGGGATGTTCATCTCTCGTGACGCTCTGCGAACTGACCTTTACGAACTTCTCTCGCAGGTCTCCCTGATCACCTCTACCGTTTCATCAGACGTGCGTTTTCTGCCAGAACCTGACTGTCGGTTAGCACTCCCAACGGCTAGGAACTTCTCATGCCAAACCTTAGTTGTCTTTACATCTGCCTGTACCACCTCACCCACAAGGCTAAAAAAAGAATTTCTTTTTATTGAGATAGTCCACCATATTGGACGCCATCTTGAATTACTCAAATTGTTGGCAGAGTGGCATCAATCGGATCGGATCCACTTGACACCTGGACTAAGTCCCTAGGCAGGCGTCATTTCGGCTAATCCTGAACTGTTGTTCCGTATCGTGATGACACTCAAGGTATGATTCTTTATGGCGAATATTTACATCTTTTCCCAAGATATGTTAATCGTAGATACAACGCTGATGGAATGCGTGAAGATTGAGCTGTGCGTCACTTTATATAGACTCCGTTGATGCTCAAGTGTCATACTATGAGGTATTTGCACAACGCATCTTTCGGTATTATCCATAACTAAAGATTGCGTGTATATAATTTATGTAACCTTGCAGCGAGATCGAAAATAATTTGTACAAAGGCTTATACTGTATGTATATTTTTGTCAATAAAGACTAAACTTAAATAAATCACTTTTCATTGTAATTGCGACCCTACTGGCTTTACAGAACGTAGTTCATTACCTGAATATTTCCCTTGTTGCTAGTAAGATCTGTGACATTAAATAAGGAGATTTAGACATATAAAGCATATAAACTTTTCATTGAAAAAAACAGATCTGAATTTTGAACTACATTGTAGATGCTCACGCACACTCATTGAAAAAAAAAAAGATCTGAATTTTGAACTATATTTGCTTAGACTGAAGTTACACTGTTCCTTAATCCAATTATAAAGAATTGTTTTATATAAAATCATGTCTATTAAAATTGATCGAACTAATGGATCAAAATTAAGAACATGGAAAATTTACGTACAGAAGAAAAATAAAATAAAATTGTACTTAAAACAAATCTAAAAGGTGACCGCATTTGAGGTGAGTCGTGAGGTTAATATCAATTAAGTGCATCCGGTCTCGTCTCAAGTTGCAAACATCTGTCTTATTCTCAAACAACACGTCTCTTCTCGTCTTGAAATATATACGTAGTATCGACAGCATATGCGCAATATTATCACCACGAAAACTTCAGAATTTTTCGGTGTCTCCTTTCGAGCTTCGAACCTTCGGAAAAACTATATTATCCTGAATTTATGCATAACATACTTCCAAGTAGTACTAATGGATTAGCTTTGTTATTACTATAAACAAAGTAATTAACTTATGTCAGAACAATCGGGTCAATAGATATCAGTTTGGTATGTCCAAAGAAGTTGCATTGTTAAGTAGGTTAGGTTCACGTAAAATTTTTAAGTATCGTATCAAAGCTACAGGCACAAAATCGCTCTCGTCTCGATTTGCAAAGTCTATCGGTCTCGTCTCTTTTTTTTTTTAGGTCGAGACCGAGACCTGTCTAGTATTGGTACCAACCCTAGTCAAGTGTTCGACTCAAGTTCTTGGCACTGAAGGTTCCGGATTCGAGTCTCGGTTTGGGCACGGTTGTTCCTTTGTGAGTGTCCCTTCATCAATACCAGCCAATCACAATTCATTCTCAAATTTAGCCTATAGAAAGATGAAACCGGCGTGTTGTACTGCAGCGAGAAAATTGCTCGAGGAATTCACGCAGGCTGCAAGCGTCCGCCTGGCCCCTCCGTGTTTCCCGATAGGTGATTGCAATTACCGTCGCCCCTTCTGTTATTTCTCCACAATGCACCCAGTGTCAGGTATCTCCATGGGAACAGACTCGATGCACGACGGTCACGTGACCTCTGAGTCATCTGCGACCGCACAATGCAACTTCTGATGTAGTGTTGTCAACTGCATGTGATTTCCTCTACATAAGAAGGCCAATTTTTTCGCGTGCTTCGATCTCTCTAGTGTTGCCCACGGGACGAGACGGGACAGGCTTTTAAAAATTCGAGACGAGACGAGATTGACCATGTGTCATAAAACAAACGAATATTTTCGAGACGGGACAGCATTTCCACGAGACTCCACGAGACGAGACAGGCCAAAGTCTCGTCTCGTGGGCAACACTAGATCTCTCGTTTCGACAATGCACGCTACCAATTTCAAATCTCCGTGCGTACAGTCCTTGTTGGGATATAGCATAGCTGCTTCCAAATAGTTAGCACTCTCACCTTTTGGAGCGAGCTGTCTCGTGCTGGATTTCCTCAGGAAGGTCCTCAAAATTTCGAGAGGAGGAGGGGGAGAAGATATAGCGGGCTCCGGCCTTGTAAGCCAGGAAACAGCAACAAGGGGTCTCGATACGCTGACCACGCGTAACTAAATTAAAAAGGCAGCCGGCATATTTGGCGGAGTCTTTTGCATAGCGCGCTACAACGCCAGAGGTCCCGGGTTCGAAAGTATGGGTGTTCTTTGTAGTGGCCCTTCGCCGTATTTTGTGAGGTCACTTTCAAAATCGAAGGACTCTCCAATATATAGTGTTAAAGAAGGCTGGTTAACGAAGCAGAATAAACCATAAGTATAAAAAATCAGCCCAAATCAGTGGCATCAGTGAAGAATGGCGTTTGTGTGGCTCAAAGATGGGCAACGTCTGGATGAACCCCAGAGCCGTTCAATGCAGGGACATTGAAAAATTCCCCGCTGAAATCACCCACTCCGGTGATCGAACCCAGGCTTTCCACGTGGCAGTCAGACGCTCCACAGACTATACCACCGCGGTTCTTAAAAATAACAGAAAAGGAACGCTGAGTGGCAATATTTAAAACATACAATGAAATTTAGTACATGCCCTTTAATTCCTGTTTAATTTATATAGAGCATTGTATATCATTGCACTTAGGTGCTCTGAGATATTAGCGTTTCCGCGTCACCTTTTCATGTCAGTCCCCCACCGCAAACTCTTCTCAATTAAAAAAATATTATTTTCTTGTGGGAGCCAGGATTTATACGAGTCGACCAACTGGTGGTTGCACCATGACAACGCTCCATCGCATTCGTTGCACCTGGTTCCAGATTTCTTGAACAAACACAAAATTTCAAAGACTCTCGAGATTCATCAGGCTCCTTACTCTGTACACATGGTCACCTATCGTCCCAAAGCTGAAAAATACCGTTAAGTATACAAATTTGACAACTGAAGGAACATCATGGAGATGATTCCAGAAATGTTCCCAGCATTGGAGGAACCTGTGAGGTGAGTCACTAGGAGTCATTTCGAAGGAGATCAGATTTGAAACACAAAAGGTAAGACTACCTTTTCCAGATTCAAAGTTGGAATACTTTTTGAACCACCCTCGTATATTCTCAGAGGGCAGAAAACTTTATTTCGCCGGTTAGAAATGAAATTAGAAAGGAATTTTGGAAGGGGAAATTTCCTAGGTTCTCGACATTATTTCGAACACTGTTATGGCTCTTAAAGAATTTTATTTACTTGGAGTCTTTCAGTGGGAAATTAGTTACGTCACGCTCCTTGCTCTCCCTCGCCACTAGTGTACCTGAATGACTCAGTGGAAGAGGAGTTGCTCCAGCAGACAGAATTCCTAGTACAAATATTCCTTTCTCCTGGCGTTGTCTTGCACTCATCGTGAGAAGAAGTAGTGTTTCCATATCAAAAATGATAAAATCCCAATTTGCTATGTAATTTTACAGGTATACAACAAGATTATAGTTATAATTATCACAGTGAAATGTAAAAATATATCAGATTCATTTTACGAACAGGGATATGCTCCTGGTTTCTCTTAAGTATGCAGCTACAAGTCCTGTTTTCAAAATCAATGACGTACTTAGGAACATCTACAGGGGACTGTTATAAACTTAGGGGAACGGAGAATTTGCCACCAAAAAATGGTGCAAGCTGATAATTTACCATCGGATAAATTGCCACAATTTTATTTTAATGTAATGATTACGAGTTCATGAAATTAGTTGAAAGATAGATTTAACGTGGAAGCACCTGTGGCTAATTGAGAGTAGAATATTCAGCGTTCTGACGTCGAGTTTGTAGATAGCACTACATATTATTAAGCATGGAGACTGATTTAACCACAGGTTAGTTGGCCAACGATCGACTTTAAACTGTACGTCCAATCCCTATTATCCTATGTGCATAGGGCGAACTTTGTGAACATTTTCCCAAGGAAGTCTTTCAAACAAGTTCATAACCAAATATGTAATCCCGCACAACTTTGGTGTGAGTTTGGTTTCCTGCGCACAGGGGTAGCGGCGATAATTTTGATTTCATGCACATCTTATAAATGCGAAGATTTATCCAAAATGATGGACTGATTGGTTTGCTTCATTTTAATACACTTTTTTGTCACTTTTGGCTAATCGCGAAGATGAGGATGAGTGATGGTATAATGAAGTTTATGTTCACCTGTGCCCAGGCCGGGATTTGAGCTCAGGACCCCTGACGTCGTGGTCGGCCACGGCGATATCAAAACCGCAGTTTTAATTGAATATGTACAAAAATATATAGAGTAAGTCAGTACAGACCTAATATGTAAAACATTGAGAACATGCAATAATATTTTTCATTGACTTCGAACATTTCCTTGATTTCCTTGTTGTTTTTTTTTTTTTTTTGTTCGGGTTGATTTATTGGAAATTCCGTGAGGTGTACTAGAGAGGATGACTTGCAGTCGCTTTCCTCGAAATGGGTTATTCACGAAATGCAGTAATGAATAACATGGTGCGTACGATGCTTTGAATTTTTGAGGTATTAATTTCACGATTAAAACGAGATTAAGCGAAAGTAATAACAGTTGGGCTGAAAAGTTCGTAGGCTAACATAGTAAAAAAT
Source organism: Lepisma saccharinum (assembly GCF_977018435.1). NCBI lineage: Eukaryota > Metazoa > Arthropoda > Insecta > Zygentoma > Lepismatidae > Lepisma > Lepisma saccharinum. Next base: position 59,670,433 of record NC_139231.1, on the reverse strand, counting down.
ATTTTTTTGACAAAATTCGATTTTATTATTCAATATAGTTGCCTTCGAGGGCGATACAACGATTATAGCGGTCATACAATTTTTCGATGCCATTTTTATAGTACGATTTCTCTTTAGCCTCAAAATAGGCCTCAGTTTCGGCGATTACCTCTTCATCAGTGCTAATATTCTTTCCAGCGAGCTTTCTTTTAAGGTCTGTAAACAGGAAAAAGTCACTGGGGGCCAGATCTGGAGAATATGGTGGATGGGGAAGCAATTCGTAGTCTAATTCATATAATTTTGCCATCGTTTTCATTGATTTGTGACACGGTGCAATGTCTTGATGAAACAGCACTTTTTTCTTCTTCAAATGGGGCCGTTTTTTCGTGATTTCATCCTTTAAACGCTCCAACAACGCTATGTAATAATCGCTGTTGATGGTCTGGCCCTTTTTGAGGTAATCGATGAATATAATACCATGCGCATCCCAGAATACTGATGCCATAACCTTGCCAGCCGACTGTTGCGTCTTTCCACGTTTTGGATTCGGTTCATCACGTGCAGTCCACTCGGCTGACTGTCGATTGGACTCTGGAGTGTAGTTATGGAGCCATGTTTCATCCATTGTAATATATCGACGGAAAAATTCGTGTTTATTACGGTTGAATATGGCTAAACATTGCTCCGAATCATCAAAACGTTGTTGCTTTTGATCGATTGTGAGCACGCGCGGCACCCATTTTGCACACAGCTTTCGCATGTTCAAATATTCATGCACAATATGTCCAACACGTTCCTTTGATATTTTTAAAGTCTCAGCTATCTCGATCAACTTCACTTCACGATCATTTAAAATTATTTTGTGGACTTTTTTAATGTTTTCGTCGGTAACAGCCTCTTTGGGGCGTCCACTGCGTGCATCGTCTTCGATGCTCATTTCGCCTCGTTTAAATTTAGCAAACCACTTCTCAACGGTTGATTTTCCTGGTGAAGAGTCCGAATAATGTTTATTAAGCCAAGCCTTGGCCAAAAAGCAATGCTTTATTAACACACGAAATTCTTTTTTATCCATTTTTTCACAATAACAAAAGCTGCTTCACTCACAATGCTATATCTCACGAACTAATTATCCGGCAGCTGTGAAATTTATACACGTGTCTTTTGAAGGTTAGTACTAAGTAAAAATCACATGGATTTAATTCTAGTAACGCCATCTATGAGTCAGCCTACAAACTTTTCAGCCCACCCGATAAGACGGGCCTCTCACAACCAGTTAAAAATTACCGAACTATTGGCGAAATCATGTTTTCTAATGTTTGCCTCCACAAATGTATATCTGCATTACTCAATGAACTGCCGCTTGCCGGCCTCACGAGTTACGGAGTGACGATTGGTCAGCACGACGAACCCCCACTCGTTCTTGTTGGTTATGACCGGGTTACGCTACTAATTCGTAGTTGTCCAGTGGTTGACCACCGGTCCCATACACAGACCGAAATCTGAAAAGAAAAGGTGTTAGCTTCCCTCAGGAGACTCGAACCTGCGACCGTCCCGTAGCCAGAGCCCAAAGCATGGCACCTTAGATCGCATGGTCATGGAGTGGGACCTTAAATACCTCATGATAGGTAAAAATATGTGCTCTAAACGGAAAATATGTAATATACCTCGAAATATGTAACAAGAAATTCACGTGCAAGAGTAATTCGTCGATGGTTGTCATTTTTGGTTGCCTACGTACGAAGTAAGACATATGTAATTACATAAAAATCCAGAACCTTTTAATAAATTGTATTTAATAACACTCGAGTGTATTCATATTTGTCCCTTTATCTCTTTATTAATCAAAATATTCGCCTTATTTCGCCGTCTTAATGGCTCTTATCCCATAACGTTGTACTTCTTTCCACACCATTATCCTGATGAAAACTTCCGTGTAGCAGAATTCTTCTTGTCACGTGAGGAGGTCGTTTCTGACGCTCCCGGCGCATACCTACAGGCAACTAAGATTTCCGTGTTTTGGCCTCACATGCAAATGAATAATAGGAATAACGCATGGCTGAATTGTCACAGCAATTTCTTTAGTGTTTTATGTTATCTCCAATTTATTAGTGTCGCGGAGTCGCATGCGAAGAATTTTTACGCGAGATACGGAATCTGGAGCAGCATTCGGTAAATTTTTCCTTGTCAGATTGCCTGGAACACGCAGAGCGCGGTTTTAATTATTGCCTACGTGGCGACACTCTGTTTCGTTCCGTAACGTCGGCAGCGAGATAAAACGGCGCGATTTAGTGATTTGTGTGCGTCCTGGATACGCGTGTCGCCTGAAATGTTTTCGGAGCAATCGCGAAGGGAACTAGGTGCGAAAGTCGTTTCTTCTTTGTGCTCAGGGACGGTGCCGACACAAGGCGCTGTTTCATCACGAAATACGAGACCAAACCATGACACACTGGCACTGTGAGAGTTAAGCTTTTTGCTTGCGGGTGGGGGGGGGGGGGAAGGTTGCCCACTCGGTAGCATTATTTGCGATTTCATTTTGGGATGTAGTTATTATGGTTGATTTAGTTTATTTTTCTTCGCTTCTTTACCACTTTTGGCTAATCGCGAAGATGAAGATGAGTAATGATAAAACTGATGAAGAGACATTCATAAAGGATGCCCAGGCCTGAATATAAGTTATTTTGAGTATGTAAGGCTAATCGGGACTAGACCTACAGTTTAAAGTGGGATCCGAACCACTTCTGCCTCCACCGGGTATCGAACCCGGGACCCCTTGATTACAAGGCTACGACGCTACCACTGCGCTATTGGGGAGGCCCTTTGGGTATGTAAAGTTGTATATGTTACCAATCAGTAAATTAAACGACCCGGTGGAGGCACATAGTGGTTCGGATTCCACTTTAAACTGTAGGTCCAGTCTCGCACTTAAGAACTCAAAATAGAACTCAAAATAAAATAAACTTTTGCCTTGAAATTGTAAGTATTTTAGAACAGTGGCTCTAACCTGGGTCATTAAATTTAGTAACATTTACATGGAATTTAGAAACACTTTGGGTTTTCTTAGAATATAAATACACTAAGTCATACACAAAAGAGCTATGGAACTAGCAACACCGAAAACTTGACCAAATTTCTATTGCCAAGTTCAAACTTAACGTCCATCTAACCTACATACAAGTTGCTTGTGAACAATTTAATATATGCAAAGTATCATCACTATGTCATGAAAACAAATGGAAAAGATCTTCCTCCTGCTGTTGGCTCGGTGAGGTTGTTCAGTTGCAGAATGGTTCTCCTCTATTCCATGCCGGACCCTGTGGCCGAGTGGTTAGCTCATCGCGCTGCAACGCTAGAGGTCCCGGGTTCGAATCCCGCTCGGGCTTGGATATTTGTGTTTGCCCATTCATCAATTTCATCATTTCATCGCTCATCCCCATCTTCGCAAATTAGCCAAGAGGCACAAAACGCGAGTAAAATAAAATCAATCAATCCTTTATTCCATAAGGCTGCATACTTTTCGGAAGGGAAATCTTTGTGATTTTTCAGATGTTTCTGTTTTGTAGTTAAGAAGTGCTGCACTACAGTATATGCTTTCAATTTCATTTTCTTTGAGGGGTATAAAAACATCCCTGGCAGCAGGGGGGCGCGAAGGTGTGCTTGCGCACCCCGAACCTTTCTTCCGCACCCCCTTCAGCACCCCCTATTCAAAACCTATGTTGAAAACATGAACTCTTACAGTGTCATATGTCGTAGTCACATTGAGCCCCCGAATGTTACGCATTGTAGTGAGACCGCTCTTATTGTATACAACAGCCAAGCATAGACACTGTCGACAGTCTCTATAAAGCCGTCCGCCGTAGCGGATGGTTAACACAACGCACTACGACGCCAGGGATCCCGGGTTCGAATCCCGGCGTGCTCATTGATGTTTGTGAGTGTACATTCATCAATTTCATCACTCATCCCCATCTTCGCAAATTAGCCAAAAGTGGCATAAAAAGTGCAAGAAAATTATGCAAATCAATCAATCAATCAGTCTCTATAAAGATCAGAGGCGGTTATCTTTTCTTTCGTCAGTATTGTTCTTAAGTATTGTTTCTTCTTTTTGCTTTTTGCTTTACGAGGATAATAACGTCTTTGATACTACTACTACTATACTACTGCTAATAATAATAATAATGTTATAATTATTATTGGCACGTTTATCCTGGTAGTTGCCCCCCCCCCCCCGACATGCATGCATATTTCATGCTTTCTTTATTTTCAACATCGCACCCCCTTAGATTTTATTCCGCACCCCTTCAGCACCCCAGGTGATTAATCCTGGCGCCACCACTGCCTGGCAGGGATAAAAATAATTATCTTTTGCCGGGGATGAATTATTTTGTGTGTGGGGGGGGGACGGATCTCCGGCACACCCCTGTTAATTCACACTCTGTCCTGTAGTGGCAAGTCCGAAAAATATCGATCAGTTGAATCCAATGGTGTGTGCTCAAAAAAAAAATCTCATAAAACGTGTGTTTGTGTGTCTATTGTTATAAACATCAGCACTGAACTTTCCTAACTTACACATATCGTCCACTGACAATGTAAATGTCCTATGTACATTTTTTCTTTCTTCAAGAGGTGTGGCATGATACATTTATTGGACCTTTGTCACGATTGTGCTGAAAGTTTGTGCCATTCCAAAGGCTGATATATTGAAGCCTCTTTAAAAATATGTTGTTGTTTTGTTAGGTATTTATTCTGTAATTCATTATCGAAATTTCAGATAGCTGGTGTTGCGGGCAATCGTTCTATGATTTCAGATTGCCAGTATTCTATCTATCACATTTAACACTGCATTCTGGAAACGAGATGGCGATGAAACAATTTCATTATAAATTTGTCATTGGTAGCAAAGTCATATTTTTGTAAATCAATCAACTACTTTGAATCCACTATTATTACAAATTCTTGTCTCTTAACCACAAAAGCAAAACCCGAAGACCGTTACCATTGCTAAGCATATCCCACAAGTGACTGAGGTTAGAATGCGAGTGGTTTATTTCATACTCGGATGGCGCTTGTCGTTGGTTTAGGAAATTGTCGTAAGGTTTCATTGGCTGTTGGAGTTTGCATTCTCGTGGCTGTTTCCAAATTCTGCACATGGACCAAAAAGACTCTCAATATATCAATATTGGTTGTATGTAGGCACCAGACGATTGCAGAGATGGAACAATTACATCCTAAATAGACTACTGCCAAAAGATCTCCATTTGTTTACAATTTGGAGATAGAAAATTTGCATTCTCGATGGACGATATGTATATGTTTATAAAAGAAATCTAGATTTCAACATACTTTTTGTTCCTGTAGTGATTGTTTTCCAGTTTCTGAGTGAAAGAGCTGCATTGCCAACTATAAGATCCTGACACTACATTTACGATGACTTCATATTTCATATTACAATGTACAATGATGTACGAATACTATAGTCTTTGAACAATACGCTAAATGTACAGTCTACAATTTAGCAGTACTGTGGATTTTTTCTCTTCTCCCCCTTCTCTCTCCATATCTTTATATCTCTCTCTATCTTGTACAGTTGTTCTACCCTTCACTCTTTCTCACTCTCTCTCTCGTCAACATTTCGTAAGGAGTAAGCGAACTACCTTTTCTCAACAGGTTCCCGCCATAAAAATAACTTTACTAATAGATACGTTAATGACACCTAGTTTTAATTGAAAATATATGAAAATATATTTTTGCTATTACATTGTGGGCAATATGTTGTTATGTTCAAACACCTGCGGGGTGTGAGTCCACTCAACACTGTGTCTGTAAACAGACACCCGCAGGTGAGGATACTCAGAGGGGGCGGGGGCCACTCCGCGACTTGCACGGTATTGGCTAGAACTTGTAACGTCACCAAGAGGACACGAGCGGAAGAAAGTTATGCGGAGAATGTAGTTAAATGCTGTGTTTTCATACATCTTTTGATATTATACACCAAAACTGTTAATTTAATTTGATAACAAGAGATTAAATGCGCGATAGGAGAACACATTTATTCCAAAACAATGCATAGCTTATTTTTGAGACATTATTTCCGTGATATCTTGTCCCTGTAGGCTGTAGTCCACTGCCGGCTTTTCTTTCCAGCTAACCTATTGCATTTATTTTAAATATCTAATTCTGAGGTAAGTTCTTGTCCGGGCATATTGTGATATGACTTATTCCTGAATATCCTGGAATTTCCCTTTAATATTTTACGTTACTTTTCAGATTCTTCAAGTTGATCGTAACGATGAGGATAAATTTGTATTTGTGTGGTTTTGTAATTTAGCGTCGCTTTTCTTTCACTTTTGACTAATCGCGACGAACAGGGTGAGTGATGATTAGTTTAAATTCATGAATGGACACTCGCAGAGAACACATATCCCCACGCTGGGACTTGAACCGGGGAACTTCGGAGGCGAAATCTAAAGTCGACAACTTAACGTCCTCGGCTACCGAGCTGGTGAATGAATTAGATGATGGAGAAGTAAACGATGGCTTGTCGGGAAACATTCAAATAACAATATTTTTTCCAGGTAATATATCCTAGGAACTTCATTCTTGCCGGATAACGAGGCTCTGGCATGTGGGCCAACGCTCGTTGTCCTATCCACAGGGATTTGAGATCATCCCTTCATCTATTTCATCTACTCGCCATTCATTTTTATCGTTGCGATTAGCCAAGTGGTAAATTATACGTAAAATAAAGCAAGAGCAATACAAATTCAAAACAAAAATTATGGAACGAACATGCTGTTACGTCTTCCTGTATTTTAGGCACGTCGCACTTATCAGCCAACAGTCAGAGATTGCATTTCAATGAAATGATACTTCTAATAATGGAAGGTAAATGCAAGCTGAGAATTATAATTTGGATTTTATCCAAGTCAGTTTGAGGATCTTTATTTTTAGATTTTACTTGTAACAACATTTTAAGGTAAATACTAATGCGAGGAATTAAAGAAACGTAAGGCTAATTTCGGCACTGGCTTCCTATCATATTCTGTAATAGTTACATTTGTTGTAAGAAGATAACTAATACAGTAATTAACTTTATATAAATACTACCTGATTGCCCAGCGTTTCCCGGGTATTTATTTATCCCAATCTTCTCTTAGACAGGAATATAATGAATTCTAACTATAGTGTGAAATTAACTTGGAGTTGAACGTTATTGGGAGTGTCACTATTCATCTCAGCGGCCCCGAAAACTAAGGATTCCACACTAATATTGGTCGTTTTACATGTCACCCACTTCCCACCCCTACCCCTAGGGGTGCCAGGGGTGTCTTGGAATTGAATGGCATTGGGAGTGTCACTATTCATCTTAGCAACCCCGAAAACTATGGATTCCACACTAATATCGGTCGTTTTACATGTCACCCTGTAACGAGTGCACTCACGGTCTCCAAAATGACGTGTCATTCATACCCCGGCACGGGGCCAAACGTCGTTATGGGTACGGGAAACCGGTCGTGACTCACAGTCCAGGTTTCAAGTTCGGTACTGAGACGGTCGTTTATTGTCGTGCTATTGCGAGGCGGAGATAAATACCTTGAAATGTTACACTGTTTTGTTTACCTTTGATATGTAGATTCGAACAATCGTAACACACTAATAGCATAATATCCGGTACCTGAAAAACGTCAAATAACAACACTGACGAACGGTAAAAAGTGAATATATATATTGTAACAACAAAAAAATATTGCAATCAACAACTGTTTACAAAGCCTCCTCAAACGCTCACTCATTCACTCTTTCTCTCTTTCACACCTCTGAGGTATTTTTACATGTGAAGTATATATACAAATCACGGATCTCATTAACATATAATTCCTTTTTTTAAAAAAACCTTAATGTGAATTTAGGGCATTTGTCTGCCAGCTCCTGTGCTCTTTTAAATTAACTTAAGTGCCAGCCCTCGGAAAGCGGTTAACTAAGACAATTGGGTCGGCGTGGTTAAATCTTTCGTTCGAATGAACGTATGCATCCAGTCGTAAGCACGACATTTAACAAGTTTCTCGGACGGGGGTATTACATATAAGCCTCTCTCGTCCAATGAGAACAACTACACAATTACATAGTGATGCAAAAACTTAATTGGCTCCAGCTGCCGGAATACACAAATCAATCGTCGGCGCGAGCAAAAATTACCTTAATAACCACTATGCAACAAATAATACTATTTCACGCGCACGACCTTGCAACAAAAAAAAACTACGCTTTCCACAATTAAAAAGGACTCATCAGTCAAGTATTGACAAATTAAATGGCGCGACGGGGCGGTCGGTTACACAAAAAATGAAGCACACTTTGACAATTTACACTAAATATTAAAGAAAATGAAATGGAGCTTCTAACCCTGAATGCAGACAATTAAATTAGAACATCGGGACATGAAATGACGCTTTTTTATAACAATACCAAAAAATTATCAGACGGGGGGGTTAGGTTCGGGGTTCCTGAGTCACTTTGCAAATAAGTGAGACTTCGGCGTTAACAGTACGGTGTTGATACTAACGATGCACGTTTACATGGACATAGACCCTCTGAAGTATACTCTACCGGACTCTGCTACATTGCGTGGTCATTCATCTCTCCTGTACACGGGACTTGCACATGGTTCCTTTCTGGCGAAATTGTTCTCCGAGGTCGATTGCGACGAAGAATAATTGCGACGATACGGTGTACTTGCAACTCCTCAGTACTTCGGGCGTTCCTCTTGTCACTAGCGTCGGGTGTACGTGGTCACGCGCCGGTCCGGAATCTCTCTAGCGTCGGGCATCAATTGGGCGTCAATCTGCAATCATCTCTCTCTGGTAACGGGCTTCGATTGGGCGTCGTTCTGGAGTCGTCCTTATCTCTCTTTCTCTGGTAACGGGCTTCGGTTGGAACGTCGATCTGGAAACGTCCTTCGGGCTTTAAGCAGTGGTTGGTTTTGGCGTCGTCTAGCTGGCTTCTGCGTCGTTGCGGGTGCCGGGGAGGCGACGGCCCCCTTCTCTATTTTCTTTAGCCCTCCATTATTATGTAGTCCACGCTTGGCAAAAACAAATCACCGCGTAATCTTCACCAAAATAAGGCGCACACTGGTAACTCTCTATCTGCAATTCGCTCACGGTACGTAAGGAAACAAAGTTCACGGATACAAACAATAATCACGCGAGAGTGTAGCGCGGAGATGCTCTCTCTACGAAATCCGGGTAAAAACTGTGTCTGGAATCGTGGTACTCTTGTTTATATGTCACTTTCGAATTTGTCCATTGGGAAGGACGCTAAGGTGGCTTCGCTTCGGTTTCCCAGGGGATGCGAATGACCTGTGTCCATTGTCTTGAAACGCTGCCACCGAGGCGTCTTCCATCCTTGCAGGCTTGGGCTCCAGCTGATTCTCCTGGTCATCCGTGAAAATGGGTTAGCCCGGTCTCGACGAAAATAATCTTTCCACTTCTCCGTGTTGGTGCAAATATGTCATTTTCTAAGCGGCGGCTGTCACTCAGGAAAAACCCAACTCCCGACATCTGCCTCGGATACAAATTTATCCACAAAATAAAATCAAACCTCACACTTTCATGTTTGTGCATAAAATGAATTAATAAACAAAAATAATTTATATCGAACTGCGTTTCACATGTCACTAGATACCGTGACAACCCCTTCCCATCCCCCCTAGGGGTGTCAGGGGTGTTTTGGAGTTGAACGGCATTGGGAGTGTCACTATTCATCTTAGCGACCTCGACAACTATGTATCCCACACTAATATCAGTCGTTTTCGATTATTTTTACATGTCAGCCCTTTCCCACCCCCACCCCTAGGGGTGCCAGGGTTGTCTTGGAGTTGAACGGCATTGGGAGTGTCACTATTCATCTTAGCGACCCCGACAATTATGGATTCCACACTAATATCGGTCGTTTTCGATTATTTTTACATGTCACCCCCATTCCACCCCTACCCCTAGGGGTGCCAGGGGTGTCTTACCCCCACAGTATTTCTTTCCAGATTGTAAGGCATATGTGTATCAAGTTTGGTCATCGTGAATGTCACCAATTAGCTTAGAGACTTCGAAAACTATGGATTCGACACTAATCTATGTCATTTTTGACATTTTATTTTTCACCCCCTCTCACCCTCCATCCCAATAGGTGATGAACTTGGAGTTGACGGCATTGGGAGTGTCACTATTCATCTTACCGACCCCAAAAACTATGGATTCCACACTAATATCAGTCGTTTTCGATTATTTTTACATGTCAACCCCCCACCACCACCCTTAGGGGTGCTAGAGGTGTCTTACCCCACAGTATTTCTTTCGAGATTGCAAGTGATACGTGTACCAAGTTTGGTTGAGATCGCTCCAGGCGTTCGAGAGTTATGCCGGAACAAACACACACACATACATACACACATACATCCATTTTTGTATACCGGGTGGTCCAAAAGTCCCGGAACGGTCAAATATCGTGAGAAATACACATCGAATTGGAAAACGAAAAAATACGTGTTTAATAAGTGAAAGAAAGCTATTCAATGATATCACACTAGATTCCCCACACCGGCTCCCTGAAATTTGAAATGGAAACCCCCATTTTTTATTGTAGAATCGGATTCTACGTAAGAAAATAACCGGATTTCTGTACTACATTTCGCGTAACCCAGGAACAACGACGTGGACGTAGTAGTATTTTCTTCCCATCGGGGTGCTTGTTTTAGGTGAGTCCCCTCGCCTCTCACCATTCGGTGTTCTCGCCAACCTCAATTCATTTCCTGCTCAAATTGGTATCCCCCCTTTTCTTGGCACAGTCCCAACCAAAGATACACACCATTGGAAACATTCTGTAACATCTCCAGACTAATTGCATTTGACACTGTACGAATTCTGTCTTTCAATTCCTTGATATCGTTGGGTTTGGTTTCAAAAACTTTGCTTTTCAAGTATCCCCAGTAGAAATCGGGTGACCTTGGTGGCCACTCTATGGTGCCCCTTCTACCAACTCACCTATCAAGGAAAACGTTTTTCAGCACATTGCGAACAATTAAAGCAAAATGAACTTGAGCTCCATCTTGATACCAAACATTCGCGAATGCATCCCCAACGATAGTTTGTATTTCAGGTATTATCTCATTGGTCAACGAATTTACGTACTTTTCAGATGTCAAATTGCCATCAATGAAGTATGGCCCGATAATACGATTACACAATATTTTGCGGGTACTGTGTACGATCCTCCCTCATCCAGTGAGGATTCTCTGTGGCCCAATACCCCATGTTATGCCGGTTGACAGATCCGCTCAACTCAAAGGTAGCTTCATCGGAGAAACAAGTGCACGACAGAAATAGATTATTTCTGTCGAATCGTAGCATCATTTCCTCGCAGTATTCAAGTCTACGATCATAGTCGTCTCCGATGAGTTCTTGCAAGAGTTTTAATTTGTACGGATGATACCGATGCGACTTCACAATTCTAAGGATAGATGTTTTAGTTACTTCGGTTTGTTGAGCAACTTTTCGACTCGAAGTATGGGCGTTTTCTTGGAAATGCATTAGAACTTCCAAAGATTTCTCGTCGTTTGTAGCAGTTTTCGGTCTTCCACATCGTGGTTCATCCCTGACTGCTCCAGTTCTTTCGAAGCGATCAACGGTTCGATAAACAGTAGATTTTGAAATAGGTGTACGATTCAGGAACGTATCGTTGAATAAATGCGCAACGTCTCCGTATGATCGTTCCCTATCACCAAACCCCCGCATCATGAGAACTGTTAGCCTTTTCCTCTCTGACAATGCCATCATTGACAGAATACGAACAGTAACGGATTTTCTATTCTTTCGTAGACCTATTAATACTCCAGTACGATTCCCCCCTTCCCCACCCCCTTTGCGAGTTGCAAAGAATGCACACAGGGTTACTGAAACTAAATTTGACCACCCACTTTCACATTCTGTAAAATCTCCCCTCTTACACAACGATCGCCTTAAGCACGCGACCTTCACCGTGGTAGATTACAGGCAGCTCCTCACGCAGAACCGACCCGGTGGCACGATGAGTAAGCCCACTGTGTGTGTATCGTTGTTGGTTGGGAACTGCTCACGCAGCGAACTGCCGACGCACGTCAAGGTAATCGCATGCCCGCATAGAGTCGCCAGATTTCAGACCAGTCGCCTTCGAGCGGCCCTATGGGAGCGCGGAAGAAAAACAAATCTGGCCGTGACGTAAACAATGAACAATTCAGACGTTTATGCTTTTCGACGTTGGGAACGGAAAAAAGGCGGTGGTGAGCGGGTATTTAAGTTCCGGTCACCACAGAAGCGAGGGGACTCACCTAAAACAAGCACCTCGATGGGAACAAAATATTACTACGTCCACGTCGTTGTTCCTGGGTTACGCGAAATGTAGTAAAGAAACCCGGTTATTTTCTTACGTAGAATCCGATTCTACAATACAAAATGGGTGTTTCCATTTCAAATTTCACAGTTGCGCCCTGCCCCACCCTCAAGGGGCAGGGGTGGGGGATCAAGTGTGATATCATTGAATAGCTAGCTTTCTTTCACTAAACACGTATTTTTTCGTTTTCCAATTCGATGTGTATTTCTCACGATATTTGACCGTTCCGGGACTTTTGGACCACCCGGTATATAGAGATTACATTATCCGTTGCTTCTCCTAATTAAATGTCATACCATATCCAACAGACACATAAAATGTGTTTTATTAATAATAATAGCTGTGCGCAATATAGAAAATAAGGATTGCGAAGCAACACAAATAAAGCGCCGTTGCTTGTAATAAAGGGGTCCCGGGTTCGATATCCGGTAAAGGCACATGGCACAGTGGTTCGGATCCCGCTTTAAACTGTAGGTCCAGTCCCAATTAGCCTTTCTGTGCTTGAAGTGGACTTTAAGTCCACCAATTCAATCAAGCAACACAAATATGAAATATTAAATGTACTTCACAAACATACATACCCAGGCCGGGATTCGAACCTGGGACCCCTGGCGCTAACCACTCTGCCACGGAGGCCGGCTATCAAATCTACGTGAAAACAGTTTCTGCAGCATGTTTGAGTCAAACAAATTTCATAATGTGTCAGTATTCTCGCGGCATGTATCCAAATATGTACTAATACAGGGCTCTCTCTCTCTCCCTCCCTCTCTCTCTCAAAAAGAGAGAGAGAGAGAGAGAGAGCTAAGGCCTACCTAGCGACTGCCGGTCTCACTTCCACCTACCGAGGCGGGAGATCATCGAACCTGTTACGAGGTGACGTGTGGTCAGCACGACGAACCCCCAGTCATTTTTGTAAGTTTTCATGACGCTACTCATTCGTATCTCCCCAATTTCCTCACAATGGTAGGTGGCCATTAGTCCCATACACAGTCCGAAACCTCAGAAGGAAAGTTGTTACGCTTCACCCTGGAGACTCGAACCTGCGCGTTCCGTAGCTGGAGCCAAAGCATGACGTCTTTGACCGAACGGCCAAGGTGTGGGACTAAATATGTACTAAGTATTAAAAGCAAAAGCACCTTCTGCGCATTACCACATGCCATGAATGAATATAGAGATTATGATTCACAATCTCAGCCATTTATGAAGGTGGTGTTAGCATCACGTTCCGGTCTCCTCCTTTACCCCAAAATACTATTTTTTTTAGACCCGTGGTGAACCTCAAAGCAGTTTTCGTGCGATGACGTTGCTGAAAAAATCCGACTGAAGACCAACCACCTCGGGAACAGAATCCGCGCCTCCAGCGTGACAGTCAGACTATTTACCGACTGGTAAATAGTATTATATTTGTACGATATCTTTAAATATATAGACGTGTTTATAAAATATCATATTGATAATACAAAAATTATTGATAAAATTTTCCTCGCTTTGATAAGTATACGTTACATTGAATTGCTTCTTTAGGCATTATTTACGTGACAGCTGTTCTCATTGTTTGACGAGAAGGTTGAAAGGATGTGCAAGGGCAAAACGTCTATCTTGTAAGTCGTACATTACATTTACAGTACTATTTCTCAACAAACCCACATAAAATAAAGTAACACAGTGCAAGTGTTAATTAGTGTTGCCTACACACGAGATGTTCAAAGTATTATTTTCGCGGGAGATGTTTCAACTTCAAAGCTAAGAAGATCGCATCTTTCTCTCAATATTCAATAAAGCAATAATTAGAAACTGAGTTACGATTGTGTAATGGTTTTTGAAAGTTGCACACGTGATGATGCGGAAGGCCAGTGTGCAAGTAAGTCCGAAGTTTGGAGGAATAAATTGAATCAATCCTGCGGCGGAAGTGGATTTTGTAGCGGAAGTTTGTTGATTGCGTTGCTAAGCGACTTTCAGCTGTTTGAGGTAACCAAGGAGAAAATTTAGCTTTTAGCCTTTCTGGCTATTCATAATTTGCAAGTAATATATTAAGGTTATTCTTTAATTTTTATCAATCCTTTTAACTTTTAATTTTCTTTAATATCTGCAGCGTTATTTGTTTTATTAAAATATACGTAATTTCTATGTGTTCATATTGATCTCCATAACATCCTGAGATTTGAAAAGCGCCCGTCATATAGGAGCGTCCTGAACATATAAACTTGATAAAGCGGCGTTCCTATAGGTGAGTCCTTGTAACTATTGACATTAAAGTAACTCTCATAGAGGGGTACCTGTCAAAGACTAGATAAAATGGTTAGAGTGGAATACTTACTCACTAATGTTATTCAATAACTTGAACAACTTTCAATAATTAAAATTTTCAAGCATCGGTATTGGTTCAAAGTGATATCGTCTCAGCCATGAAATACAAGCATTTTTTACAAGGCATAATATTATTTTTTCAAATAATTACCTTATCACAACTACCTAACCAACTCTCTGTCATTTCTAAACCCGAAGGTTCATTGTCGCAGCAAAGTAAGTTTTACATCTACTTATCATGCGAAAGATAATCCATTCTATGAAGGTGATATGCTTAGACTTGGATTAGATACCCCTATTATTATCACTGTTAATTTAGCATGAGTAGTATTTGGCGGTGCTTTATGCTATTCAAAGGAACCTGCTTATTAATAGGTGGAGGTGGGTTACATTGTGCTGATTTGGATAATATATTGAACAATATATTTGAAATTGGATTTGATTGTACTTTTGTTTTAGAAGAATATTTAATCTTAATGCTGTCAATTCATCTTCGTCTTCCCACAGATCAGTTGCCATCAGGTTTCAAAACAACAGGCTCGTAAATATTTATATCCTGTCCCATGGTCTGCCCACCGAAGTCGTCTTGATTTAATTATTCTAATATATAATACAGATTATGCAGTTGCATATAGAAAGCTAAATCCATTCCACGAATAGTATAATTCAAGTTTTAAAGGAATAAATACAGTAGAATGGGAAAATGCAGTTTAGTTCAATAGATCCTTCTCCACTCCCCTGATCTTTCATCTCTTTTAGACCGAAATAACCTTCTTAAGATTTTGATTTCAAGCCTCTCGATCGTGGCGCTGCGACGGAAATAATTGCAAACGCTACTTATTTTCTGAGTACACCTCGTACTTTACATGGACATTGTCACGATCGGCTGAAAGCTGTAAACAACTACGACTCTTTCTCCCTCTTCCTTTCTTTCTTTCTTTCTCCGACTCTCTCTCTCTCTTCCTCTTTATCTCTTTGCCCTCTTTCTCTTTCTTTCTCGATCTGTTTCTACCTCTTCCTTTCTATTCTGTTTCTCTCTTTCCTTCTTCGTTTATCTCTCTCTCTCTCTCTCTCTCTCTCTCTCTCTCTCTTTGTTTCCTTCCCTTCTTCCTTTTTCTGTATCTATATGTCTTTCTTTCGCTGATCTTTCGTTTCTCTCTCGTTTATTTCTCTCCCTCTCTCATTTCTTCTTTTCTCTGATTCTTTGTTTCTCTCTCTTTCGTTCTCTCCTCTCTTTCTCTCTATCTCTGCTTTTTCTTTCTTTCTCCAATTCTGTCTTTCTCCACCTTTGCCTCCCTCGTCTGTTTTGATCCTTCTCTCTCTAATCTTCTTTCTCTTTCTCTCTCTCTCTCTCTCTCTCTTTCTGTATTTCTCATGTTGAGTTCGTGCCTCCGCCCGGTTGAGTAGATTTGTATTCCTAATTTTCTTAATTTTCACTTGTTTTCACAACGAACATATAAGAATGACGACGATTAGATTAAATTAATAGACATTTTGAAAAGACCATCCTTTCTAGGTTCGAACTCCAGCTCGGATCCTCCAATGGCGAGATCGTCAGACAAGCACCCAACGTCTGATCAGACTGTAGAGCAAAATGAAACTGCAGTTAGTTCAATGTGCATATCACTACGCCGTAAACAAATGTTCCTAATCGTACGTAACCATCTGAAATATTTCAGTTACTAAGTTCTCATTCGTTACATCTTATCAGCACCACTTAGAGCGTCAGCGCAATATTTACGTTCATATGCGCGTGATAGATGCGCAGAAAATCTCGAGGCATTTATAAGCACTTGATGCTCTAATTGATATGAAGGCCTTGACATGGAGATTGCGGTACATGGAACGTCCATTCGAGCTGTGTAACGTACAGAGTGATACGACTCATTCTTCTTCTTCTATATTTATGATAGGCCAAAGTGAGTCTAGAAAGCCTCCATTGCAATAACCTTGAGGTTTGTTCTCCCATAAAGGCCACAAGGTAAGGAGTGCTGCACAATCAACCTCAAACGAACTGTACATTGTCGCGAGCTGCTGAAAGCTGTAAACAACTACGAATCTTTATTTCTCTCTCTCTTTGATTCTGTTTCCATCATTCTCTGATTCCTTGTCTTTTCTCTCTCCCTCTCTCTCTCTCTATCTATCTTTGCTCTACTGCTTCTTTCTTTCTCGGATTACTTGTCTCTCTATCTCTTTCTTTTTCTTTGATTCCTTGCTTCTCTCCCACGATCTCTCTGCCCCCTTTTTATTTCTCGATCTGTTTCTTTATTTCTTCGTCTCTCTCTCTCTCTCTCTTTTCTCCTTTTCGCTAATTCTTTGTTTCCTTTCTTTCGCTGATTCTTTCTTTCTCTTCTTATTTCTCTCCCTCTATCTTTTCTCCTTTTCGCTGATTCTTTGTTTTCTTTCTTTCGTTCTCTCTTCTCTCTTTTTCACTTGCTTTGATTCTTTGATTTTCTCTGTATCTCCCTCCGTCTGCTTGTCTCCTTGGTTCGTTGATCCCTAATTTCTCTCTCTCTCCTTTATTTCTTTCCCTCTCTCTTCTTCTGATGCTCTACCTATCTCTCTCTCTCTCTCTCTCTCTCTCTCTTATTCCTTTGTGAGTTATTCTAGCTCTACTGTAAATGGTTCTGAAAATTCCTCATGTAGCTATTTCGACTAAAATGTAGGCGAAGACAATTTCAAGGTAGGCTCTACCTTGAAGCAGGGTTGCCAACCTTATGATCCTGACCGTATATGTACGGTAATTTTCTGTTCCATATGGATGTACGAACTAGTCTCTTAACCGTACGCTAAATGTACGGTCCTAATTTTAGATATACTGGAAAAATTGGCACGACGTCCTAATATTGAACCGGCGATACGAAAGTTTTATTTTTACCAGATGATGTGAGCGAAGCATCTGTAAACCTCAAATGGTGTCAACAATGAAGTCCTCTCAACACAAGAACATTTAAAAATTATTGTCTGCCTGCATAGAAATGCAAAGTACGTCAATCAGAAAATAAAACAAACTGTTCAAAATTTATCGAACACTATTCCACAATTTAAACGTCATTTGCATTCTGACAGCAACTGTAAGTTTGATCCTGTACTTCACATTCCAAATTTACATATTCTGGTGTTCAATACAGTAACAATCTCTTCAATCAGAAACGTCGTTATGCGGGGGGGGGGTTGTCCTTGGAAACTTCCACGTGCGCCCCCTCCCCAATTTCCTTTGGTTTAACGGAAATTTTACTTTAGAAGTTTTAAAACAACAAAGTTTGTATGTAGCTCAAAATCTGTTTCATCATTTCAGTCATCGTACTTTTTAGGATCAATTTTTTAAGTCCCCCATCAGAGATATAATGGTTCAAATTTTGAAAAGAAAAATGAAAATCGAGCATTTTCAAAGAGCTTTAACTAAATGAGGAAACCAGTAGCAGAGCTTAATTATTTTCAGCCAAAACTTTGGATAGGGTCAAGTCCTGTAATACGGCCAGTCTTGTAAAATGGCCAAAAATTATATTTAGTAACGCTGTGGCTCGACGACTGAAGAGACATCTGTTCAGGTACTACCGATCTGTTAGTGAGAGTTATGGCGACCGTCCTGTGGCAGTGAATATTGAGTTCCGTGCTTTGTTCAGCCCTACACGTGTTTTGATGAAACAACTGTGTCTGAAGGTGATTAAAGAACAGCCATATTGTTTTGTTTTTTTTTGTTTTTTTTGTTGTTGATTTATATTCTTACGTAGCATTAGTTTTAGATGTGTGTTGCAAACGGGAGCGTTCTGTGTCGGTAACGGTGCTCATTGTAGTATACAAAGCCACTGTGTCAAGGCAATAGGTGCTGCCATCTATGAGCCACAAACGAAACTGTGTATTGTTACATAGTCTTGTATAATGGCCAGGCTTATGCCTTATTCCTTCAATACCCAGAAAGAGAGATGAGATATACCAAAGAGCAGTAGCCCTGACGTCACCAGACCACATAAGGAAGATGTCAGAGAAGAAAGTGGATAAATTAAAGAAAAAGAGTAACAGAAAGCAGAAAGGGATCGAAAAATTTACCCAAGAAAAATCAAAAGATGGAGATAACGATTCACAGTGCACTTACTGTAACAGGTTTTACAGCGAATGATCATGGAGGTGGGTTTCTTGTACACGCTGTGGGAACTGGCGTAACGAGAAATGTGCACATGCTGAAAACGTGAGCATTTTCGTGTGTAAAGACTGTAATACTCGTTGAGAACATCACATGTAATAAATACCTTGGCCACATTGAATGACTGTTTTGTAAAATGGCCAATTTACTGTTTTTGTGAAAATATTAATATTAGTGTGTGTAGAAAAAGTTCAACATAAACCCTTTTCTCCGATTTATTACTTACTGTATTGGCTTTCATATTAAACCTAAATTCAAGGTATTTCCGATTATAGTTTACCATGTATTGTGGAAAGAAAATTTACATGGTCGTATTACAGGACTTGACCCTATATATGTTTCCTCTAAAAATTATAGCTCTGTTATTATATTACTTCCCTACTAAAAAAAAATCCTAAACTTTGATGTTTGTTTAAAATTGAATATTAATGTTGGCCTTAAATTTCAGCCATTTTCATTAGAGATGGTGAAAAAAGACACAGGACGTAAAATAAAGCTTGAAATGTACTGAAAACAATATTGTTTATCACAGCTTTCTATCAATGTTCTTAGCTGAGTTATCATAATTATCACAACTGTCTGCAAAGGTCAAAAATACCCGAAGTCATGAAACAGAAAATGGCCACCATTTTTAAGCAAAGTCAAGTTTTAGAAAATATAATGTCTGCATAGGGGTTAGAATAAAAAAATATTGAAATTTAGAAAATGGTCAAGCAACCAGAGCTGGACCATTCGGTATTGACTGACCCATATGCATTCTGGACAAAAAATCTGGTTTTGGTACAATTTCTGTGAACTAAAAGTGGATACACAACATAGTAATGCTTTTCCGACTTATTCAACATTTCTAACAATATTATGTGAACTCATATTAGTGGTAATTTGTGAGTGTTTCAGGACCATTTGTCAAAAATATAGCTGTATGCCAGTGGAAACATTAGTTCCACCCAATACTGAAACCTGTGATATTTTTACTATGAAAAATATTACCTTTCTGTTTTTTATATTATGTTTGACATGTATTGATTATGCTTGTAACAATTTTCATTGTGGTAAAACCTGGGATTCCCTATCAAACAATTACCCAAAGTTGAGTGCCTTTTTCATCACAAAAAATTTCTTTCTTTAAAGATTTTTCTACTTTCTGAGTAGGTAAGAGTGTCAATACAATCATTTTCTGTTAGGGCTGTCCTTCTTCTCTCCAAAAATACCTAAATCATCACAATGTTCCACATAGTTTCCGAGATATGACATGTTTTGTGTCACATGGTGCGTTTGTTTGTCCCAGCAATTTCTGAAAATCCTCAAATTTTCAAGGATTTGTAACTTTTAAAATATTTGTTGGACAAGTAATATTACATATTTGTCATACTGGACAAAGTATTAGAAAAAAATGGAAGCAAATCCGTGACTATGAAGCAACTTTTTGTCTTTCAATTGGATGATTTCACGTGAAATGACACATAAATGGTCAGTCTCGATTCGATAATTGGCAATTTTGCTTTATTGAAAGCAAGAAAAATTGAATTCTAATTATTTATTTCTGATATGGGGCTGAAGTGTCCCGATCGAACTGAAGCAGTGTTTCGGGCGAGGGAAATACACTGCTTGCCCCCTTAGAGAAATCCCTGCGGAATAATCTAGGAATGGGAAAGAATAGCCCGAAATGGCACATTCTTTAGTTGCAGCTTTGGCAGGCATTCCTTCCCGTTACTCTGCACTCATGTGTTCCCTTACGTCACGTCTTGGCAGTTACGTCACAGGCAAGGAAGACAACGCGCCTCCATTCTCAGCCCCCCACCTTTCGGTTTACGGTCCACGGCATCATAACGCCAGCCGCTCCATTCTATCGCCCCAGCTGCCTGGCACGCGACGCATAACCTCACCTGCCGATCTGTCGCCCCTCGCTTTTATCCCTCCTCCCCCCAACCACCGATTCGTACGGGGAGCAAATATGCAAAGTAGTCTGTGCCTGTGTGGGTCATCGGGCAAAGCGTGGCGTTGTTTGGTTGCCATGGCTACGCAGCTGCCGACCAAGCGGCTGAAGGGTGAATAAAACGGGACACTCGTCGCTGTCAGTGTTGCCACATGAAGGGAAATTTATCTTTCTGAAGGGAAATTCCAATCAAATTTAAAGCCAAAAGGGACAAGGGAATTTCGATGAAAAATACGAAAATTTCAGGGAAATTTGAAAGATATCAGACTGAATAAAACACATTATAATAAGATCTACTTCCACATTCACATTTTTTTTTCTGTCACTTCTTATTTCCACTTCATTGAGTTTAAGCCTTTATGGGCCTGGTCTGATTACGCAGTGCAACAAATTTGAACTTTGTGTCTTCCCGCGAGATGAAAGAAGGTGTTATTTACTATATCAAATACGCTGATTACGAAAATGAAATCAGAAATGTTTCATCACGTACCAATTTTTCTGGAAAAGATATGCCACATATACCACTTAGCCTATATTTCATGTAGTTAGCAATATATTGTAATTCATGAAAGACAAAGTAGCAACTTATACAGACACTTGGAAACTACTCCATTACAGTACAGGAGCATCCTGTAGCTGGATTAAATACAGATCATGGAACAAAATTAATTGTTTGTATTACAAAACATAAAAAAAAGGTACGAGAAAGCTGCAAAAAGCTTGAACTGTACCTACAAGTTAGGAACGTGTCCTGGAAACTTTCCGTTTGTGGGTGGATGGTGAAACTTCTTGTAGGAGTGTCCAGCAGTAATCTGCCAAAAAGTTTGGTGACCATCTTCCCGTATATCATCTTTCCATGACAGCGATATCTTAGTGAAATCGCTCACCATGTTGGTCACTTACATCTTCAAGATTAGGCGAGAAAAAGTCCAAATGAGAATGCAGGAAATGTACGTATTTTCAAAGACATGTTGCACCCCATAGCCTTGTAACAGTCCAGCACGTGTTCAGTCAGATCCCTGTAATTGTCAGACCTGTCGTTACCCAAGAAATTGTGCATACATCTTTGAAGACAAGACAAGCTGCCTTCTCCGTATGTCAGCAACTCTTCAAAGGTTATGTATTTCATCAAGTCACGAATCTGGGGCCCAATGAAAATACCTTCTTTAATTTTTGCAGTTCTAATCGCAGGAAATTTGGACAGTAAAAATTGAAAACCCCTCCCATCTTTGTCCATTGCTTTCACAAAATTCTTCATGAGGCCCAATTTCAGATGAAGCGGTGGTAACAGCACACTGTCTTTGCCAACAAGGGGTTCATGCGACACATTTTTTTCACCCGGATTGGAGCTTTCTCTCGAAGGCCACTGTTTCTCTACATAATGGTTTTTCCTTACCCTACTGTCCCAGTGACACAAGAAACAGCAATATTTTGTGTAACCAGTCTGCATTCCCAGCACAAGCCCCAGAACTTTGAGATCACCACAGATTTTCCATTTGTGGTTTGAATAGCCAATATACGTCAGAAGTAGTCTCATGTTCTGGTAGGTTTCTTTTAACTGAATGGAATGGGCCAATGGTATCGAAGGTTTCTCGTTTCCGTTATGCAAGAGAACAGCTTTCAGACTACTTTTTGAGGAATCTATGAATAGGAGCCATTCTTCCGGATTGTGAATCATTCCAAATTCTGTAAGCAGCCCATTTATGTCATTACAGTATACCAGACTCTCTGCCATTGAGAAAAAAGTGGAAAGACCAAGCTGTCGTGTACGGAATGATATACTAGTGTTTGGTTGTAGCAGGTTTTTTTCTTGAAAGATTCCGATCTCTTACAAGATCGTTCAATTCTGCCTGTGACAATGGCTGTGGTTGGGGCTGTGATGTAGATGGCGTGTAATCAAGATCTTCGTGATCATTACCATCGTCTGTTTCATCTTCCACTGGTGGTTTTGGAACTGGGAGAGAATCAGAAAGCAGAACTGGGCGCAATGCAGATTCCAAATTTGGATATGAAACTGTGCATTTTGATTTACTTGAGATTCCTGTTACTTTCGTTAAACAAAAGTAGCAATCTGTTATGTGGTCTCTAGGTTTCTTCCACAAATGTGGTACGGCAAATGGCATAGATGGGTGGGTTCTATGCAACCAACCTCTTAAATAGCGTGAGTAACGTGAGCAACAGTTCTGTGGTGCCCAACACTTACCCTCATCTACCTTTGATTCAAAATACAACTCGTACGCCTTTTTGACGAGCGGGGAAAGAGGATGTCTTTGCGACTTCGTCGCAAACTCACCACACACATAGTAAGAGAAAAGGTTTGGTAAATTAACACACATCCTAGACATCACTGAACACAAGAAACACGCGAACACGCATAAACATTATTCTTCACGTTAGGGTATTTTCACGACACACACTGCAGGAACAGACACTGGTTGATCCCACTAGCAACTGACTGATGCAAATAACTGCAACTCCACTATACCACAACCAAATCTATCCCTTCACTCTCCAACCCCTCTCCTATGCGATGTCAAGCCCTAGTATCAGGCTGGGCTGATAAGCGCCGCGACAACAATAACATGCAGTCGTGCGCTGATAAAATTGTGTTTCCAGAGAAAAGTTTAGGTGATAGTGAAAAACTGTTTTCACTATCGTCATCAGGGTACTGAACTACATAGGAAGCACATGTTTTTGTTCTGCGGCAATTTTCATTGTCGCACAGTGTTATGTAAGATTTCAGGATTGTTTAATATTTTTTGTTTATACGAACATGAAAATGCTAGCTACTACTACTTATTATTATTATTAAACATGATTTCTTAGTTGAAGGGAAAAATTATTCGAAAAAGGGAAATTTTGCTCCTTGCAGAAGGAAATTGTGCGAAGAGATTGTGCCAACACTGGTCGCCGTAGTCTTGCCACGCTCGGAAAGCTAAACATCACCTTCAGTAAGCGCAAAAAAAGCACCACTGACGAAACAAGAAGGTGGCGGAAAGGGATAGTATCGTGACCGAGAAGGACTTCAAAAATCGAGACGAGGACAACACCAGATGATTTGAGACTTGTCGAGACGAGGCCAGAAACGAGACCGAGATTTAGTATTCGAGTCACTCGAGACTTTGGTATGATATTGAGAATTTTACCTAAACAAAATTTACTTTGCGACTTCTTCATACATACTAAGCGTATTTCTGCTTGATTATTTTGATAAGTCATGTACTTTGGTTCAAAGTCAATCCATTACTAACAATTTGTGCTGCGTGGATATGTACATTCAGGATATTTTTTTTGCCGAAAGTTCGCAGCGCAGAAATAATGCTTCAAACAGAGAAACGTTACTAAGAAAAGTTGTTTGCCTTGATGACGTTTGTACGTTGTGAACGTCTGTGCGGTGACACGCCGAATATGTTGTTTATACTATATACAGGATGTTACATAAAAGGTAATTGTGTGTTCTGGATACTTTCCGTTACCTTTTATTGTAACACCCTATATTTCGAGACTCGTAATGAGACTGAGAGACGGCGAAGCTTCAGTTTCGTCTCGTCTCGATACCATTTCTCATGTTGTGACGCGGCAGGTCTCGGTATTATGCGTAAATTCGAGACGAAACGGATCGAGAATTTGGTAAGTGAGAGAGGAAGGAGTATGAATGTTTCACGTGAATCAAAATTTCTTTACCATACATCTAATTCTCAGATATGAAAGGGGGTTGTCTTTTGATTATTTTATAATACGTCGCCACAGAAAAGATATGCAAAGTGCTGAGGAAAGTTGGTATGAGAACTTACAGGAAGGGAGGACGCACTGTTTTAAGTATAGCCAGCAAGAAGAAGGAAGAAAAGAGAGAGAAAGAAGAGGAGGGGGTTATCTACGAGGTGAAGTGTAGAGTATGTGAAAGTGTATATATAGGGGAAACGAAGAAGAGACTTAAAGACAGGTTAAAACAACACATGGATGATGTGAGACTGAAGAGAGACAGGAATGCCATATTCAAACACACTAGAGAAACAGGACATGAAGTTGAATGGGATTCGACTAAACGAATAGGAAAAGAGAAGAGAGAACTAGTGAGAAAATGGAAGGAGGCCAAAGAAATAGAAAAGAAAGGAGAAGACATCATGAATTGGAATGGAGGACTCAAGATAAACAAGGAATGGAAAAGTGTGTTAGAGAAAGTTGAAAGGATGAAGAAAAGGAATGAAGGAAAAAGAAGTATGAAGAAGGAAGAAAGAAGAGAAAAGAAGAAGACGAGAGGAGGAGGTATTCATCCATATCCAAAAAGGCAGGAGGGGTGGGGGAGTGGTAAACAGGTCGTTCTAGACTCTTGCTAATCTTGAACTGTCAATCAGTGTAGTAGACCCATTAGTCAACAACTGTCAGGAGGTGATATGTTTAATTCCTTTGGAGAAATCTTCCTAGATAAGGACTATCAAACTGATTTGTTTGTGTGACTAGTGACCCTGCTATGTGTATGTAATCTTTCTGTGTGTAGTATACTTCATCATTTTAGTTTAGTTCGTCGTCTGAGGATGACCCTGATACAGGGTTGAAACGTCACCTGTTAAGTGTTTTTTTTATCTTAATAAACTGCCTTGGTCAGCAACTTAGTGTTCTTATGTATACTATGAATTAGCAGCCAAGGAAAAACTTCAAAAGCATTCAAACTCGCTTTGCTTTTCCTACATTTGTGGTATTTATCTATTTCCCAGATTAGATCGCGAGAAGAACGAGACGATAAAGAGAAAGGAGGTGTCTGAACGCGTTGAGTAATCTCATCACCGAAGGTTCCGAGTTAGAGTCTCGGCCTGGCCATTGATGTTGTTAGTCTCTGAGCAGGGTATTCATCAATTTTAACTTATCATCATTCAGCGTCACGATGAGCCTAAAGGAGTGGAGGAACGACGCGAAACAAGAAAGCCTACCTCATGGCATGGTGGTAGCATTGTTGCCTTGTAATCAGAGTTTCCAGGGTTCTGTACGCGGCGGAGAAACATCATGCAATGATTCGGATACCACTTTACACTGTAGTCCTTAGTTTATTTGAAATAGATTTAACGAACTTTTCTTTGGCAAAACAAGAAATAACACGAGACACGTACTTGTAACCTGAGACAGCTACCAATAAGATCCTAAACGTTCTTTTTATGTGTGAAAGCAATCTACATTTGGAAACTAAATGCGAAAAATGGAATAAATACTTAAAACAATTGTAAAGCAGTAATAGACGTGAGGCGAATTACCACGAGCCATAATCAAAACCAAGTACGGGAATAAACGCGCAGTTGTTTTCTAAACCATTACGTGTTAAAGAAATCACCATTCTTACACAATATAAATGTTGCTGTAAATTTTCCCTCTGGGGGATATTTCTCATAACTGAATATCCCTCTAGCGTCGCTGTGCAGGATCTATCAGTGTTTCTTTCACGACTCGATCTTCCATAAAAACGACGCTCCGTTGCTACAATGCAACGCAATCAAGATACTGGAAGAGCAGGTTGACGATGGTTCCGCAACGGAGCGTGCAGCCCAAGCGGTGTGACGAGTAGTGGCTTCTAGCGGAGCAGGCAGATGTTATCACAGACCAGCCCTGCAGATTTCTTTCTGGGTGGGGAATGATTAACCTAAAGATTCCTGAACCATTAATGTGGTTGCTGGGATAATGTGCTCGGGACGTCGCCAGATAGAACTTTAATAGTAGAAATAATGATGATATTATTATCATGCTTATGACTATTATTATGCAACAATAACAATTATAAACTACAAAAGAATATATTATTATTATTATTATTACTCGCTCCACCAAATGAGTGCATATCCAGCACAACTGTTTTCTTTATTTTATTATTATTGTTATTATTTATTTTTTTACATTTCAATGTAGATAGAGTACGGATATGCAAAGTTACTCTGTTTTGTTATTATATTTTACACTCTTCGTTCAAGAAAAGCTTTGAAAGCTAGGAGCAAATTTTAGCTCTTACATAAAACTCTAATTTTTGGAATTCTGAGAACTGTGAAACCATTTATTCTTTGATTTAAATGGCAGAATATGAAATCATAAACTGGTTATTGTATTTTACCCTAAATATTTTCGATTTGACGAATATTTATTTCGGTATTCTCTTCGAATAATAACTAACTGAACTTTGTATCCGTATTAACTATAAACATTACTAGCATTATGATTTTCTTGTAACATAAAATAAACGATTCCAATTTCTAGGGGTGGGTCAACGGACCCGTTCTAGCCCCCTGAAAGGGGCCCATGTTTGCAGAGATTTCCGAAGCAGTGATCGCCCCCCCCAAAAAAAAATTGCTGCTTGATTTTGAAACTCTGTAATGTCCACTTTCTAGTGGTGTGACCGTGCCCCATATTATTTTAGTGTACAGGAATTTCGTTGGTAGTTACGTTATTACAGTCGATTCGAACCCAGGACCTTCGTACAAAGAACCTGAAATGCATCAAAATCAAGGTTGATGAACTTTCCATGCATTAATTGACACAAATGAATTTTAGTTTTTTTTTTCGAAATGATGCATTTTAGTCCATCACAGAGAATGGCAGTAGAAATAGTACCTATTGTGATGCACCTCTGGAGTCAACATATTGTGTCAGTCAACACATTTTGGATTCTATGTGTATAGAATCTAAAATCAAGCAAAACATTTTGAATGCGTTGTTGTAACACATTGTAATCAAGGGGTCCGGGTTCGATCAGCGGTGGATATACATTGCCCAGTTTTTCGGATTCCTCTTTAAATTGTAGGTTCGGTCTTATTTACCCTATCTGAGGATAAATTGGACTTAAAGCAAATAAAACTTTGACAAACACACTTGGACGGGACACAGAGCACATCTCCTTCCCCCAGAAAATTACACACAGAACCCAAAACGTGTCAATTGACACATATATTTTGATTTCAATAACACGTTAACGTGCATAAACTGCAAATGATGCACCTTTCAGTGTGTCAAAATACACATAGGAATGTATTAAAGGGTATTTTTATGAGATGAAGTCCCGTGTGATGCACTAAAATGCATCAATTTGGAAGATCAGACAACATCATTTCGAAGATAACAAAATTACACATTTATCTGTGTCAATTGATGCATTAAAAGTGAAAGTTTGTTATCTTCCAAATGATGTTGTCTGATCTTCCAAATTGATGCATTTTAGTGCATCACACGGGACTTCATCTCATAAAAATACCCTTTAATACATTCCTATGTGTATTTTGACACACTGATAGGTGCATCATTTGCAGTTTATGCACGTTAACGTGTTATTGAAATCAAAATATATGTGTCGATTGACACGTTTTGGGTTCTGCGTGTACACTGACTGTAAGTCAGCATAACCTCATTTTCCTGCATGTTTACAGTTTCCTGAATTACTGCGCGGAAGAGACCCTTGCAAAAAAGGTCACGAACTAACATCTTGGGATGAGAACGAAACAGGAAACGACTCATTTGAAAAAAAAAAATCATCTCAAAATCTTTAAATCTGTAGCTAAGGTAATGCCTTACCACTCTCATACGAGTTTCCTTACACAATGTATAAAAATGTAGCGCACATAGTTTTCAAAGTATCAAGAGAGCCGATGTTCGTCTTAGACCAGTGTTTCTCAATCGCCTAGCCGCGACCCAGTACCGGTCCTGGCATCAATTGTATCAGGCCGCGAGAAATTATTTATTTATTAATATTTAATTTTAAGACTGCATAATAATTATGTGTTCCCATGTAGCCAAATGGTTAGCACTGTCGACTTTGTTTCGATTTCGAGAGGTGCCGGGTTCAAATCTTGGTGTGACCTCCAAAAATGTTGGTATTGTTCCAGCTGCTTGAATAGAACTAGTGGTCACCGGTCTCGAAGGCCAGATAACAGCGACGATGGGACTCGATGCACTAATAACGCGCCACCTCAGAGAGCTCATTCACCACGGCGTTTTGTTTAGTCAGTTTTACATATTATTTCATGTATATATTTTTTTAAAAAAATAGATAAGTATTTATGATACTATTAAAATCGGAACACTTGCTTTTTATCCCTCCGATAGGCGTGTGGGGGTACAGGTGCCCTCCATCGATATTTATTGGGAAATAGCAACACTGAACTATTCTGTGCATGGGTGCTTTTGTGTAGCTGAACGTTCTCTTTTTATTTTTGTTCTTTGTGTTGTTCTGTTGCACTTCTGAGCCACGTAATATTATAAAGTTAATGTCAGTCGCATACTTAGAGGACTAAATACATAACAAGAAAAATACCAAATCGAGAAAGACAGAGCACACAGCAGATTCAGATGTTATACGGAAGTGGGTTAGTGAGGAAAGAAAGGACACGTAGGTATGTGTTAGGGACGTGGGGGGGGGGAGGCAAGGTGCCATAACTGGGAAGGGGAGAAAGGGCAGTTTACTTGCTCTTGGTAGATAAGATTTAGCATAGTGAAGGGGCAAAAAAAAAAAAAAATGTCAAAAGTGACGCCCCCTAATCCCCGCCACTGGTGACAAAAGTGACCGTGTGGCGGAAAGTGAACACGAATTTAGGCGCGTGGGGCACGGCCATCTCCCAAGCACGCCGCTGGCGTTCAACTTTACAATATTATGTCATTTAGAAAGTTCAGCTGATCTTAGAAGAAGCAAAGAAGAACGTTTAGCATGTACTTCTTACCTTAAAGATAGTTAAAGTGTTGAGGGACAGGTGAATGCCACGCGCCTATGCATATTACAGAAAATGACGCACTTAACAAAGGGTTAACAATGGGCTCACGAAGGTTAAGAACCACTGTCCTAGAACGTTCACGTAGCAAGTGAGATTGCCACCCTCTCCAGCGTACGACCGCTGAAAACGATCATTGAACGTCGCATATACAGTATTATTCTTGTGCACGGAACAGACGGCGCTTCCCTACCCGCCAATTTAGTCCACGTTTCTCCATCCTGTATTTAAACGCAACGGCTTCAAACTTGCGCAATTGTCTTGCGAAATACCATACCTTTGAACTTTCAGAGATTCAGAAAAAATAACTTCATTATCCTCCAACTGAAACTTTTAAAGCAACGGAACTCAAAAGAAACGCAAAAATAGAAATCTTTTGACGGACCGTCAGGATCCTGAAAAACCAAGTTTCGGAGGCAGTGAGTGGGTCAAGAGCAATGTTAAGTTAGAATCGTTTCTAGGTAAAGCATTCCCTTTGAAGGCGACCGAGTAAATTTTTAAATGTTTCGAGCCACTCGAAGCTCTCCGAAGTGTTTCGCAATTGGAAACATTGCGACAGAATTTCCAACGGAACGGAGACGATTTGGAATCGAGGTTGCGTTCTCTTTCGGAATTCAATCATAAATTTTTCCCGCCATTCAACTCCGCCAGCTTACTTCCCGGAACTGGAGCTGAAGGAATACTTTAGGTAATTTTAAAAAGAAACTGAGAATAGCGGTAAAATGAGAAAGGAATACCGGAACATACAATAAGGAAATACCAAGAAATGCCAAGTTCCGCAGCTCTTGATTTCATTTCATGCAATGAAATTAATATTAACCGTTACGACTAAATTCCACATAGTATTCTACACCCTGAGAGCCGCATTCTTGCAGGTTAACGATGCTGTGGCGTCTGAGCATTCGGTCAGAGATTTTGTAGTATGTAGCTTAAGTCAGGGGTTTTCAAACTTTTCCGTTTCACGGCGCCCTTAGTGTTTCAAGATTTTCCCGCGGCGCCCCAAGTCAGAATGTAGGCCTATTTAACACTTGCAACGCTCAGTTAGTGTGGTTACTTTCCTTGTCTTAAGTTAAGTGTTTATTATTTTTTTATTTCAAATTCAGAAACATTTTATGTGTAAAAAGTACTAAATAAGCACATATTTGGAACAATCAAATCATTTCAGTGAAAATTTTGGAACATTTCGCAGCGGCCCTGTAAGTTAGCCAGTGCGCCGCGGCGCACCCTTTGGGAACCATTGGCTTATGTGATACAAAGGAACACAAAAACGTGTCAGTTTTAAAAAAAAATGTTGACTGCACCAACACGGGACCTTTCCGATGGTGTAGTGGTAACGTAATTGACTTGTAATCAATAGGTCCCAGGTTTGATACGTGGTGGAGGCACTTCGTGGTTTGGATTGCATTTTAAACTGTAGGCCTAGTTCAGATTACAGCCTATCTATACATATCGTTGACTAAAATGCATAAACTGCTAATGATGCAAACGAAAATGCATAAAAGGGTACTTTCATCGGGTGATGTCCAGTGGGATGCAAAAAAATGCATTAATTAAGATTACACATAGTCGTTAGAAAAACCAAAATTGCACTTTTATCTGTGTCGATTGATGCCCTAAGAGGGAATCAATCTTGATTTGTTTGCGTTTGAGTGCTGTGTGTATGTGTGAATTCACATCCATGCATATGCGAGCGTGTTTGATGTCTTGCTTTCTCTTTCAGTTATTTTACATCACTCGCCTACCTCTTGTATTAATCGCGACGATGAAAATTATCCAACACAATGATACAGCCTGGGATCTCTGGTTTCGTACCACGTTAAGCGGGCTGACCACTCCTCCATGGAGGCCGTCAATGTCACGTATACAATATACATGTATGTACAGAAATGTGTGCGTGTAATGACAACAAAGAAGAATTCTATGGAAATATTACTATCTATCAATTCAAAAGTATTGACATGCTAACAGCATGAAAATTAGCACCAACATTCTGAATTAGTAATAAGCTTTCTCTGAAAGAATATTCACTTTGTTTACTCGTTTCTTGAGATGGAATATTTCTATTCTAACCTGTTTAAATATTGGGCAACTCTTATAATAGCAGGGGGAGACACTATCAAAGGAAAGAATCTCATACAACAAGTAAGGGGAGGGGAAATGGGCTCGTGGGCAAAAGAAGTTAAAGGTAA
This sequence comes from Lepisma saccharinum, assembly GCF_977018435.1. Classification (NCBI taxonomy): domain Eukaryota; kingdom Metazoa; phylum Arthropoda; class Insecta; order Zygentoma; family Lepismatidae; genus Lepisma; species Lepisma saccharinum. The sequence continues at coordinate 59,638,732 of NC_139231.1, read as the reverse complement.
ACTATTCGAGATCGGGTTGGATTGGGTTGGGTTGGGTATGGGAAGAAGAGCACGTAGCCAAGAAACACTTGAACTCGTTAAACAGCGACTAGAAGATATAGATCGGCAAATAATAACACCATGGAACTAAAATTTGTTTAAGTGAAATTTTTTCCTGTTTCCGATGCAGTTTACTACAAAATACTATAAAAACACAATTTTACATGTTGGGAAATTGTTTTTAATTAAATGACAACGAATTTCTGATTTTTTAGTAAATTCATGTATTTGGGACAATGAGAGCTGGCTTACACTGATAAACAAGTTTGAACACATGTCAAAAATATCCACCTAAATGTGTCATTTGACACATTTATTTTCATGCATTTAGGTGCATCATCCAGTTTTATGCATTTTAGTGAATCATTTGATGCACTTAGGTGAATCTTTCGGTTTGATACATTTTCAGTGTGTCGTTGGTGTCAAAAAATGATGCACTTTTGTGTCTCAATTGACACACTTTGAGTTCTGTGTGATTCATATGTACCTACCTCTCTTTTCACCGCATTGTGTCTCCACCCCCAATCTCAGCCATACTACTCCCTTTCTTGCTTCCTTGCATACTTTATTCATATGATTCGCTTGTTCCCATTCCCGAATGTCCCTTGCCTGGAGGTCTAGTGATATTTTCGTTGCAGTTTCCATGATTACACCATGTAACAATTTTTTTTGTTTATGATAAATTAGGTCAAAACTAATATGTATGTGGTATTGCTACCTTCATGTAATTATTTTTCTGGTAATGGTGGTCAATTATATGAAATGTATTGGTTAACATGAATTAAGCATAGCAAAATTCATGATAAGATAAAACTGTGCAACCTAGTATTCTAAAATCTGTTTTGTTTTGTTTTGCAGGGTCGCAGTAAGTAAGGATGGTATCTTCCCGTCCTTGTAAGCATTATACAGACAGTTTTTGCTATGTGTGTGGCGTCTTCCTTAGTTCACAGGCACTAAAGCATAGGATAAAGGAGGGCAACAACTTCGGCTCAGCACTCAAATCTTATTTCGGTATGTCTGTGGGAGACCAAGACAAAAAATGGGCACTACATGTTGTGTGCGGATACTGTAGATCCACTCTCGAAGCCCTGGTGGAAGCGTCATGAAACTTTCTCACAATACTTCACTCTCACAGAAACAATATGCTATTGATACAGTGTGGATGGCCTTTTCAAAGAAATAGGGTTTGAATATAACCCAAGGGACTGGCGGCTCTTCATTGACAGCTCCTGCAGGAGTCTTAAAGCTGTCCTCCTTCACAATGGAAATGAGTGGCCATCAATTCCAATCGCTCATTCGACTCATCTAAAGGAAGATTACTCCAGTGTTCAACATCTTCTGCAGGTGGTAAGCTATGCTGAACATCAGTGGGAGGTAATCGGTGACTTTAAAATGATTGCATTTTTGATGGACTTTCAAGGGGGAAACACAAACTGTCCTTGTTTTCTCTGCCTTTGGGATAGCAGGGATACAGGTAGACATTTTGAGACTGTTGAGTGGCCATTAAGGCAGTGACGTGCACTGAGAAGTAGCTAGTCTAGAAGAGATAGATCAATCAATCTCAAATCTTTAATTATTTTCAAATCACAATATTATTGTTTTGTTGAAGCCACAGTTCACATGCAACACTTTTTTTCACGCGCTTCTCGTTCCTCGGTGCGTTCAGCGGCATAGCTCGCTCTTTCTCCGCCTCACAGTTCCAGGTAGAAACGGGTTTTGGAAGGGAAAGGGAAGATTTCTGCCTCTACCTTCCTTGCCCCCTCGCCCCCGCTCCAATGGTTGAAAGCCCGTGCTTTCAGGTCCTCCAGTCTATCTCCTATAGGACAGATAGGGGATTGGATTCCCTTCGCATCCTTTGCAAATCCTCTACAGAACTAAGGGAAAATGTTCTCTGTATTTACACTACTTTTTACACGTTGTACAATATGTATGTATAATGTGGGATGTACTTTTATTATTTATGCAATTGGAACGTCTTATGTGCAGACAAAAATGTTATGCTTTTTTTAAAATATGGAATATATAATAATTAAATAACAAATATTTGCTCACGCTCTCTCTTGCTCTCGATTTAGTAGTGTTCTATTTAAATATACTAATCTCCTGACCTCCAATAAAAAAAATGGATAAGCTAAACAATCATAAATACGGATGTACTTATTTGGGCAAGAGAACGCGCGTTCTAATTCTTGTTGTTGGTTTGGTTTATTTTACTTCGCTTTTCTGCCACATTTGGTTATCGCGAAAATGAGGATGAGTGATGATATGATGAAACTGATGAACGGACCTCACAAAGAACAATTCAGGCCGGAATTCGTGACGAGCGTGCATTCTTGTTCTTATGTGTTGTACTCTGCCTGCAGTGAATAATGAAAAAATTAGAAATGAAAAATGTATCCCAGAACTCAAAAAGCCAAATGAATATCATTGAAGAATGTAGAAAAAAGGTTTATTTAAAGGTGTGTTTTGTTATCCATCGCTTTTTCTAGCTGTATATATTTAATCGGAATAAGTAGCTATGAGCTTGGAAAGTCGAGAGGGACAATCATAAAGAGAGAATTCTAGGCTCCTGATTTCAGTGCCCTGCAGATGCACTGGTGGAAATTATTTGTATTTTCTTCTCTCTTCCATCGCTTTACCTAATTTCTGCCATGACGATGAAGGTTGATTAAATTAAACGGGTGAAGAGTGGTTGCAAATAAACACTCATGCAAAGGCCAGGGCTCGAGCCCGGATCCTTCAGTAACGATATCGTGAGATGGGGAAATTAGGGAAATCAAGCAATGCAAAATTTTTGAAAAAACATTAATCATATATAAAGATGGTATTTCAAAAATTCAATTGAAAATTACTACTCAGAAAAAATGCAGTTTGCTTTACCGATACCCACGTATCCGAATGGTTAGCGCCTTTCTCTCATGTTTGTTGTCGGCCTACCTCCGTGGGGGAGTGCAAGTGGTCCAGGATCTGTACCCGATGGAGGTATATAGTGGTTCGGATCCCACATTAAACTATATGCCTAGTCCCGATTAGCCTTTCTGTGTATAAAATGGACTTAAAACGTCAAATCAACCATCAAATCAACCATCCGGGGGGAGTGGTTACCACAGCGCGCTACGACAACAGGAGTTCCGTGTTCCAACCCCTACCTGGACCTGGGTGTTCTTTGTGTTTGTCCCTTCATTAATTTTGTCGTATCATCTTTGCGATTAACCAAATGTATCAAAAAAGCTAATCAAATCAAATCATTTAATAATAAGAGTCTCATTCCCTGAGTAATCTGATTTTATATGATTGTTTGATTTGGTTTATTTTACTTCGCTTTCCGCAATATTTGGCTAATCGCGAAGACGATACGATAAAATTGATGAAGGGACACACAAAGATCACCCATTGCCAAGCCGAGATTCAAACCCGGCATCTCTGGCTCGGTAGTCAAATCAAATCGTTTTTGATTTTCGAAATTGGGTGGAAGTTATGTGTACATTTTTTTGTAGTCATTCCTAACTTTGCAATTTTTCCTGTATTTGACGTTCTTCTTTTTGGAATACTGGACCCTAAAAGGGGGGGGGGGTTATGACCCGTTGGGCACACCACTCATTGCTACCCCAAGTGTCGACGTCACCGCACGTCACTGCATTAAGGACGGAGTTAGAGATTGGACAGAAATCCATGAAGTGGGAACGCCTTCTCTAGCAGGAAAAGATCCTAATGCCTCCCCTGTATTTTTCAGGAATTTTGTACCAAATTAAGTGTTTTTTGCAACCTATTTCAGGATTTTTAGAGCCTAATTTAAGTTTTTTAGAACCTATTTTAGGATTTTTAGAGCCTGTTTTAGGAACCTAAAAGAACACTCTTTTAGAACCTAAAAATCCGATGTCTAGTCATCACACTCAACAGCATATGGCAAGGATTCCTTTTGATGCATCTCTTAGTGCATTTTGAAGCACCAAAAGTGCATCCATCATTAGCAGTTTTGTTTGATGGACTAAAACGTGTCGTTGGAGTAAACAATTTTGATGCACTTTTAGTGTGTAGGGTGGGTGACACGTTTAAATGCGTCATTTTTTTCCTTTTCTTGCTCATGGGGGTTGCATACCTGCAAGGGAAAAGTTCCAATACATTTCCAGAAAGTCATTTGGAATAGAGGCGATAAACTATCAGAACGGATTGGCGAACAACACTATACTCTGTACCGGTTATCTTTGAAGCATGCGAACGAAAACAAATCTCTGCTCAAGTACTGACGCGAGATGGCTCCACCAATGAACACGTGAGAAGGATTGGGATTTCGTGGAGGGGGGAAAGCGACTGCAGTTGCCAGCATTCGCAGAAGCGTGTACTGCTTCGCTCTGTCCAATCGACCTACCCCCCTCACCCTTTCTCTGCTGCTATGCGCGGTCTTGTTCCAGAGAAAGCCTGGACATAGTGTAGAGACGTTCTTACTCCATCTCTGCCGTCCCAGAGTCCACATTGGCTGCAATGTATATCCTTGCGACATATGTAACACGCCTACTAGTTGTGCCGTGCGTGTTGCATGCCTGCAAGGGGACCGTGGGAATTAACTGTGTATATTTCTACATATCATTTTTTGATGTGTGCTGTACTGACGTGACATGTGTAAATATTAATTTACGCAAGGAGTTGAAGCAATGTTCGAAGCCCGCACAGAAACAGTATTTTCTAAATTCCGTGTCAACGCACCAGAACAGTGAAACGAAGGTGACACTATGTGAAAGGTGTGTCCGACAAAGGTCCCAGGTTTTCTGTGAATATTTCAAGCGAGGACTTTCGCAAGAGGAGAGTTTACTCTCCACTTGTCGAGGAAGCTGGCGATGGTTGCGAAACACCAGTCTCACCTCTTTGATGTGGAAAGTCCGCCATCGGCCTCCGGGGATTGACCTTACCCAACGGCGTCATGAATAACTCAATACAGTTTCTCAAGTCCACGGGGGGTAAACGTTTTATCAATACCAAGCCAAGTGGAAAGCTAATTCTCGCCCGAGAGTTTAGCAATCGTTCTTCAGCAGATTCCTCCGTGCGCTTTCTACGTGCAAACAGTGACATCGGATCGAAGGAGAAATTAGGTTAAAAGGAATTGTCCATTTCCTGCCTCACGAGAAATCATATGTCGCTATTCGAGTAAAGCGCCGATTCGCTCTTTTTGCACCAAGAACGATGCCGCAATTGTGCAAAGTGTGTGTGTCCAATAGAAAAGATAAGTATCCATCGCAAGGCAGATATTTACTCAAAGGTTGCATACATACAGGATACAAGATGTATGTTTCAATGTCAAGTAGCGTAGTGGCGCCAGAAAATAAGAGTGAGGATGCATGAATGGGGGTGGGGGGAGGAAGGGATATTTTCCCGTTCGCGCAATCACTTCGTGCTAACAATCGAAAGGCTAACAATCGATATGTACGTATATTTTACGTTGCGATATCTCCGGAACTATTCAAGCTATAAATGTGAAATTCGCTGAACTGAAATACAGGGTGCGGCGGAAATACTGAGACGATTTAAATTTGCCAAATCTATATTAAACATCAGAATAACAATGAAAACACTTACATGACTGGAAAGTACATACAAAAGCATTTCATGTGATGGCTATGTCTTGAAAATAATGTCACTCAGGTGGGCACCATTCTCCCTAAAACAAACCTCTGCACGTTGACGTACAGCAGTCACAGCCTTGTGCAGGCAACTGTTACGTCTCACCGATATGTGACCATGCTAACAGACTATCTGCAGCCAGAAGTGCGCAGGCTCGGTCTTCATAGGCGCCGTGTATGGTTCCAGCAAGATGCACACAGCGGGGATATCGATGATGCTTCTTCGTGGGATGTTTGCAGGAAGGATCATGTCACGCCAGGGAAATACCACATGGCCTTCACGTTCGCCGGACTTGTCTCTCTGTGATTTCTTTTTGTAGAGGTTGTTGAAGAAAAAGGTCTACATGACCCGACCTGACACGTTGGATAACTTAAATGAGTCTATTCGCGCTGTAATACAGCAAATTCCACTGGAGATGCTGCACAAGGCTTTGGCTGCTGTACGTCGACGTGCAGAGGTTTGTTTGAGAGAGAATGGGGCCCACCTGAGTGATATTATTTTCAAGACATAGGCATCACATGAAATGCTTTTGTATGTACTTTCCAGTCATGTAAGTGTTTTCATTGTTATTCTGAAGTTTAATATAGATTTGGTAAATTTAAATCGTGTTACGCCTTCTTTAATTTAATAAATTTGTTAGAACATTGATAAAGAAAGAAATAAAAAATGTATAAGGTGAAAAGTTAAAGGTTGTAAATTAAACGATATGTTATGACAAAAAAGTAGAGTTCATAGTTCCGATAAATAAAATATTATGACGTAATCGAAGGATCGCCTATCGAAATTCAGAAGATGTTAGTGTACTAACTTTTATGTAATAAATTAATGGCGGAAGTTTTAAATTTATCTATGTACAAGTATTTATTAACAGGAAAAGATGTATCAAAACCTTTTGAATTATTTATCAAATTCAACTTATGTAAATACTGCACTTTATAATGTAAGTGAAGAAATATTTTGTCTTTATAACTTACTGGTCAGGGGTTCGAGAGTACAGAAATCGGGTATAAATACGACGACATTTCATGGCAAAAGGAGTGGTTTCTTGATATCCGTTCCTGCGTGGGTCTGTTACCAGGCCTAGTGTTGAGTCACTCACACCCTGCAGGAAATGATATATAACTGAGCAAAGTTCCCTTGAACGATTTCAGTCGGATATTTAAGAAATTAAAATAGTAATCGCGTTTCTAAATCCGAAAGAACCCGACTTCTCATTCTCGCGCTCCTAGTTTCAGCATGTACGTAAATGAACTTACCCGAATAAAAACTAGATAAAACTCATGTCTTATGGTTCGAGTTTTTCTTCTACTCATCTAAGACGGTTCCAGTGTGGACTGATGGAGTCCTCATGATGCTGACTACAGGAGCTGTGGGTAATTAACTTAGTTCCTACAACTGCGTGTGTCTGTTAAGATACAGTGTCAAGTCACTCACACCCCGCAGTGGTGGGAACGTAACAATCGTCTCAATATTTCTGCCGCACCCTGTATTTACAGAATTACCGACCATAATTTTGCACCTTAAAATCCTTTCCCTAGTTATCACAATGTTACCCCAGAATAGAAATAATTTTCAATATATCCTGTTTGTATTCTGCCAAATTTTATGTGTAAATATAATAAAATTTCATTACAATTAACAGTCGCCACTGAAGTATTGCATGACTTCATCATCACTAAATATTCGAAGCGGTTGCCTGAAGTTCTGCACTCAGTTTTTTTTACCTCTGTCCTTCTCGTTTCATTTAACATTTTTTTAAAAGTTCAATGTTCAATATTCTGTCAAACATGTACCAGAATTGGCAAGAAATAATTAGTTCGGCTACCCTAAAACTTTACTGATTCTTAAGTGGAGTTGCTCGAGAACGTGTCCGTAACACGTTGATTGAAAACTAAATAATCAAATTACGTATTAATTAGTGCCACTCTGAATGTTATCGACACCGGTTCTTTATATCTTCTCTCGTTGTGGAGTAGTTAATTAGCGCATCGGTTTTTAAATAATCACAGAAAGGTGTTTAAATGAAAAGAGATACTAGAATTACTGTAGTATAGGTTAAAGCACTAGACAAATGGATTAAAAAGCGTATTTCCTGTTTCAGCAGAATTCAGAAACAATTGCAGAACTACTTCTTCGGACAATTTCGTTACTATGGTGTCCAGGGCTATTGATGCTGCAGCATTAGGCCCATTCCTGAAATAGGCCAAGATTGAAACAGACGAGAATTTTCCGAAAGCTGAACATTTTTCTTAGAATGAAATTCCCCAATTTCAGACGTCTAGGCACAGCGTTACTTATTATACAGTTACTATTATTCTTTGCGCTGTGACGTAACTATAACGTCGTTGTGTTTATTGTTCACCGAAGATTTCAAGCATCAGGCCCAATTTCGTCTTAATCCGGCCCTGATGGTGTCAAAGGTAGACGAAATCTTTACAGGTGGCTCTGCTTTGGCTAACTGTAACGCTCTCTCTTGCTCTCTCTCTCTCTCTATCTCTGTGTGTGTGTGTGTGTGTGTGCTTGTGTGCTAGTTACTATCCATTTCTATGTATTTACTTCTTTCCCATTCTTCTCTCTCTCTGTCTTTGTTTCTATGTATCTATCTTCATCTCTTTCTTTCCTTATATATCATACTTTCTTAGCATAAACTGCATTTAAAACTAATTTCTCTCTCTCTCTCTCTCTCTCTCTATCTTCTTTCTTGTTTCCTACCTCTTCTTTTCGTATCTCTCTTTCTCTCTTTTGCTTCCTCTATTATCTATTTCTTCTTCTCTTTCTCCCATTCTATTTCTTATCCCTTTCTCTCTCTTTCTGAGTATCTCTCTCTCCCTCCTTTTTTCTTTTATTTACTTCTCTCTGTTCTACCATTACTGTTTCGGGTCTGTCCGATTGAGTACTCGCCTTGTTATCAGGGAGTCCTGAGTTCGAACCACACAGTAGTACCATGGAATATGGAACGGTTACTTGATGACGTAGGCCGAACAGGGTCATGTAGCCTGCAACACTGAAAATGATATTATACGTCTGGAAACCAGTTGACGACACCATCGAAACTGATTCGTGTATTAGATTTATAAATTGAAGTTTAAGTTGACATTAAATAATATTAATTAATGTAAAATGCATTAAGATTTTTCCAAGCTTTATAGATACAAATTTTCCTTTAACTATGCTTTGTAAAGTTTTTGTGTAAGATCATAATGAGCTCGATTTTTATTTCTTCATCAAAGCAAACCATCATGGATGCCTTCTAATATTTACAACGAGAGAGATAATTTTCATAGAATTAGGTTGAATTTAAAATGATAAAGATGGCACTTTAGTATCCCTGAAAATGTTGAAAGGTTAGTAGTTTTATATTAATAATAATTTAATAGTTGTGCAATGTGTTCTGATATGTGGGTAATGATTTGCCGAAGTGAGTGAACTTGTAGGTTTTCATACGTGTTTTTCGTTTCAGTAGGGGCATGTTTGCAAGTTTGAAAGTCATATATTGTTAAGATGTATGAAGTAATTTATGTATGTTGATGAATAAACTTTGTTCACATCGCTCTCGCAGTAATTGAATTTTACACGTTCGAAGTAACGAGTGCAAGGGAGAGCAGGGACGAATCTAGATACGAGATTTGGCAAAATGAATAATAGTGTGAATGTGATGTTCATTTGTAAATTTTTGGTAAATATGTGATATCGCCCGAACGGATTTCTTCATATTTACAGGAGAAACTACTTACTGAAATCAGTTTCTGTAGCATTGTCGAAGTTCTTCGAGGTATTTTCTTTCGAGGAAACTGAAAACTTCACTATAGAATGCTGCAGAACAAGAAATAATAACTTTTTAGGTAAGAAACTTGCATTTTCTGTAAAGCGACAACATTTTGCCGTTGTTTCCATTATGTACCTGCAGATGGCGCGAGCGTCGAAAGTCACGCGGTCTCGCCAGTGTTTCCAAACGTGCCTTTTTTTACGAGAATTGTTTTCTTTTTTTTAACCATGCTTATCTAACCTAAACCAACCTAACCTAACCTTGCCGGAAATGGTCCGTGGGGCTATCGTGAATGGTTTTTGGGGATATCCGTCAATGGTTTTTAGGGCTATCCGTCAATGGTTTTTCGGGCTATCCGTCAATGGTTCGTGGGGCTATCGTGAATGGTTTTCGGGGCTATCCGTCAATGGTTCGTGGGGCTATCGTGAATAATTTTTGGGGCTATCCGTTAATGGTTTGTGATGTGATGAGATAATGAACACGTAAGTAGGTATTTTTCGGTTAAGAAGGTTGAAACACTGCATACCCACTCCAAATCGACAAAACACAAGCACGACGCACGATGATCCATGACGAGTGCACGCCATATTGTCTGTTACCCAAGCGGAACAAGGAAGACAAATAATGACTCGCAATATGAATAGTTGACACTATTTTATGGAAAAAGTCATAACTTTACCTTAAAGAATCTTCCGCAATGCAGAATAGGTAAGTATCAATGCTAAAATTAACGAAATAAACGAGAGAGAGGTGTTCTGGCGATATCGCATAATTACCAAATTTTTAAACTGCCGTTAACTAATACATTGTCAGTACTGAATTGCGGAATCGTATTAATAGTTTTTTATTTTTAAAAGCGCTCGATAGTGAACTTAGAAAGCATGTAAGAGTAGATAAATATGTTTTATATTCACTGTAAGAGGAGCAAAGTAATTTTAGTGTGCAATGCACACCGAAATCAGATTAAGGAAAGCTTTGGCACAAGTTCATTTTGTTTCATTGTGATAACATCATGCTACGAATGCAATTTTAACATGGTTCGATTTCGATTTACTTCTGTTAACACATACTGCAGAGTTTTAGCCATTACTAAAGATTTTGTTCAATATATGCTTTTATAGTTCGGTTAGGCAGGCAAGTTTGGTTCTCTTAGCATTAAAATAAAGTCTATAAATGCATTCTACTAAGGTTCCGATTTACTTCTATATTAATTCCCACTAGTTTACGACACTTACAGTCGCTTGTCAACGAAAAATACATTGTCCATGAGAAGCACGCATGCTTGCGTAAGGTAAGTTTAAGTTGCTTTTTTTCAACATAAATAGCTTTTTCTAAATCCAAAAAGTGCTCATTAGTGTAAGGAAAGATCAAATTTCGCGTGACAGTGATTCCGAAAACTCTAAGATAATTAGTTTTCCTGTTAGGAGAATTTGAAAAAAAAATCATAAAACAATCTGAACCGTTACCCTTACATAATATTGAAACCTTGAAACAGCTATTCATTTTTTTGTTGTGCAAAAGTTGCAAATTTTAGCTATTGTTTACTTACAACACAGCCACATTAGGTCAAACAATGATATCTAATTACCAGAGCGGACAAACACATATGGATGAATGTGAAGTAGCAACGGTTGGCAGATCATGCTTTCCCATCTTAGATACAAGTGAGTATGTTTGATTAGTTTAGAAGAACAAGATGAATTGAAGACTAAAATTGGTAAACAATGTAAGTGCCAAAATAATTCAAACACAGTTTTCCACGATAAACTGTGAAATGTGCCATGCTTTATAATGTGGTAAACGTGAAAAGTGGCTGGTAGCCCTCTAATGGCCGTGTGCAGGAACGAAGATCAAATTTTAAACTCGGATCGGGAAAGGATCACTGGAAAATTCCATTGCACCAAGACGGTTCAACACTTGATCGCGATCTAGGAACATCAAAACGAGTTTATCTTCTGATCGGTCATTCGCCACCGTTTTGGTGTCTGATCCTGGTTCACGATACTGACGCTTCGACTGCAGGCAGTTGTTTTTCAATATAAAAAGAGCGGAAAGTGATATCGAGGGCGTGCAAACGCTAGAGATGTTGGATGTACAATGCTGATAATTCGAGAAATGTGTAAAGTAAACTAAAAACTGCCAAAATAATAATAATAATTTGTGGTTCTGTGGCACAAAGTCGAAATGTTTCTAAATACTGTACTTTCTATCCCAGAACACAAAACATATGCATGTGCAAGGTAAATTACAACAGAGGAAATATGATTGTATAAATTTACGAAAATACATGTTACTGGCTATTTACACGACACGACAATATAAATATAATATAAGAATTAAGAAATGAAAAATTCAAATACTTACCACAATACAGTAATAATAATAATAAAATATCTTTATTGAGCGGGCGAGCGTACCATATGAGCGTACGCTGTTCTCTCGCGAATGCATTTCGTAAGGCATTGAAGTCCCGTAGAAGAAGGTTCCATGCTTTCTCCTTATCCTTTTGTCTTGCGCCGTCAGTTCTTTTTTAAGATTATTATTTCTTTATACCCTACTACATCCTTGTACTCGTCGACAAGGTTGATCAGTACATTTCTCAAATTCAGATAAGTTTGCGGCCCGAATTACTTTCTTCTCCTACACGTTGATACTTTAACACATCACACTACTCTGTGGGGTTCTTGATTGTCATTTGTTTTAGCCAACCAATCAGGTATAGCCTTACAAATTAATCTCGGATCATTTGAACAGAATCTCGTGAACGTCGTTTTTCGTTGGTGCAATGCAAATCTTTAAACCAAGTTCATTTAGAGTGGATTAAAATTGATCTCGTTCATCTGAACTTCGAAATAATCGGCGTTGGTGCACGCGGCCATAAGTAGTTCAAAGGGCGTGTAAAGAGGTCACTAGTGAGAAGTTGTAGAGCAGCCACAGGCTGAACTTCGCCCATGAATAAAGAATTTCTAATTCTAATTCTAAAGTTCTTACGGACTCATGTGCAGAACGATGCGATTTCCCAACACTTTCGCTTTTGGCACTTACAACGTTTACCACTTTTAGTCCTCAATTATTGTGTTCAATTTGAAGAAGTTACTATCATATGTGAATAATAATATGATACGGAATTGTATTATTTGATGACATGTAACATCATCCGTATTAGCAGGAAGAAACAATACCTACAGGATTCAAATATTTCATCCTCCATCAAATTCCAAAATTAAGTGGCAAAGTTCAGCATAGTTTGTAGTTACTGTTACGAAAAATCACATAATAAGTCTCAGTTCCTCACTATATTCGAATCCTGTATCCCAATACTTGCTTGATGGACAACAGAGACAGACTTTTGTATAACCATGTTAATTGTTAGATTGTAATGATGACATTCAAACAGCCCAGCATTGCCACTTACTTATGTGTGTGTGTGTGTGTGTGTATTAGGTATTTTACTTGCAGAATGTTCGTGTACATACCTATATTTTTTTTCAACACTCTGCTGGAGAGTTTATGGTTTTACTTTTAGGAATACAACTTGGGGTATTCCACAGAAAGTGGTCCTACTCCACGTAAATAAATAATAAATTAATCTAAAGATTATTACTGTTTCTAATCACATTAAGGTTTAAATATTTGTGAATGCATATAATTTGCATATTTCACCACCAAAAATTATTATCATTTGCAGCCTATATGCTTCACAGACAGATGAAGTCAAATTTGCCATATTTTTAACGTGTCACATACTTAACACATTTTTGTTGGTGCTTTTCATGCATTCTGGTTTGTGTTTTATTTAATTATTTTGAGGAGAGTAAAGCACCGCCAAATTCTTCGATTTTCAAGATCATAACCAACACTACTCAAGCCCAATTAACTAGCTATGTCATCATACTCAAGTTATTTTTTTCATTTGTTAGCAGATACCACAAAGCACTTCTAAGAAATCAGTTCATTATGAATATTACATTCCAATCTCATGTATATAACCTTACATTTTGTGTGTGAGATTATACACACATAACGCTGGAATACCCCAGTTATGACTTCAAGAAAGCATTGTGAATTTTCCAAAAGGAGACCAGCCGGACCCTGTGGTCGAGTGGTTAGCACATCGCGCTGCGACGCCAATGGTCCCGGGTTCGAATCCCGCTCGGGCTTGGTTGTTTGTGAACGTCCATTCATCAATTTCATCATTTCATCACTCATCCCCATCATCGCAAGTTTGCCAAGAGGCACAAATACTATATATACACCTATACTTCTCTCACACACACTCTCCCTCCCTCTCTCTCTCTCTCTCTCTCTCTCTCTCTCTCTCTCTCTGCCTGTCAATAGTAAGAATAGTGGCCAGAGGTAGGAAAGTAAAATTTAATGCCAGAATGCATATGCCGAAGCTGTAACTAACGTCAGTTAATAATACAGCATAAATGTTACATGTATTGGTATTGATGTGCTAAGTTGTGTCATCCATTGTACAGTTTCTGTGGCAGGATGTTTCTCGCCCTCCTCCCCTCTCCGCCAACTTATCGTAATAACATATTTCTCCAATTTGTGTCTTATCATTTAAAATGAGATGATGTTGATAGCTTACAGTGCTCATGATGCATGTAAAACTACGCATTTGATATTATTGTAAGTACAAATCCCAAAGTGGTAAAACTAAGCTATCCATCTACAGGAATGTTGATAGCTACAAAATATTAGACTTCCTTAAATTTCGCTATGAAACTAAATATAATCTTTTTGTATAAATGTTTTGTGCAGTAATTTTCATTTAGCACTCGCTGCAGGTACAGTTTCCAAATAATTATGATACATTTTAAATTTTAAAGAAATAAAACACAATTAGAAATTCTACTGAGATGTACTAACTGCTGTAGGCACAAATTACACCATTAGTGTTCTTAAAATGTTGAAAAGCTCTTATGCTTAAGTAATTACTACTAGTCATTGAATTTCATGTTTCTCACCATGAACAACAACTGTGATTTCTGTGCTTTATTTGTTGCCCATGCTCCATGTTTTTTTTCTTACTCTGTACTTGATGCAATGCATCATTTTCATTTCTTATGTTCAAGTAAGCAGGTTAACACTCAATGATCTATTTTTCATTTACAATAATGGAAAAAAAAGCCAAACAGTTCCTTCTATGTTGAGTGAAATGTGTGATGTCATGTATATTTTGTGCGTTAATACAAAATTCTTAATTGTAGGTGAACAGTGTTATTTACGAGAACTGTTTCTACATTTCACACCTCAAGTTATTGAACAGTGATTTGATTTGGGAAGATCCCACTAGTTTTGTTAATGGAGAAGACACACACACACACACACACACACACACACCCATACACACACACACTCACACACACACACACATTGGAGTTTCCATTCAAGAAGTGTTAAATGCTAGGTGATTTTGATGTAAGCAGTGTAGATTAGAGCAAAAACGCTGGTAATACAGTAGTTAGCAAACTCCTCGTATCTGATTGAAACACTAATTTGATCCTACCATGTCAAGGTTGCAAGCCCAGTTTCATAGAGCAAGGATGAAAGACATAAAAATATTGTCTTAGGATTTAATGTGAAAGGGTAAAACACTTGTCGATAATAAATGTGGTGTATTGTGTCACGTGCCAGTTCCAACGACACAATGAAAAATACAAGGAAGAACTGTTTCCCGAGAGCAACGATAGATGGCAGCGCGTCATATAAAGAAGAGCAGAGCTCATTGTAGAAACCAGGAGCGGAGAAGAGTGATTATATATATATTATAGTAAATGCAAGATACATAAAGGAAGAGTATAAAAATTATAGAAGGAGTGAATAAAATGTTGTAAGTAGCCAATTAAGATAAATAAGAATATGAAACAATTATGAAAGTTAATAAGTGAGCAAATGAATTCAGAAATGTATCTCCTTTTTGATCCTAGTGATCAAAATTTGATTTAATACCTCTGACGAGGAGAACGTCGTCAGCTTTTGTGTTTGTCCGTCCCTCGGTGCCGCTGTGTTAAATTAGACGCCCCGAAGCACTTACGGTTGCGCTCCTTATTAGACGCGCTAGGCCATAGGCAGCACTTGCTGTTAGCGATCCTGGGCTATTCCCCTTTTGGTCGTTACGTAGGAGGTGGCGCTACTGTCAGTTTAGTGGCCCCTAATCTTTCTGTTAGTATAGCTTGTGTCGTTTGTATAATGCCAAAGAAGCGGGAAAACGAGCGCATACATGTAATAAATAAGATTACGCTTTAATGGCAAGGACAATAAATTAGAAGAAAGAAAGGAAGAATAAGCCTTTACCAAAAATAGAAGAAAGAAGAAGCCTTTTCCCTAATCAAAGATAGAAAAGAAGATGAAGCCTTTTCCCTAATCAAAGATGGAAAAGAAGAAGAAGCCTTTTCCCTAATCAAAGATAGAAAAGAAGAAGAAGCCTTTTCACTAATCAACGATAGAAAAGAAGAAGAAGCCTTTTCCCAAATCAAAGATAGGAAGGAAGAAGAAGCCTTTTACCGAAATAGAAGACTCGAAGAAAAGAAGAAGTAGTCTTTTCCCCAAAATTGTGAGAAGAAAAGAAGAAGAAGATTTCCTTTCAATTATACATATATTTATAAGAAGAATATAACCGACGAAAATTTGGAATCAGAATATATATATATATATTTCAATATATATACAAGCTTCGCTATATATTTTCGCTGTATTGTGTACAGTTTTCAGAATATAGATCCGCATTTAACTATATCCTCTTGGCTATAAAACGCTTTCTCATTTGGAATTCTCGAATAAAGAACCTATCCCCTGAGATTAAGATATTTCTATAGCCGTGGTAAATAACATTTAAGTACGTACCCCCAGGGTCGTAGGAATTGTAAGTGCTGTTTTTAAGGTTTTTTTTTTGTAGTACAATATATACAAACTTATGTATTTTCACACATGCAGTATATCAAGAATTTGACTGTTAATAAAAAATAAACCATAGCAATGTGTTTTTTATCATCCTTTAGATCTCCTGCATGAATTTTATTATATTGACTAAAAAAGACAAGTGCGACAATGAGAAGAATGCTGTAACGGATGGATTTTCAACCATTCCTTACAAAAAACCAAATTAATATAAAATATATTTTATCTTTCATGAAATATTTGAACTCGTGGTATTTGACTTGGTGCTAGTCTTAACAATACTGGAAGTATACTTTATTATGCGCATATCAGCGTGCGACACTAAAGCATACAGTGTCTGTCTCTTTGCGAATCACCAGCATGGAAAGAGGATAAGTCCAATTCATTGGCCAAAGGCCAAGGTTGGAATAAGGAGAAGAGGCTAACCCATAAAAGGGTGAACTATTAGTAAACAACTTCAAGGTTCTCTGAAATAAGTAAAACCGTGATCTTGTGATTTCCAATTTTTGGATAATTGCTCTAGGACTAAATATGGGAATCTGATGATTACCCATCATGAGCAAATTGAGGAAATGGACTTATGTACAAAGAGCCACTAAGATCGAAATGACTTTGAAAGGTCACTGGTAAGCTGAAGGACAGGTAGACACTTTGCTATAAGCCCCCCCCCCCACCCAAATATGGAAAAGCATGCCAGTCCAGGGAAATTGATGCTCGACACCAGACTGCACCAGCCAATACCTCTGAGTAAAACTTAGCTAGTCTAGCATAGGAACTTAGAAATACTGTACCTATGTAAGAACTGTGTCAATAAACTATATGAAATATGATAGAATGTTTTATATTTTCAAGTGTCTAAGGATTTCAGCTACATACCCCATGTAACGACCCTTATTCACCAAAAGAGCGTTACAATGCACAGGGTGAAAAATAGTTGTTCTGTGTTACAGTATTTGAAAAGTGTGCAAGTGTATATATTCCAGGTCATCTTTCCTATATAGTTTGTTTAATGTACATATTTTGCCTGAAATTCAAATCTAGATCATTGTGTTCTGGAAATATGTGGTGTCTGATTTGTTCTATACAAATCTTAATTTTTTGGGTGTGCATCTTCCCTGTCCCTTCTGCTTTAGACATCCACAGTTGCAAGGATATTTTCAACTGAGACTTTCACCTTCAAACCAAACTTACGAAATGTATACTCTCTCAGTGTAGAAGGCTTTGGTGGTAATCCTACAGTAGTTGTCAATGTTGACAAATATGTGCTGTATATGACTCATGGGCAAATTACCGAGCAATATTTGTGATTCCACTGTTCTTGAAGATCTCAACTTGTGAACATTATTGAAGCAAGCATGAGAAGTGCATAATATATTATTGTGAAACTTCGGGATACACACTAAACTTCTCTTATAACATAACATGAATACCTTGCACTTGCTGGCTATTTTATTATTTATATATGGAGAAGACATCTAGCAATATGTACATCAAGCATCCTGTACTTCTTTTAACTGCTCCCAATGCATGGTTCACTGCAAACAATCACCTCATAATTTCTGACCATCAACACCCTCTAAAGTATGTCACTGTAATCATCTTTTAGAATACTGATAAGATTTTTACAGTCTATTGACACTATGCATCCAAGGTCCAGGTAATGGCTGTGAAGTTCATTGTAACAGCATCTTGCAATGTAAATATTTCTCAACCTCCTCTTCGAGTATGTCACTGATAATCTTTGCAGGGAACATAACATGTTATCATTAATATTTTATGCCATTCTTTCGACATGCCATGGGGAGGAGGAGGTGACAGGGTCAGAGTGCAGAATCTGTGATGGCAATTGCCCCATCTATGTTTCTGCAAAGTACCATTGGATCTCGCCGAACCTCTCAACAGGAATTTAGGATCTAAATGTAGCCAGAGTATGGTGCTCGTAACATCATTTTTCATCAAAACACGCGCACACACACAAAATTGTCAAACATGATAAGCACTTAAATTACTAGTATATGCATGCTACAAAACGTTAGTGTAGGTAATTGGGAGACACAATTATTCCTCTCATAGATCTGTACCTGTGTGTAATGTACAGAGGAAGTTTTATCTCTTTTTCTATTGTAATAGAATTTCCAACATACCTTGAGATTTCCTTGTTTATTTTTGTTATATCTTGGTAGGTTAATAGTGACAATGATGGTGAACGATTGTCAAAATATATGAAACAGGGCTCAAATCCAGAACTTTAGGTTGAGCACCTCTCCACTCAGGGTGTGAAATCCTTGGGGGAGAAGCTATTGGTGATTTCACCCACCAAAAATATTGTTCTTAAGAAATCTCCACTCCCCCTCCCATCAAAGGTTCTCAGAGCAGAGTTTTTGTTATAATAACAAAGATAAGCAATTAGATTTGACCTCAAAACAAATATCGTTTTCTGTGTGTTTGTGAGTGTTGCATGCATTCCCTCCCTTTCTATATCTCAATAAAAAGTACAACAGGAATGCAAGACGTATATCAGAATTAAATCTGATTTACGTTAATAAAAAGCCAAAAATTAACATAAAAATTGAAAAGTAACATAATTTTGCATCATTATATAATATATATGTATGTGTGTGCCGATCCTTGTGGCATAGTGGTTATCACTTCGTGCTACGATGCCAGTGGTCTCGTGTTCGAATTCCATCCTGGGCATGTATGTTTGTGAGTGTCCCTTCATTAATTTCATCATATTGATATGATCGTCCCGAATCCTATCAAAGATTCAGTCATATTTAATATTATTCTTAATTATTTTGCTTTTTATATTCACTATAAACGTTATGAAAGTTAAGATATATATATAATGGTTGACCTAATGACATAATTTTGTCATTCGAAAAGTTTCGTGTTTGTTATTTACAAGCTTCATGAAAGCAAGATTTTTCATTGTTGACAATTAGTTAAAAATATGTTTTTCTGTTTTAGAATTAAACTATTATGAAAGCCATAAGAGCTAGATTTCAGTTGAAGTTATTAGTAACATAAGCCTTATGGACAATGGAAAGCAGTTCTTTAAGAATGTGACAAAGTTTATGGTAGAGAATATTATAGAAACTTCAAGGTTCATCATTGTTGTTTTAGACATAGAAAAATGAACCTTATGGAACATACTGTTTAATCTTTAAAATATTGCCATTATACACAAATTAGTTCTACAGCTGTAGCTATGTTTACCTTTGTGTCACGGGAGGCGCTCTGCTTGACATGCGGGGTATAAATACAGCCTCGAAACCTAATTCTGGGGAATTTTCATCACCGACTCCGATGGATTAACATCTTAAATACTCAGCTCCCTTTATGGCAGGGTTCAAGAATTCAGTCTTCGTTCTCAGATTGACTTACAGACATAGTTATTTTGTCGTATGGGTAGGTTCGCCCTGTGGACATGCTAACATGTCACCATACGAAATAATAAGTTTATTTAAATTGTACTTTGAAGTTTTCTGATATTTTAAGTCAATCTTCTCATAATAATGTTAAATTTCGACACAAATCTCAGAACTTACTGTTATTCTGACTCATGGTTAGGTTCGCCCTGTGGACATGCTAACATGTCACCATGCGTGAGAATAAGTTAATTAAAGATATCTTTCAACTTTGTGATAATTCAGTTTGATTTCTTCGAAACTTATACGTGATAGTAATATATTTCCAGTTTTGCATAAAGCACAGGACTTAATGTTATTCTGCCGTATGAGTAGGTTCACCCTGTGGGCATGCTAACATGCCATGATACGGAATAATAAGTTCAGACTATTTCGTCTCCTTAATTATTAATTATTTATCAAGTTATTCATTATTGATATCTGGCATGGTTAGGTTTCGCCCTGTGAACATACTAACGTGTTGCCATACCCGATATCAAGTCGATATCTCTAATATTTTACGAATTCTCGCACTTATGTATTTCTTCACGTTTCTTGAAGCCAGACCATAATGTCCAATTAATAATAAATCGGAGTCAATACCCAAAGTTTTTCCAGTCATGTCAAAGTTATACTTCATTATGTCAGACAGCGTTCAGAAAGTTCCAAGCAAGCACCTGGTCGTCTTTATATAACGGATAGGACAGCGTGATCTATGTTCAGTAAATGTAATGTAAACTGCACGAGGACGTTGACGACAGAGGGTGGCATAAAGGTTCGAGAGAGGAACCGCCACGAAGCCTAGTTCAGCATGAGAGCAGCCTAAAGTGTCGCGATGGATGTTTCCGCTCACTTTCTTCGTCTCCTTCGAAGTTTAGAGCTGGCGATCGAGCGCAGGTCTCTCCCCAGCCACGCAGCTAAGCTATGATATTTTTTAAAGGATGGTATTTGTTCTATTTTGAGCGTTTTCTCGCATCAGCATCCCGCAAGTTTGTTATGTTTTCCTTCCTAATTTTGCGTAACTGTATGCGTCGCTCTTCCTCGTTATTCACCTGGTGATATATGTTAATTAGAATGATAGAAAGTTGAAAGGACAAGGAAGGCACCTTTCAATATCATCACTCATCCCTATCTTCACGATTAGGCAAAAGTGGAAGAAAAGCGAAGTAAAACACGCGCACGTGTTTGTGTAATTTAAGATCTTCCTCCACCAACCAGTCTTTAATGATTTCGCAACCTTTCTCCACCAATGATCTAAGATTTGAATCTCATTGGATTGCAAAAAGTTTCCTACATTTTATTTTTATTATTATTTATTTTGGGATTTTTGCAGTTTTTACCTTTGCCAATCGCCCTATACAAATATTTATAGTTTTTTCCTCTCCTATTTTTTCTTGTGTGTGTGTGGGGGGGAGGGGGGGGCTGGTCATGCTAGCCAGTTCTCGTCCTACTCTCGATATTTTCTAACAATAATTTGGACATTTCTAATATCTTTAACGCGGAAAATCTGTAAACACAATAGGTGTAAATTGAGCAATGGTGATTTTTTAGGCATCTTTTTTTCTTATTATTTCCGATTTTCTGCATTTCAGTGAGACCCAACACACCAATTTCGTCCTTTCTTTTAACTCAAACTCAGAAAATCGGAAAAAAATGAAGGTAAAAAGTGCTTTAATAGATCATCATTGTTTTATTCCTATTGTGTTTGCAGATTTGCCGTGTTAAGGTACGAGAAATGCCCAAATCATTGTTAGAAAATATCGAGAGTAGGACTAGAACTGGCGGGTTATTGCGCGAACACACATTCAACTGTCACAATTGAAGTAGGATGCAATTGGCTGTTACTATGACAACCATATGAACGCATAGATCGGATTGGCAAATAAGTTGCCATGACAACGAGCAAGTTTCAGAGCAACTACCAGGTGGCTCTGCACGCTAAATTTCATGACGTCATGGTGTTCGCAAAATTTACATGGGAAACATACCAATCCTGTTTATTCTTGGTAGTACGGACTCACTTTAAACTATAGGAGCCGTCCCGAATTATCCTTTCTGAGCATAAAATGCATTTTAAACGAATTTCTTTCTCTCTTTCTCTCTCACACACAGGTTCTAAAAATTTCTCATACGGGCCAGTTGGATGGGCCAAAACTATTTCACGGTGAGCTGCAGCCCATCCACGCCCCCGATGGTACCCCTCCTCAAAGCAAAAAGTTTAATTACACTCCCGTCTCTTTCTTGAGATTTCTTTTGCAAGAAAGGACAAACTATAGTAACGTATAGAAATTGCATATACACAGAAAGTCACAACACCCCTTTATCTTGTGAAACGCCACTAGCCTTCCACCATATTTGTTCATAATCAGTGTGGTTTCCACGTTAGAATTTCCCCGAATCAGACCTCAGAGTTAAAGTTCCCTTACACCCGCAGTCTCTTCCCTGATAAAAGTTATTTCACAGAAATCAGCAGCCTCATTATCTTGGCAATTTTCCTTCTTTATTTAACGCCTAAACAAAGGAAAGCTGTCAGGAACACCTGTTGCACACGTAATCCTCATTTGCAGCTATATCTACATACGGGCAGAGCGTTGCCTTGGAGAAGATAAAAACCCACGCCACACATGCTCTCATTCCTTTGCCATTTTCAATTCCACGACACATTAGTGTTTCGTCATTTAGACAACAGATGGCCGTGCTGTTGCACGCGGAATACTTTCACATGTTACAACCATGTGACTGCTAATATTTCCTTTCTCTTTCCAGAGTTATCTTGGTATATAAATATTATCGTTTCCATGGTTTAATAGATTAGGCTGAAGTGCACAAAATTGGGTTATATTGGCAGCGTATTTGGCCCCGCTAGGAAATTATTTTGGAACCTCTGTGTTTCAACACGGATAACTACAAAACCCACAAGTTCGAATATCTGGAACTAGTGGCGTATCAGAAAAGAAGAGCATTTCGAAAATTGTTCACCTCCAAAATACTATTTCAACTATCAGTTGCTCAGTGTAAATCATTTTGTAAAGTTCCTAAGGCATACAACTGCGATCCAATTGTACACTGTGAAGTGTGTATTTCAAACATATCCGGCCAGTAAGAAGGATGTTAACGAGTTACGCAGCTGTGTACTTTGGGCATGGCAAAGCATGAACTGGAAACTTATAGGCATAATTACCCTTTTCTTCGGCATCCATTGCTATTTTTTCGTAATGAATGCTCCAAGCTTGGGCAGAAATTTCACGTAGACTGACAAGTCAAAACCTTCTCAAGGGTTCCATTAAAATGGATCTTCATCTTTCCTGAATTTGGTGAAGTAGTACACTTCCATCACATTATCTTTCCCGCAAGTTTGATCAATAGTTATAGAGCAAGTTGTAAATGCATCAGGATCATCTTTAAATGGATCCAAATTTGAGACGTTACTACTAGACTAACTACATACTAGGGTGAATCAAATATAAACGGGAATTTATTTTTCATAATTTATTGAAACAAAATACAAATACGAAACAAAGTAATTACTTTTCTACATAGCTCCCTTGAACTGAAATGCACTTTTGCCAGCGAATAGGGAATTTGGCAATCCTTTTGTCCCAGAAAGTTCTCGGTCGTGTGTGCAGCCAGTTGCACACGAACTATTCCACCTCTGCGTCATCCTGAAAACGCTTACCTCCGAGTGCTTTTTTCAGGGGTCCAAACAAGTGATAATCACAAGGGAATAAGTCTGGACTGTATGGAGGATGTTCAAGTGGTGTCCAATGAATTTCGTCCAGTTTGTCACGTATTGCACTGTGTGAGGTCTGGCGTTGTCATGAAACAGCAGAACACTTCTGATGGGTGTACCACGTCGTTTGGTCCGATAAGCAGCCTTAACACTTTCCAGGAGTTGACAATAGTAAGCAGCATTTACTGTTCTTCTTTCATGAAGATAATCAATAAAAATGACACCTCTGAAATCCCAAAAAACTGTGGCAAGAATCTTCCCAGCTGATGCGTGGCTTTTGGTCTTGAATGACTCAGCCTCTTCTTTTTTCCGTCACTCCTTGCTGGCCTGTTTTGACTCTGGTGTGTAGTGGTGGACCCAAGTTTCATCACAGGTGACAAGATGGTGCAAAAATTAATCCCCTTCTCTCTCATAACGAACCAGGAGCCTTTGAGAGATTTGCAGTCGAACCTTTTTCTGCTCCTCAGTGAGGAGGCACCCACCTCGAAGCGATTTTTCTGTAGCCCAAGCTCTCATGAATGATCGTGTGAGCACTACCATAACTTATGCCCACTGCAGATGAAATTTCACTGACTGCCAAGCGACGGTCACCTTCAATCAAGTCCTGAACAGCCAGAATGTTTTCTTGAGTGATGCTTTTCCTTGGCCGCCGTTGGTCTTTCATTTTCCACAGTTTCCCATCCTCCCAAAAAACATGTTGTGCCATTCATACACACGGGTCTTTGAAAGGGTGGACTCACCAAACTGTGCTCGAAGTCTGGTCAAAATTTCACTTCGTTTGTAAGAAATTTGATAATGATGCGTTGCGCAATGGACGGGTGTACTTCCTGCTCACTCATTGTGCTACTGACTGATGATAAAAGTTGACAAGGACTCCAGGGAAGGAACAGACTCCAGATACACCCACTATCATCACCTCAAGGCCACAGGACTACACCACACTTTCCCTGCAATTAAGCAATAAATTCCCGTTTATATTTGATTCACCCATGTAAATGGCCAACTTTTATGAAATGCTCAGCACTTAAACTCCAAATAGATCCATACGAATCATCTCAAGACCTGATTATCAAGGAAAAGAAACCAAGCACGAGAACCGTCCATGGTCGCCTTTCTGTAATCAAGGAGTCTCGTGTTCTATCACCGCAGGAGGCACATTACACACTGGTTCGGGTCTCACTTTGAACTGCACGTCCAGTCTCGATTAGCCTGTCTGTGTATAAGGTGTAAAACAAAGGAAAACCTTCCAAATGTACTGCATTTTATCAACATAATACTCCATTAAAAGTGTACTAAGGTTTCATCTTCGGTTGTCGCAATGTAATCAAAGGGTGTCACTTTAACTATGGGAGCAGGGTTCGTTTCTTCAATTTTGGATGACCACATCATTGACTTGTGATAACAAAGAAGGAGGAAATTAAACATTGTTGGACTGTCTTGTGGGAAAGCTGGTGTTCTCCGAGGAGCATGGATGTCCTAAACTCAGTTGAGTGTAACAAAGATTTTTAGAGTGTAGCAGATCGCTTTGCACTGAATATTTTGGACCTGGAGGCTCAAGTCTGGATTGTACGAGCGAAGAAGATGGGCTAGCCTCCAGAAACAGTTCTCCAGCGGTTGCAAGTGTCTGGAAGATAAGTGTAGTATGAAATTTTGAAGAAACTGATCAGAACGTTTTCACTGATTTCTGTAACACGCTTCTCACGCGAGAGAGAAGTTTTCCCAATTATGTCAAGTCAGAACTGAGGACAAGAAAGACTCAATTCCTTCATGTTACCTTCTATTGAAAAGTAAATTGCATTGAGCAGTATACGGTGTTACTGAATGCTTCAGTGGTTCAGTTCACCAGAAGGATGTCTTTATGAAATCTTTTGTGTTGTTTCCACTAAAAGATGTTGTGTTGGGAAAATGTACTGTATCACGATTTTTGTAAGTTTTTGAACAATTTTTATAACTTCTTTAGCCTATTTGAGCAGAGCGTCTCTTGTCTCGTGTCTTGATCGCCCATAAGGACGCCTAGCACACTTTCCTCCATGGCATCATTTGTCAAAAAGTGTACGATTTCCAAGCTCTAGGTTTGGTCCTCCACGCCACTTCTTGTCTGATTCCGACAGACAATTTACTCAAACGGGAGGGGGGTGTCAAAATCCTTATGTGGGAAATATTGACGTCATTATACCAGGTACAGCAGGGAATGATCCAATTCAAGCAAATACAGCTTGTATATTCTCAGGCAATCGAACAGACATCAATCGAATACGCTTCGGTCCCAATACAGTTCCTTCCTTCACAAACTTTTCACACTGTCTGTGGTTGATATTATGTCGCAAATCTTCCTTTGTCCGCCATGTTGTATACATTAGCCCTCTAGCGGCAGCGATATGAAGCACGCTTTACAAGTTATTGCGCTATTTTTCAACGTGCTGCTGGAACTTCTGTTGAAAGACATAACGTGATTCCTCATGAAACTCATAAAATATATCATATAGCATATAAAATATAAAATGATATCAATATATCAAATGGTTGAATATTTCGTGCATCACCGTAACTTAAGAGAGAAAATAAGATATAGGAAATAAGTGACAGAGAATGACAGAAGCGAGAAAGAGAAAGAAAACGAGACAAAAGACAGAAGAAAAGCCATAGAAAAAATAATCAAGAAGGGGGAAAGTGAGCGCCAACAAAGAGATATTAAAAAGGAAAAACAAAATACAAGAAAAGAAAAACAGAAAAACGAAAGGAGTTACAAATGAAAGAGAAAGGGGAATAATGGGGGATTAAAACTATAAAAAAGACACGCTCATCATATTTATGAAGCACACATTTCGCACCATTATTTAGAGGTACCCCGAAATCCCATGCCCAAATTGTCGCAAAAATCCAAAGATTGAAATGGATCGAAAAACAAAGACGTCATCATTCAACAACTGACTGTATGCCTTCAGAGATAGAAACAAAAGTTCTTTTGTTATGGCAGCCGGACGCCATATTGCTTTGTTTGCTTTCCACTTGACGCTGTTATCTGCACCTACCAATCAGTGTTGCTAAGTCGTGCATCGTAATACCTCATTATTTACAGTTGAGAACAAAGGATTGGGGCGCGGGGATTTTTCTGATGACTCCCGTACGCCAAGATATGCTTGCAGAAACAAAGTGCTTACGAATTCATAATGGTCTATACCGTAACAGAGTTATAGCTATGTGGTTTGTGTCAAGGACTCGTGTGCGATAATCCGCAAAGCTCTGAGATTTTTCAGTGGTTATCATAAGTTACTGGGATGGTACAGAGATTAGAGATTAGACTGAGACTTATGCCTAGAGTAACTGTTAGACGGGACTAGATCGAGGTGACAGGCATATCTAAGAAGCCTTCCGTAGCGAGATGATGAGTCGAAGCTTTGAATTGAGATACCGTGCTTTACCTTTTACCCTATATTTCCCAACAGAAATAACCTTCCAACGTCACTAAAATTTTCATTTTAATAGGAGAGGAAGTATTTTGCCTATTGCTGAGACATTCTAAGTAGACAAACAAAAACGAAGAGGGGGTTATTATTATTTTAACGAAGTACTACCTATATTTCATATTTCCCGCATGTTGTAAATTATGTAAATAATAAAAATTAAATTGTACATACCAGCGTAGTGATTCTTTTAACAAGAAAACAGAACATGCCTGAATATGTACGAACAAAAAATCAGGATGCAGTCGAAGAAAGTCGGGCGGAAACTTGAGAACCTCAGATATCAGGTGATTTTTAGAAAAAGCGTGACTTGTGAATTAAATTATACCTGAAATTTTGCGAGAGTGAACGCTCCCTTGCTCACCTATCCTCCCCAAGTGACGTCTATGGACTGTCCCGACTATATCGGGACATCTGGTAGCCTTTGAAAGTATGCAGTGGGTGTTATCGGGCCTGCTGGGTATGGTTTCTGGAACATGGCGCTTAATGAAACCCCCGAAATAAGCATAGAGTGAGTAACAATGCCTCTAAAGCCACGTGTGTCCAGTCGGTAATACGTGTGACTGCCACGCGGGAGACCCGGGTTCGAGTGATTTTAGGTGCGAATTCTTCCATCGATATTCTGGTGTTCACCCAGTCTCTACTACATTGGTACCAGGGGACAACCTTGGTGGGTAAAAGCTGCCTGAGAATGGTGCTGATCACATCACGTCCACAATGGCGGACATCGTTAGTATGTGGAGTCCTACCTCCACCTCCCCCTCCCACAACGTGCATTCACGGTACATTGCAATGTGTAGGAGGGGGCTTTATCTTTTCTATAGGAATGCCTGTTCTATTTTCGCCAGTACGACTGCAATCGGAGGATCATTGTCTTTATTTTCCCCTGTACTTTAGTTCACGTGCGACGAATAGGATTAGAAGAAGAAGAATCCTAGTGGATCCTTGGGTTTGGCAAGGAATGAAATGTTGACGGAATTGGAAGCTTTAGTCCTTATTGAAATCCTTCCGGATTTTTTAAATACTGAAATCATAACCTTTTTACGTGCGATACGATATAAGGTTTGCTAAATAACAATGAAGACTTCGCTATGAGTCATGAAGCTTTTCGGTGGCTATCTTGATGTTCACTAAACTGACAGCATTAGATAGATCTGGCCATCTTTCTTTCAATTTTTCCAGCAATATAAATTATATCAAAATTCTTAAAATATCTTAGTAATTAATTATTTTCAGCATGTATACATTTTCTTTATAAATTGAATGCACGTTATGCCATTTTTAAAGCACGGGCTGGTATATTATGGGAAGACTACAGCTCCATCAGCCCCCGCTCGGATCGCAATTTATGCTTCAGAATACCTCGATCCTGAACGTCTTGATTAGGCTCAAAGAGAGGCAAATGCTAGAACTTGAAAGCTTGATGGATCTGTGTCCCTGTGATGTAACGTGACCTCTGAGTTCCGGCGCCAAAAGTTTCCTAATTTGTCTGAGGATGACGAATGACGTGTTGCGCCGTAGACATCTCGGAATCGGCCCCTCCCGTGGCAGCGCCTGACGCCGTGGAAGTCGGGAGTCGCCACATTCATTCTCTCCTGTCTCCCGACACTTTGTAATAGGCAAATGAGGTCTTGGCATATTTCCCTCCGAAACTGTCGACAACTTTGAACGTGATTAAGCATGTAAGGGTTAGCAGCGAAATTTGCCGCTCTAAAATATGACTGACGTGCGAATTAACGGAATAGCGACGAAACTTTAAGTATGAATGGGAGCAAAAGGTAATAGACATGTAAATTTGGAAATTTGAAAAAGCAAAAGGAAATAGCGACGTATGTTTGGGGATAAAAAAAGAGCAAAAGGAAATAACGAGGTAGGTTCTAGATGAATCAAAGCTTCAAATAATAATAATAATAATAACGTTACCGGATTCAGAAGCCCAAGTGTATACATACCTATTTGTGTGTGTGTGTGTGTGTGTGTGTGTGTGTGCATGTGGATGTGCATGCATACAAATCCTACAAATGTTTGTGTTTTCCTTTTGGTACAAGAGGGAAGTAAGAAAGTAGCCGCTAGCAGAAATGAAGTTTCGGACCTCATATTTTGCACCGTCTTGGTGGCCTAGCGAGTTAAGTTATCGAGTTACAATCCTCCCACAGAAGGTTCCGTGTTAAAGTCCTGGCCTGGCCGTGAGTTTTCTTTCGAAAGTGTCTTCTATTTCAACGAATTTCAATCAATTTCATTGTCACGATTATCCAGAAAAGATATGCCAAATAAGAAATATGTACGTAAATAATACATTTGCATAACATTGTAATAAAAGGTTCTGGGTTAGATTCACGGTTGCAGCACGTATCAGTGCTTCGAGTGTCGCAATATGGTATTAAAATGAACGTAAAATCAAACTTTTCTTCGCAAAGGTGACATCGTGGCATTCAGGATTCGCCGCTCGACATTACACGTGCGTACCCCAGCACACTTAGCAAAAATACATATTAAAACTAAAAAAAATTGAAAATGTGGTAATGAAAATCCTGATGCGCAACATTTATTCTTAGAATGTCCAATTTTCTCACTTCAACGAATCACACTATAAAGGCATACAACGTTTGAAAATTCCATTTCCCATATTACTCTCTTCCCTTCTATCATAATTATCTCATATGACATCTGTTCGGATATGCACGAAAATTTAGGCTTGAAATATAAGATGATTTTATAAAGTAACAGCGCAAGGATAAAAGTGAGTTATTTACTCATACAATCGTTTACGTTTGTGATACTGGTGAACTTGAGTGACTATCTACCAACTTCAGAAGAAAAACATTAAAACAAATACAAAAACAGAAACGCTGACCAAAGTCCACAGGATATTGTTGGCAGGGTCATGTAAAAAGAGAAGAAGATCTATCTTAATTATTAATCTGTGTTGTTAATCGCAGTAAAGTGATCGCAGCTACGTTGGACAACGACATTTAATGAAAATTAATTTGAATTCACCATGATTGCGAGTAAGTAGTTAATAGTTAACGATTTCTTTCCTATAGTTAGTTAAATGTATATAAGAATATTCACTTGACATAGAGATTATTAAATTTGGCAAATATTTACCGCTATACTTCGAATCATATTGATGGAGCTGACTTACACATTAAACTGCGTAGCTTTTATTTGTATTATGCACATTATAAAGTCAAGGACACATTAGTTATGCTAGTTACATCACAGTTTAATCGAGAACAAAATATCGTCCAAGTCTTCACATTGCAAAAGCAATATGCTACATGGAGAAATTTGTCTATTTTTAACTATTTACTTGTAAATGTTTACTTTTGAATACCATGTATGTTCGACGAACGTATAGAGATTATGTTTTCACTATACATTTTACTTTAATCATAGCAGATATGAACCTAACCATGTAAGTGATGGAAAATAATGAGAAGATTAATAGGTTTGACTGTGTTTGGATGTGATGCGTTAGTAAGGAGTTGCAGTTACCTTTTTCGAGGAAAGCTAACCGTAACTACGGAGATTGGTATTTTACAAGGAGTAACTGTGAAGTTAATCGAGTTCCCCATTGAGCCAAGTAACTCTAACTAGAACTCAGTTACATTGAAAAAGGAACTTTCCGAAGGCTGATGCTTGAGTTTCTGGGGAGCAGTCACAAATTAGCACGCAAATATGGGTGTTATCTACGTAGTTTACGTCTACCTCCCGTGAATTCGCTACTGCAATCGGATATTAATGATTTTGTATGCATTCAATTACATTACTCATTTTTACAAGCAGATAAGTTTGTGTCGTGTTTCTTATATTCCTAAGCTAATAACAGTACCAATAACCTTTTTTGGTACCAGTAGTATAAGCCGGAGACACATTAAACTCGTTTGTTTTCATATAAAAATCATTGCTACTTACCTCATATGCATAGCGGAAGATTTTTCAAGCTGGGGATCACTTTTTTCCCATGAAAAAAGCGTTATTTTTAACATTATAATCATTTTTTAGTCGTTGCTAATTCGGCGTGCAAATTTTGACTCACGTTGTCTATCGTCAGCTGATATGCAGTATCGTCAGCTGATGTGCAGTGTTTCCAAACTTATGAACCGATAAATGCCGCACAAACTATTCACAAAAGGTTTTTAAGCGAAAATTGAGGCTAGACTCTACTTTACGTCCTTATCTGCATGGTGATTGCTTCTTTGCGTTCGCGGTGCGCGATCGTTGTGCGGCACCCGGCATCTCTTCGGGTAAGTACCTTTTTCTTTTTACACTTTCTGTTCACGATAGCCCCACTATCCATTCACGGGGTCGAGGTATGCCTACGAGGTTAGGTTAGGCCTGTTAGGTTAGGTTCCATTAGCACTCATTTCACCCCTAAATATGTGCTTCATCATCTAAAAAATTCCTCAGTACGTTCAATTGCGCATATCCGGACAACATCCGTTTTTCACGATTTACTCCTTCAGGAAATTTTTGCTCGCTTTGGGATTTACGTTGTTGAATTCCTTATAAAATAAGCTTTCCAACGATATATGACTAGAGTCTTACCTTACATTGGAAAAAAAAAACTCTCTCACATGTCATCTTGTCAAACTACCGCGTGGTTGCTACACTGTGAGGGGGTTACATAACCGAACGCGCAGAACATTTGATTCACGTAGTCGACGGTAATGGCGGCACGAGCTATCGTACAACGGAGGTGCATGATTGACGAAAAATACCTTATTTGCAGGCAAAATACGTTGCACGATTCTAAAAAACAATTTCCCCGGCTTCAGAAAGTCCCCAAGAACGCAATTCCTTAAGTACTTTCTCGTCTTTTCTCCTGTAAATTTTAAGAAATCCGTCTCCGGCTTATACTACCGTTACCCATTTTTTTACATTCTGACTCTTACGCAACACGATATATGCATAGTACAACCATGGCCTTAAATATATGATGAGTGGGGTTCAACTTTGTAGCCCAAGCACGGGCGTGTATATATAGTTCACGTAAGGGGTGGGGTTCAACTTTTGGTATGATTAGGGTTGCTATATTTCATAAGGGAAAATCCGGAAGCTTGTTGGGGAGCGGGAAGGGAGGGGGGGTGCTGGACCCGACAAAGTTGTGTGTATGTACATATCCATTATCATATTCTTTACACTTCTTAAAAAGAAACAGAAATCTACTTCGAAGTATATCATTGACATCGAAATTCCTTTTCCGTGCCATAATGAATTAAGCTCCTATCTCACAAAGTCGAAACTTTATTTGAGAACTGCGGACTGAACAGTGCGGACGCCCAAGCACTGACTGTTTACAGTAAACCGATTACTATGCAATGGAAGAGATTTGCAACTGAAATTCAGTGCTGCTAGCAGACGGCGGCGCTATCGTGAAGTCATATCTTTGCAGCATGTTCTTGTAACCCGATAACTCTTGTATTATCGAGGGCGAGCGGTTCAATGTACAGTTAGATTGTTTAGTAAAATGAGCATTTTAATATTGCGCATTTACATATAAATAAAGTTATTATCTTAATCATTTCTTCATTCCCACCCGATTCCAGGACATTTGTCCATCCCGAAGAAACTATTCGGGACACCAGGACAAATGATATAATTCCGGGATTGTCCCGGACAATCCAGGACTTATATCAGGATTAGGTATGATCAGGCTATCAAAATCCAATCTATCAACCAGGCCATCCAACATTTTGACACACTGTTCCAATGAATGAGGGATAGCCAGTTCTCATTTTTGGAATAAGTTTTTCCAATTTTGCAATGTGTTGACTGTGTTCAGAGAAACGTGAGTTCAATTCTATTACAAAATGGTCCAAAAATGGACAACGAAGGTTTACTTCGTAATATTATTTTGTGCTCTCAGCTGGTGCATTATTCCCTCAGATTTGACGGTTGGGTGTTCTAGGTCTCTTCGTTTGTTTATCATACTCTCTAAGAAGTTTCTCTGCTTTGGAATAAATTTCATTAAAGTTCTCTGAACTCTCTCTTAGTTTTTCTTTAATATCTCTATTAGAATACTGACATGTTCACAGTACTGAACAGTCCACCTTTTGAGGTGCCCAACATAATCTTGCACTGCATGAAAACAATTTGGTTAGAACAAGTGGAGATGCTCAAACTCCCCACAGGTTACACAGTGACGAAACTGAAGCGCTTGCTGAAATATTTCTCTACATTTCCGTCACGCTACTTAGTATTGATACTTTGCTGTTCATCTTGTGTCAAACAAGTTGATAATATTACGGTGTTTCCCTGGTTTTCTTGCAGTGCGTTTTTAAAAAGCAAATTCCTTTAAGAAGACTCAAGGTAAAAAAAAAATTATAACTGATTTGTCAGTCCCAATGCAGTTTCTTGTCGCAGAAATTTCGAACCTATCAGAAAATTGCAGACATTTGGTCTGCAGTCCCAGCTGGTGTGTGAAATTAAGTAATTTCCTTCCCATCCGTATCCCGTCCTATACGTCTCGAATTTATGAGAATAAAATAACTCCGAAGTAATTTTTATGAACAAGCGGATAGAACAGGTAACCTGATAATTTTACTGAACCATAAGGGGAGGGTTTGGACCCGTTGAACCCCCCTTAAATACGCCCTTGAGGCCAAGGTTAATGCAATTTTAATAGTTCAAATTTATTAGTATTTATTTACTTTTAATAAATACTTTTAAAATTTTGTCTCTAAAATAATTTGGCTAGATGTACATTAATTATATTAATCATAAGAATATAATTTTTTCATTTAAATTTGGTATTTTTAAAACTCTTACATTTCTGTGTAAGTGTGATATTAATATCTTTCATAACTCTTTCAACCAATTTTGAAATGTTTTTACTTTGATTATATACTTAATGCAAATATTTATTAAACCGATATGAGTGGTTTGGACCCGTTAGATCCTTCCCTTATTTACGGCCATGGCTACAAGCCCCGCATCGCCTCCTTCAAGAATGAACCTTATCGCTCACGTCTTGAGTTTATTTTCCAGGAACGTGTTTCTTGCTTTCAATCCTTATGGGCGCGACTGCTATTCCAGACTCCGAGTATTGCAAAGGATGTGGAGAGAAAAGTGAGAGTCATCCGATGTGCAAGTACAAACAGGTATGTGCTTTCACGTGTATCACATATCAGAAAATTTACAATTTTTGCCGTGTTCTCTATACAGAATACATGACAAACGTGGTTAAATTTACGACATGCACCAAAATATTACACATATTAGCATATTTGCATTATTTTGTAACTTAGTGATTATGAAACCGTGTTTAGCATGTAATTGTATGCATTTAAATAGTATAAACAATGTGGGCAACGATGCTATTGCGATTGTGAAAATAAGATTCTTACATATTGGGAATAAGCTCTTCAACGCTTACATGTGGTTTCAGTCAATTTTCCTTGCAGGACATGAAAATATGGCCCAAGCAAAGAACGTTAATATTAGTTTGGAACTCAGCACCCCGAAATCTACAAAGAAATCATAATTTTGTATTGTAAAAAAGAAACCATAATTTTAATTGTAAAGCATTTAATTTGGCAACATCGGAAGGAGGTTTGGCCCGACAACCCAATGCCTGGCTACGTCATTGGTTGCAAGAGCATAAAAATAGAATACTGCAGGAAGCATAAACTTTCAATTCAGGAAATTAGGTCTACCGTATGATCCGAAGTAAATTATACCGAAATATAAATATAAGCCGTAAGTTGAATTCAAAAAGAAGAAAGAAAGTAGTTCATTTCTAAAGTCCTCAACTTTATTTAACTTACAAAAATCTGACCTGTAGAAACAGTCAAAACTTTGACGATCGCACAATCTTCTCTGGCAGCCAGTTTGCTAAAAGGGGGAACGGGAGTTACTGTTGATCCTTTGTACGTTTCGAAATACAAGCCGAAACGCTCCTCAACCATAGTGAACAATTTGAAGTGTGGTACGTACAAGTAGAGTTTGCTCTATAAAGCACAGTGTATCTCACAATTGTCAATGTTAGCATCTTATATCTTGTGGCCTACCTGAGTGGAGGAGTAGTTTGCTCAGCACGCTACGACGTCAGGACACACGGGTTCAAATCTTGAGTGTTCTTTGTGAATGCCTCTTCATGAATGTCATCACTTATCGTCACTGCCGCGATTAGCCAAAAGTGGAAGAAAAGCGACAATAAATAAAAAAAAATCAAATCAACTTATATCTTGTAGATGGTATCGTAAAGAACAAAAATGATTCAGCTCTTCTACAATCATGGGAGTGCACAATTACCCCCCAATCCCCGCTAAAGCGATGCGCATATTTATGTATACGATTGCCTTCTTCCAAAACTATTTTTCGTTGACAAAGTTCCAGTATTCATTGGCGAAAAGAGAATTAATAACAATACTGTTATCTTTGTTTCCGGCGTGTTACCTTTTAGAACAAGGACATTCACGGGGGGGGGGGGGGATTTGGGGTTCAGCCTGTTCCCGAAATATATGCGAAATAGTGGTATTAAGAATAAAGCATATGAAATTCATAAAAACAGCATTAATCTTTATTTTATTACACATACTTGGAGTAGAACTGCTTCGTTGTAAAAGTTAATTGCACTATGCTGTAATAAAAGATCTTAAACTTTATACCCACTCAAATAATTGCAATATTGCTCGAAAGCACACTAGTTCTCGTGCAAAGTAAGTGAAAACCAATTCGATTTGCATGGTTAGTGACATAGAAGATGTCACCACGCATTCTAGTTTTTGCAAATCACTAAGGTTCACTTGTTAAGAATTATAGAAGCATCCTAGCAGACAGAGCAGTAAACACTTTCGACCAGCAAACTCTGCACTCCGAACTCAACAGTCTCAGAACAACGCTGCGACAGAACGGAGACGCCAATAGGGCTCTTACTAGGGCCGCCGCATCACAGCATAGACCAGACGGGGATACCAGCATCGTCCATAGAAGGTCCGACTCACCAGATCCCGGCCAATCTGTAGAGGAGAACGTGGCCCTTACCAGAACCGATTGTTCGCCGCATAGTCTTTCCACTACAAGCAATGTAGGTCCTGGTTTCGAGATACGTTGTTCTAGTTCGCTTCACTTTTGAATCTAGGTGTGCAGGTGTATCCCGGTGTCAGGCTGGTGCAAGTGAATGACGTTCAACCAAGTAGACGCGTGATCGTAGAGAGAGTCAAAAAGTGCAGCCAACTAGACGGGGCTAGCAATTTGGATCCAACTTTGAACTCTAGTGCCAGTCCCGGTTACCCTTTCTGTGCATCAGGCATGCAACCTAGGGAAGGGATACAGATATCACAACAGATACAATTACTGGCAATACATCGGAAAAAATTAAGCAGAGATTATAGTTCCAAGACCATGCACAGGCCGCCACCTAAGATCAAGTCTCTCCTCTGCTCAGTCAATGATGATCTTGAGTTTACCGCGTCCCTTTAGAATTAGGGCTACTATAGCTTTTGGATCAACAGGACGTACAGTAGAACAGCTCGGAAAAGGAACGACAAACTTATATTAAACCTTTTCAACCTAAAAAAAGACAGGGGTAACAGAGTACACCATCATAGACGGCATAGAATTTTATTCGTAGGCACCAAAATCATATCCAGACTGGGACAGAAGAGTCACAGAAGCCACAATCATTGCAGAGGTTGGATTTCTGCGTAAGAGCACGAAGCAGACTATTTTTATACTGTTTCTTTGTCTCGGATTAACCTTTCCTGATTATGAGAACAATGTATGCCCACTTAACGTTGAAAGAGAACACCTACTTAACCTGGTTAATCTCCTCAGAATGCTTGTTTGCATCAAGTCGCTAGGAAAGCTTCATTTCCTACTTTTCGAACTTCAACAGTTTCTTTATTGAGCCACCTTGCACCTTAATACACGTAAAAGCAAATGCCAGCAGCTGGTCAATTCGTTACAGTTTTATATCATAACAAATTGAATTGTAAATTCAACGACTATCGTTAGTTTAACTACTGTCGACACTTTCGATGGCTCTTATAGAGACCCTTTGTTAATGCAGGGCTTTGGACTTTTCAGCAAATTGGTCCAAATTGCGGCGATAAGATATTCGTCCACGCTATGTTCTATGGCTTTGAAGATGCGCTCCAGGAGAATCTCAATTTGGCGAGGTCGACGTACGCAACACTGTGCAGCATCTCAAATATGAAGGGAGTGGTAAGTGCACCCACATAGCTGGTGGTAATGTAGCATAAACAGTTATAGTATATTTTATAGTTTTATTCCATTCTCTCCACAAGAGCAACCTGGGAGGATGCCAGAGGATTTCTCCCCTAACTGACAGGAATGGTTTCATCCCCCAACCTCTTAAAAAATAGTAGCACAGATCTTACCATTAGATTTTCAAGCACCAGCTTTTCCATGAAGAAAATATATATTTTCCTGTTTTCAAAAGTATTAGTATAATTCTTGAAAACACTGGTGAAACTTTATCTACCTATTTCGTTATCAAGAGATATCTAATATTGTATTGTTACTGTTGGCTAATATGTTAACAGCATTCAAGCAAGAAGTTACAGGATGGGGTAACCAACACCTTTAAGGGCTCCTGGTATAGTCATTTTCAGATTAAATGCTTGCACAAGAAGATGGCTTTGATTAACTCTTTTCGGAACATGTATTAATTCAAATATTGGTTCCATGAAACATACAGGGTGACAATTAATGAACTATATGAAATAAAACAGTCATAATTTCTGAACGGTTCGCGTGATGACTTCCAAACTGCGTGGCTGGCCACAGGGCATGATGGGAATTCGTATGCGTATGCGCACGCAACGTGTTGATGTCGGCCATTTGCAAGTGAAAATGTCCTGGAGGAGTATTTTGGGGACCGCCACTGGAAGGGGGCTATGTTAAGGACAAGGTGTACAGAAATAACCCCAAAACCATTGCCGAGCTGAAAACTGCCATTCAGGAGGTCATCGATGTTTCGACACTTCAGCGGGTCATGCAGAATTTTGCTGTTCGTCTGCCCCACATCATCGCCAGAGATGGCAGACATCTCGAACATGTCATAACCTAAATCCGAATGTCTGTAGTGCCGTTTACATGTGCAATACAGTTTGTGTACTACGTGGTTTGTCACTAATTTCCGTTTTATTTCATATAGTTCATTAATTGTCACCCTGTATGTTGCAGAACCAGAAACAAACTAATACATCTGTTGCAAAATGCAATAACAAAGAGAGAAAAATGACAAATCGGGATGATGATGGTAATAAAAAGCTAATACTAATAAGCATTTGACATTTGCCTCTGAATTCAGCAATGGTTAGTGTTTCCACCAAAGGAAATTGTGGTTCTGATTACATTCATTCTAGCTGACTTATTTCAGGACCAAATTCTCTCAGCTGGTCTTGTTCTTTTGTGTCCTGGGACACAGTTTTAACGTAACATGACACTGCTTTATGTTTTGATTATAAATTGTGATATGTGAGTCTTGGAAGAGAAAATATGACGTATGGCGTCGCCTCGTATAAGAAATAATTTATGAACCTTAATAACTTCCTTATCATTAGTAAACTAGTACTGTAAGTAACCCTTCGCCGTACAAAGAAGTAAAGCGATGGGTTGGAAGAACAACACGTAAAAGAAAGCAATATGTTCTGTTTCTTTGTTTCCTGTCGTTGGTTGATATCGTAAAATTCTATGAAAATTCCTATTCCAATTGCTATTCATTAAGATGTGGTGACGATTATGTCAGCAAACTGCTGGTCACCGTGTTGATTACGTCATATTAGTGGACGCAGATATGTAATTTTGGGGCATTTTTAGAATGTTATTGAGACGGATCTAATGTGAGGCTCCACCATTTTTCATCTTTAATCAGTTTTGGCAAGGTAAAATCCTACAATTGCTGGGCCTTGGACTTTAAATCTCCTCCCTGTTGTCATTTTAGAGGTGGAAATCGGAACTAGCCGTGGTGAGCCAGAGAATCTGCGACCAATGTTTCGGGTCTGGAGACGTACCGGGCGAACTGGAAAGCTTGTGCTTAATAGCGATGGGTAAGTGCTGTCCATTGTTCTGCCATTATTGTAGACTTGTAATATAGTGTTTTGTATATTCTTTGAAGATCTACCGTATGCTCTGTAGACGAGAGACCGAGCCAGTGAGCCTCAATCACGTGATTGCAATACTAGCTCTTTTGATTGATTTAGTTTACGTCGCTTTTGTGCCCACTTCTGGGTAATCGCGACGATGTTGTTGAATGATGATAAGATAAGATAGACGAAGGGACAGTGGCAAACATACGCGTATATGGACGACACAACACGAACCTCACAGATGATTATGGCAATGGTCCATAGGACAGAGCCTCGTTATAATGCTGGTTCGTGTAACTTCAAATGAGACATAATTTCCCACCCCCACCCCCATCGTGCTTTGTGGTGAGAGACAGAAAAGTCTGAATTTTTCCGGGAGTGTGGGACAATACCGAACACACTGCCCACAGCTAACGTGTGATAAAATTTGTAGCAAGAACATATATAATTATCGTGAAGTAGTTTATTGAAATGAAAAAAGGAATTATGAAGATTTTACAATATCAAAACAGAATAAAAAGATACTTACTTCGTCATCATCTAATTGTTACAATTATAGTTATCATGAAATGCAAAAATACGTATATAAATACCATTGAAGCTATTAAATCAAATGAAACAAAAATATCAAACCTGATTTTTCTTCCAATCCTCACTATCAGGCTTCGTTGGGGAGCGGGAGGGGGGGGACACTTTCTGCTCCACCAAAAAAAAAAAATCCTCGAGTGTATTAGATTTTTTCAAAAATGTCATTTGCGTAGATCCTTCCCCTCAAAAATCATTTGAAGTGACTATAGTGTGATTCAGTGTGAAATTTGTTAGTTTTGTTAGAAGAAATTTTCTGTTTAACTGTTCTGGTGCCGACTGTTGAAAAATATACATAATTCCTTTATTATTTGCAATAGGGAATCAACAATACAACACATGGACGCAAAGGAGACGGTAAAACTAACATTTTATGTAAATAGTTTTGGTGTGGAGGGTTTAATTAACAGAGGAATCGTCAGGGATGTCATATTTACATGAAAATTGATTATCTAAGATTGGCAATGCTCAGTTCTGAGAGGTTGCAAGCAGGAACAGAAAGCTATATTACACCCCAAGGTCAAGTCTCTCCCGTAGGGCATGACTGTATGAACTGCTAGAAGTGTGGATTTCTACTGAATTTGGAATGGATGAAGTTTTGTGAATCATTTTAATTAATTCTTCCTATCTTGCTTTCCATTTCTTGTACTTTGCATCATATTTTACCTCCTTGTCTAACTTCGACGATGAGGATGAATGATGAACTGATGAAAGAACAAATACAATGATACATTGGAGCAGAAGGCGAACGAGAGACTTTTGGTTTCGCAACGCATGACGCTGGTGATAACTCCACATCAGCTTATACTTGGAATAGGTGTGTGTGCTAGTTAAGACAGCAATACAAATAAAGCAATGCAACTTAATTAAATTAATGTTATATAATATTTACTTACAGATAACACCACGTTTTACGTAGTACCCAACCTTAAGGCAGAAGAAACTATCGTTTTGCAATTGTTCTTTGAATATCTAGAATATGCATACAATCAAGAATACTGCCCAGTTGACGGAAAATTTCCATTGGCCTCGAAATCTTCGTAAGTGTAGTTTCCACTCTAGTCAACAAGCTATCTTTATTTGTGTTTTATCCTTGTTGAAAAAAAAGGTTAAATTTATACAAATATACGTCTTTCTGAGAGAGAATTGTGGTATGCTGATCACTAAAAACGTTCAATAGTAAGGTAAAGATTGTAGCCCATGCTCATTGCACTGTGTCATGAATGCACATGAGGCGTGTGACGGTAGGGCTCCAGACATTCACGATCTCGGCCATTATGGGGACGGTGTGATCAGCACCACGCTTCTGCACCCAATTATTGGAGACTGCTAAGAACTCATCATCTAAATCCATTAGGAGTCTATCCAAACTGGACTCCCCGATGGTGTAGTCGCTTTGCAATCAAGGTGTCCTTGATTCGATACCCAGATGCACTTGCTGGTTCAGATCCCACTTGAAACTATAGGTCCAGTCTTGATTAGTCTGTGTATAAAGTGGAGTTAAAACCGAACTCAACAAACATGTAAAATGTCATTAAGTGCTTTTGTGCCACGGGCATTAATTTATTTCAATTAATTCCACTATTCTCCATGCGAAAAGGACATGATTTTCCTAGTCATCGTAAATTTCTGAAATGTATTTATCTGAGCACTTCTGCAGCACGTTAGTTTAGTTATTACTATCAGATGAACTGCATTACCTTACCTTACCATATGGCGCTACAGCTCCTCGTGGGTTTTGGCCTCCTCAACTATGTGCCTCCATCTGTCCCTGTCCTCTGCAATCTTCCACCATCTTTTCATCTTCAGGTGAACTGCGATTTCGAAGGAAATATGTAAGGGAATTGATTGTAACCAACTATGCCAGGCTTAGCAACTCTTTCAACTGAAGGTCACGTCACGCAAGTTTATTAAACATGACGGTACATCGTATGAGTAGACCATTACCAAATAGCATCTTGTCCACTGAAAATAAATTTTGAGAAACCACGAAAAACTGATTTGGACGCTATTTTGCACAGTAAGATATTCGTTTGTGAATATACGTATTTATAAACCTTTCCAAATTTATCTAGTAAGGTATGACTACAAATAGTTTTCTCAAAGTAATGAAAAGAAATGTGGACAAGAGCGTATTTGGAACTCAATGCTTTGGACAAGAGAATATCTGAATCTGTAATCTGTAATTCTCAAACAGTACTGCTTTATTTTTATACTAACGTTAGCATTCTTTCACAATGAGATATTTTTGTGAAAATGATATTACGTTAGAGCTAATGATGTGTTATTAAGTAAACCAACAAAAAATAGTGTAATTAGGATACAAAGACAAACATCCTCAATATCTGCAGTGTCAAATTAAAACATCTGTATCTTCCAAGCACTCATCGGCACAAGAATTCTCATCGTCAGTAGAATCATTGTAACATCCTCCCTCACTGTGGAAAATAATATTTTTTTTAAAGAAAGAAAGTTGCATCATTTCTTGCCACCCATTGCCGAAATGAAGCCTCAGGAGTTTTCCACATCGTCTTTCTTGCATTGCTTAACTGATTGATTGATTGATTTCGTGTTTTAAGTCCACTTTATGCACAGTATGGCAAATCGGGACTGGACCTACAGTTTAAAGTGGGATCCGAACCACTATGTGCCTCCACCGGGTATCGAACCCGGGACCCCTTGATTACAAGGCGACGACGCTACCACTGCGCCATCAGGGAGGCCCAGCATTACTTAACTGAAAGTGGACCCCTAATGACACTTGCGTTCACATCACTTATGTCTTTGCTAACACGACAAACTTTCTTGTTCCGTCCAGTGTCAATAAAATATCCTGGTTCTACCCTTACAACAACTGAAGATGTTGGTGTGAAGAATCCTCTGCTTGTAGTGTACTGAAAAGGAAATGCCAGTTTTGGGGTTTCTTTAGAACAGAAGCAGCATCAGTTTCCCAGTCACGAACTTCGAAGTCCTCCCCGATTGTCTGTACTGTGCCATACCTTTTGAAAACATCATAATATTCTTCAGGTCCAATAATAGTGTCCATTCGTTTTACGTCTTTCTCAATCCTCCCAAACACCCTATCAGGGAGCATGTAGGAGTGACCTGGAACTGGAAAAATGAATTCGATTGACTGATTTTTTTAAGTGGATACGCACTGCAACCATTATAACATGCTCCACACAGACACTGGACGAAACACCACACACTGTGCTTATTATCAGTACTGCTAGCAACGACTTGTCCCATAAAAAAAAAAAAACTAAAAAAAATCGGGCAACCAACACGGCAATGTAAACGGTGGAAACAATGAAACCATTCGTTAAAGTTTATTGTTGTTATGTTTTTCTGAATTTACAGTGTTGCAACATTATATTTCATCCGTATTTAATTCAAGCGAAGTATTTTTTCAAGGCAAATATCTCTACAAACATTATATTCCTGAGTTTTGCGTGAGAAGGACAAGAAGCCCTTATGAAAGTCGCAACAGGAGCTTCCATAACAAATGTATAAGACTTGAGTCACTTGTTTCCGTATTACGTGTCTTTCTGTTCTTCCATGTTGAAATATTTTACAGTGGACAAGATTCCGTTTGTAAATGTGACTGACTTTCCCAGTAGATTTTAACTCTCATAAAACTCCAATAGGAACTGAATTTTGGTGGATTCAGTTACCTCTATACCGACTGAAGCCAATGAAACTAAAAAAAAAAGCGTTTCAGAAGAAACTGGACAAGATGCCATTTGGAAATGGACGCCTCGTATATCACTTTGAATTTTCACTTTACTTCGACTGCGATATTCCGAATCACTATCCGCTATTGATTAAAATGTCTAGAAAATATAATTAAATGTACAGTTGGATCCATGAGTATTACCGTGCAAATTGTCCATCCCCATGTTCTTGCACTTTATTTGACCCAATAAGAGCTTCGAGATTTAAAAGAAAACTCAAAACAAGGTGTTGAGAACTTCTGCATCAGTATACATAAAAATCCATCGCTTAAAAATACACAGGATGTAAGAGAAAAATTAATTAAAATAGTCATGGACAATTTGCACGGTAATACTGTACACTACTAACACGGATCCTTTCC
The DNA here is from genome assembly GCF_977018435.1 of Lepisma saccharinum. Classification (NCBI taxonomy): domain Eukaryota; kingdom Metazoa; phylum Arthropoda; class Insecta; order Zygentoma; family Lepismatidae; genus Lepisma; species Lepisma saccharinum. Next base: position 59,595,058 of record NC_139231.1, on the reverse strand, counting down.
GAAATATATTTTTACGATGTATTTTTTTAAGCGTATTAAATATTATTTTCTTTTCTTCCTCTTTGTTTTCAGAGATGCTGACAAGATGTTCTTTCGTCTAATGTATCCCGACTTGTCGAGAGTAGGATGTGGTTTTGCTGAATACGAAGCTGGGACACGCACCTGGACTCTGATGTGCAGTATTTCTCCTGCTCCAGATATCGAAACCGCTACAATATTCCAGAACGGGACCTGCAAGATCTGCCCGCTGGGCACGGAATGCTACGGCGCTCTCTGCGGTGAGTCATTATACGCTGCTGCCGCTCCTAGGGAGATTTCACATCGAAGCGACACGCGGCACATGTCTCTCGAGAACTTTCCAATCAACAGCAAAGTTTCACGCCGTAGCGGCACGACAAGGCTAGCAAGCCTGCCTTCTATTGGTGAAATCCTCAGGCGACCCGCTTCGGTGTGAAATCTCCCTCAGGCTACAGTTAGACACGCCTTAGATGGAAGCATTTTTTTAAAACATTTTTGCTAGCGTAAATGCTACGTAAATGCTTCCAAAAATCTTAGAAAATCAATTTTCACGCAAATATGACAACCCTAAAGATTCCCCTGTTAATTAATCTATCCAAACGAAAACTATTTGCATAAGATGTTTGAAGTTCTCACTCTGATAGACGACATTCGTCTTACACAGTTTTACGGTCTCCTGTGTCTTGTACTGTTGATACCCTATTGCAAATAATAGACAAACAAGTGTTACGCACTTTTTATAGCTGCTAGTACTTTACACGAAAGCATTCCACGTAGCATTCTCGTTAGCATTTGCAATTTCAATGCGAAAAGTGCAGAGAACATTACATAGCATAAAGCACGAAAGGCATGGCGATATACGCGGTTTTCATTTAATAACTAATAAATTTAAAAAGGAAGAGATGTAATTTTAAATATATAATGTCTAATTAATGAGATATAGTATAAACAAACTGAAGCTTTACACATTTTTGTGACTTAAGTAACAATCAACCTCAACTATAGATAGTTCTGCCCATGAGCCATGGCCCAATTGAAACAAAGAATGCATTCTCTCGTGCGTGTACTGTATGAGCTACAAAGTGTGTATGTAAGCAGCGCCGTTGATTTGTACAGTCACCGGCAATAAAAATGGGACATGCAAATTCTGAAATATTCGCTCCTCTGCAAGGCGATATGTGTGTTGCCTAACTCTACGGCTGCGGTAGAAGTTCCCATCGGAAATTTGCTATTAAAATACACTTATCGCCGTAGTTCTAGGCAACACACATAACGCCGTGCAGGGAAGCGAGTATTTCAGGATGTAGGTGTCCCATTTTCATTGCCGGTGACTGTCCATAAATCCGTATCGTACGAAACGTTATTCCTCTCGGTTGAAAAGTTTTCGGCATTTAAAACTGTGCAATGATGCAGTGTTAACATCGCACTTAGCACATTTGCACTTGAGACGCAGAACTCTCTTCTCATTAGTTATGCTTCGCGAGATGTTAAGAAAATTAGTACCGATTCTATCTGTGAAATATACCATGGCATAGATAAGGCATCAAAATAAATGTCTTCACTTTACACGGTAGAATTCGATACGAAAACTGCCAAGGAGATTGCGGGTCTTAGGCTGCCGAACGTTAACACTTGGAAGACCAATGCAAATCAGGAAAGCATCCAAATATTCAAAACAAAAGAACACGGTAACATATCCTATTATAAGCTACAGGAATTGTGAGTGTGCTTTAAACCGACTGAAAGGTATGTAGGTTAATTAATAAGAATGCGCAAAAGTATTTCTGATTTTTCTTCATAATTGTATTTGTATTATTCATCGTCGCTTTCATGCCACCTTTGGCGACGATAAATATGATAATGATTTAATGACACTGATGAAAGGACACTCACAACAAACACCCGTGCTCGCGGCGGGATTTGAACCCGGGATCTATTCGATGGCGAGATCTTAAGTCAGCTGCGCTGCGCTTCTGACCTAGTTGAAAGTTACAAGAAATAGCAACTTTTGGTTACATATTTTAATGTAACATATGCTTGGAGGAGTGAGGGGGTAATTTCATGAACCAGGTTACAGGGGAACAGGAACGATAGCTTACGGTCACGCAGGGGTGCCCACAGGGGGGATTCATGACGCGCCTACGTCATGGGAATTTTTGGGGGGGACAAAATTTTATAGTTTAGCTACCAATTCCATATACAAGAATAGGGTGGGTGGGTTCGTTTGATTGACTTGTTATTGACTTTTAGTTATGGTTATTATGTACAGTTGTTCTACCTGCCGGTGGTGATCGCGGGAATGGGCAGGCCCGTAGTAGAGGGGGGCAAGGGGCGGGCAACTGCCCCTCCTGACAGCCTGCTTTGCCCCCCTGTGAAAATACAGAACACGTTTCTACCTGGAATTCTCACTAATCTTTACAATTATATCATGTGTTACTCTAGCAAACATAACAAAGACACTTATTGATTTTGTGATTTATTAGGGTGTATGGGATTTCGTATAATGTCCTATCAGGATTGGGGGGAATAATTCCTTTCCAGATTCAGACTTCGGGAAATGATTTCGCAGTTTTCAGTATCTAGAACTGTTGTGATATTTTGAGTAGTCTTGTATTAAAGATGGCTAATGTGTTCGGATGTTTTCTTTTATGTGTTGCTATGAACTTGGAGGGTATCCCCCCCCCCCCGACCTTGGACGGAAGTCCATTCTAGGGGAAGCACACATTGAAGTAAAAAACCAAGACTAGGAGAATCTAAGAATAGCAGTACAATTGGATACTTATTAGTTTAAACGTGTTCCTTGCATTTTTCTTCCAGACGACCAAGGGCACTTGCAAGGGGCACAGAGGGGCAATTGCCGTTCCCCTCGATTTCAAATTTTATACAAATAAAAATAGATTTCGTAAATTTTTTTTGCTCGCTTCGCTCGCAATCTCTCCTATTCTTATAGTCCAAGTTCTGAGCCATAGCTATGGGGCGGCGAGAGTCACCCTGGGAGCCAAACTATTTTTCTTGCATAATACAACACAATGGTGTTGTTGGATTCTCGTTAGATTCCTTTGTGCGTAAAAATCGTGCATAATGGAAACTAGAGGGAATCATTATAAGCATGATTTATAAAGGGCTCCCTTAATCAGTTTTGCAGAGAGGCCCAAAGCTGTAGGTACATATTAATCGTCTATTAACATTATCGACCTGTAAATATCAGTCCCTATTAGCCTATTTATGTTAAACTTTATATTCTTTGGCAATCCGGAAAGGTCATTATCGAAATATTGCTATTTGATGTTTGCTCGAAGTTTTTTTTTGTTCGTTGTTCTTTCAAAATATCATCCCTTTTCTGTTACTTATCTCTTTTGGGGGAGGGGCAAGTGCCTCTGTGTACCCTGCTATATCTGCCAATGCGACACAATATATTAAAAATTTGCCCCCTCTAGGATTGACTTCGCCCCCCCACCCCCCATACAAAGAATTCCCGGCTACGGGCTTGGGAGGGGTTGAAATGAACCACCACCTCTTTACGCCTTTAGAATCGGTTTGGAAAGGGGGAGAACGTGCTGCTCGTATTAATACAATGTTAATCAAGCAGACAAACTTTTTATGAATAAGGTTCAGCACACTAACAATTTTAAAAGTGGTGCAACATTAGGAAATTATCAATACGATTGCTGCAATAACTTTGCAACGTCAGAAGTTATTATCAATTGTGTAAAATGTTACTTCAATCAACGTCAAAACTCAAAGTAATATACAATATACATTCCTTAAATATATCTGTATTATATTGTTCCGCAAATTTTGGCTGACCAAAAACAATTGAGTAAATAATTCGGCATAAGGGGGAGGAGTGATCTTCTACCTTTTTGGGGGGAATACATCATAGGCCTGGGGGGGGGGCACCCCTGCGGTCACGTATTTTTTATCCCGATGTTTTTAGGTTTTAATTAAACACTGGTTAAGGTGAAAGTTCACTGTATACCACCATTGAGGTCGGCACTGCAGTATCGCTGACTGTATAGTTGCAGAAGTTATTATTATAATGTGATTGCCACTTTGATGGCAAAGTATGTTGTGTGCCAAGCCACTGTTACGAACTTGTGAGAAACACATACTTCAAAATTAAAACAAATTCACATCCGAAAATTTCATCTCCCACGCCTACTTTGTAGTCTAAAGCAACAGAACTTCTGTTGTCTGCTTCTATTGAAATCAAATAGTGTAACGCCCACTACAGGGAAACGCGCGGAACCGAAGCGGGAATTTCTGTGCCAGAAGTCTCCAGGTTATCTTAAAGGTTATCGCCCACTTAGATGCCCGAAACGCGTTTCTCCACGTCTCAGTGGGCGTCAAGCTTAATTCATCGAAGAAAATCTATCTTGATAATGTGTTTAACTGACTTTTGCAATGTTTTGGAAGTGCGTGATGAAAATGTACCCGTATGTGGCTTGACATTATTTCGCTCCTTGAGACCTGTGGGCTGTCCATATGTGTTTGTGATTGCCCTTCCTGCATTTCATATTTGAATCAAGTCCATTTTATGCACATATAGGCTAATCGGAACATTTAATTCATCATTCATCGCCATTCATCGTCATCTTTGCAATTAGAAAAAAGTAGCAGAAAAGCGAAGTAAAATAAATCGATTCATTTATTAATTCATCCCTCTTCATTGTCAATTTTACACTTGCAGGACTTACCTTCCAGAATTTTTATTATTATAAGTGCTGAGATGTACATTTTTTCATTTGCAGATGAACTGGTAATGATTACCAAATCAACGAAAAGCTACTCTCCGAATATCTACAATGGAGCAATGGCCGCATCCTATTCCTATGAGTATTTAATAACTTTCGGATTCCTTTTTGTATGTTTCTCGTTGGCATGTGATTATTCTTGAAGTTTTAGATAATTGTGGAATACGCTATTCCTTCATTTTATGCTTGTCTTGTGTTAGACTAAGGCAGATTATTGACAATAACAATCATAATTGTTTCTTTTATTCCATAGACTAATTAGTTTTTTCACGTGGTTCCATGTAGTTCAGTATCTTCTTTATTTCCTGAGTATTGTCAGAATGTCAACTTGTTTCTGATTTGACCAATTGATTCGATTAAAGTCAGAATAATAAAACAGTCATTAAATTACTGAAAGGAAATTATATTTCTTTAGTCACATTGTATTCATTTTATGAATGTTTGAGTTATTTAAGTAATGTATTTTGTTCGGAAAGAACCAGAATTACACATAAAAACAGAAACAGTAAAACCGCGACTTATTCTTCTGAAATTTTAAAAGTTTTCAAACTGTAAATCTTACGTGTAGATCCATTTCATTAAAAATATGTTGAGATGAAATTGATTGATTATCAAATTGCATAGATATCTCAATGACTTTATAAATGTAATCCGTGTTCTTAGTGCAACTTAAGTTTATAAAAAAAGTTAGTAATCTCTTGGATGTATGTAATTTTAAATATTTATTTTTGTAAGTTTCATTCAGCTTATAGTTAATAAAAAAATAGTGAATTACGTCAAAGAATTTACTTTGTTTATACTAAGTTTAAACATTTTTATATCGACAACATTTCTTACCTTCTTAAACATTAATGAGCTACAAGACTAATTTCTCTAATAAATTACAGTTATTGTATTTCTTCTTATGTAACTCCCGAGGAGATAATGGTAAAAAATAACTTCATAGCAAGGCAGAAATTACACTTGTTTCCCGTCTGTTAACGAATAGATTTGCATGCGAGACTATTTGGACTATAAAATCATTTCAGGAAAAAAAACTGAAATTTTGGAGGAGAAGCATTGAATTGAATTCAGTGGAATTATTGTTTTAAGTACACTTTATGCACAGAAAGGCTAATCGGGACTGGGCCTACAGTTTAAAGTGGGATCCGAACCACTGTGACCCATGTGCCTCCACCGGGTTTCGAACCCGGCACCCCTTGATTGCAAATAGAAGCAGAACCATATGCGAAGCTACAAATGTGGAAAAGGAACGCAAAATGAATACCCAGAAAATAGCTACAACGTTGCTATCCGTTTCATGGAGCTGTTATTGAGAAATTCACAGACAAGTAACTGGAGGCAGGTTGCGTTCAACTCTTAATGGTTCTAGCAATAATAATAATAATAATAATAATAATAATAATAATAATAGTCCTTTATATTATATTTCACTGCTTTGGTAAATCGCAGGTTTGTGGATTAGTTGCTTGTTAAAGCCAACATACGCCATTGAATATGAATGAAACTGCACACTTAAGATATTCAATGAGTTGGGTGTTGGAACTCGTGTATTTTAAAGTCTCAGTGCTCTGGTTCAAATTCCTTTTAAGAAGAGTACATTTTATTGAGGGGTTATAGGATCATGTATGTATACCTCATTGTATGCCTTTAAATATTCTAGAGGCGATCATAGATACAAGCGTGACTTGCCCTTACGATATAAATAAATAATATATATGTAAGAAGGCATCTTTACGTCTGTTATACAAGTTTAAAAATTTTCTTCAGTCTATTATTATATAGCGGATTTTACAAACCGTATTCTTCCGTTTCGCCGAATGGCCCAGAGGCGCATTATATCAGACTTCTCACCTTAAGTAAAATTTTCGGCGAAAGGGGAATTCCAGTTTCGCCGAATATTTAGAAGGATGAGAATTCTCTCTCCGCTGGAAAATTTCAGGAGTTGGAGGCCAAAGTGCACTTCTTTCATTTTTGTAAACAAACAAAAAAATATTTAAAAAGGTGTAGCTACGTAGAGAAAGGAAATACTCGTACTATATTAGTATTTATGGAATATATCGCAAAACTCAGTTTTAGGCCATTTTGGATCTAAAGTTGCCCTTGCGTCCCCATCCTCAACAAACGAACTTACACTCCAGGTGGAAAGATTGGGACAAATCTCTGCGCACAGGACCTCGCCTTTCCTAACGGCGACCCTGCAAGATGAGACAGGTGGGCTAGCGTATGTTGACGTCATACGCACGCTTCTGCATCAGCACGTGTCCGGCCACGCCGAAAGTTCCCCCTTCCCCTTACACATGGAAGCCCCCGATTCACAACACACCGGTTCTGCTTCTTCGAGTATTTAGATGCTTCAAGGCACACATGGCACGCGCTAGAGCAGCTGATTTTTCCCCTCGGCATCAGAACTCGCCCAGCGGCCACGCTCCGCTGCTGCAGACAATGTATGGCCCGTTCGCAAACAGTGTTGCTAACCTCTGAAAGGGGGAAAACTCCACTTCCGGTGTAAACATTGTGTTTGTATTCTTATTTTCGTTACTTAGCGTCACTTTTCTACTACTTTTGGTAAATCGCCACGATGAGGATGAATGGTGATTAGCTTAAATTAATGAAGGGACACAGAACACACATACTCGAGCCGGGATTCGAACCCGGGAACTTCGGTGGCGAGATCAACCAAGGCGGCTGGTGTGGACATCGTGATAAATGCTATTAAACTGTGCTACGTTTAATCTTTGTGGTTAGGGCCTTGTACTATGTAGGTCTCCGATTCGATTCCCAGTGAAGTGTTTGAGTCTCCAATAGTTTTTATGGTGGTTCCAGGTCTTCGGTACATAATTAATTGCATAGCCTAATAATAATACCAAAAAGAGCCTCGGTGCTCAAGTCGGTAGACTTCCTGATTGTCGCGCGAGAAGCTCAGGTTCGATTCTCGGAGTGGGTGATTTCAGATAGGAATTCTTCCACCAATGTACCTGTTGGGGTTCGACCAACCTGTAATAAAATGGGTTCCTGAAGCAACCCTGGAGGCCGGAGTATGGTGCTGATCACGCCACACCCACAATTGGCAGAGATTGTGAATGTGGGGGCTCTACCTCCACCCTCCCCCATATGCCTTCACGGCATGTTGCAATGTGCAGGGCATATATTTACCCTTTTGCCTAACATTTAACCTTTCTTCTTTACATATCTGCTACTTAAGGCTATTATCGAAGATAACTGGATTAAATTCATGAAGGAGTACCCACAATAACAAGCGTGATCGTGAGTCGAACATGCAACTACCAGAGTTGGGTAAGTTACTCAAAAAGAAAGCGTTACCGTTACTTTGCTTCCACAAGTAAGACGCCACATCAGCGTTATTTTGCTTCAAAAAATATAACGACACCGATTGTTACTTTGCTTCTAAAAGTAAACGATTTACCGTTACATTTACTTTGTCAAGAAATAAATACGTACTTGTGACTGTTTACACAAACATTACATCCAGTGTATGTGGTTCATGCTTTCCCAGTGTAACTTTACATTCACAAGTTTAAAGCACCAGAACAAACGCGTTCCATCTTGTTAAAAAAATCTCCGGTTGTAAATTTATCAAGGTAAAGCAAGTACAGTAATGTGAACTAACGAAGCACCGTAAAAATTACTCATGTAATATCGGTGAGGTTACTTGTGAGGTGTTATGTAAATTGTCAACTACCACCACCGACCAAGGCGGTGGAAAATGCGATTTTTTAAAATTTTCCCAGGTATTGCAATATTATATCTGGGTTAGTATCACTGCTTCTAAATAAAAGAGCTACCAGGTGATCGCAAATGAACGCGGTTGCATGCGGGCCTCACAGAACTGGATGCTTGGCGTCTGTTTCACACAATGTCTCTTGACCTGCCGCATTCAGCCCTCGTATTCACGAGATACGAGCGTGGTTGCAGATGGAAAGGGGCACATGCCTCGGGAGATACAATGGATACTTGTGCACTTTTTTGTTGTGTCGCAAAGCGCGAATTAAAACTTTTGCCGAGAGGTATTTGGGGAAGCGAGAGGGATTACGGGGCCAACTATAACCGGAATCACGTGCCAGCTGGGAATGCAAATATGCATGATTCCTTTCACAATGACGCTGAGCTTGTTGGAGCAAGAATACTTGCAATTCTCTTCGCCCCCCACCTAAAATTACTGACAAACATCCGACAATTTTGGCGCTCAATTTACCTTCCCGCCAAAAACGACCCACCTTCCCTATGGATTAACACCTCAGCAGCAGGGCTTAGGATAGCATAGGGTTACCTGATGACAAACTTTAAAAAAGAGGACATTTTTAGATGCAGCACTTCGAACACAAGTTTTGTGTTTACCACTGTTTTGGCGAGCTTGTAGATCACACACTCCTGTTAAATAATTTTGCACCGTTTCAGTATAACTAATAATAGGGCTCATTCTAATATTTATTTACTATGCCGATAGTATTATAAGGTTGTGAAACTTGGTTTCTAAGTTTAAAAGAAGAACATAAATTGTGAGTTTATGAAAAAAAAACTTAGGAGAATTTTGTCCCTAAAAGAGATGAAGAAACACGGGAATGGAGAATATTACATAATAATGAACTGCATAAACTACATCCATTCTTTGTTGGAAGAAAAAGTTCTTGTCTTTGCGTTGCAACTGAGAGTGTTGTATTTCCTTACTTTGAAATTGAACACGGAAACAATATTAACAATTATTTACAAATATAATATTTTGTTACGAATTTTGAAGTTGAAGCAGTTGTCTATACCCCGAAAAAGAGGACATTTCCCCATTTTCCTAAAACACGCCCGGACCATTTTCAGGACCCGAAAAAGAGGACAAGTCCGGGTAGAAGAGGAAGTCTGCTAACCCTAATGAAGCAGGACTTAGAATAACAAAGGAAACAGAAGAAATCCTCAAGAGTGTTTATAAAATGTAAATTTTTGCTATTTTTGGAGAAAAATAACGACCGGTAGAAGATGCAGGAAAGAGATCAGAAGTAGGACAGCACAGGATAAACAGTGAGTTGAGAAATTGGGGGGGGGGGAGAGGAGCGGTATCGAATTAACAACCTATGGTATGCCGGTCACAATTTCGAAAATACCATTTTGTCATAATGTTACGGAATATAATGAATTCAAAAGGAGTAGAAAATTTACGAAGATTTTCACAGAATATGCTTAAAATGTGAACGTGATATACTAACAAACATTATTTCGCAACTTAGCATGCATGAGAAATATGTTTATCATGTCCTTCTTAGAAACGGTAGATGTTTAAAGAAAATCATTGCTAAGAAAGCCTCAACATCTAGTGACAACTTAAAAAAACATTAAAACTTTCATTTTACACAAATAATATATTATTTTCGTTCCGCGCTACTCTTTAAAGACCTGCTACAAATAAAGTTATTTTTGGTAGATTATGGTGTACTTCCTACACGCAAATAAAGCACACAAAAATTATTTGTGTCGCTTTGTCCGATATTCCTTACCTTAGAGAGTACAATCTACAGTGAAAAATATGATTATTTTCTTTAATCCTAATACGTCACAAAACAATCACACAATTAAGATTTTTATGTTTGGACAGACGACGTCGAAACATACATACTACAAGATTTATATCTGCTATAGACAATAGGCATAGGAGCTATGAGACTCGAAAAAATAGACTGCATAGTTGCAATAAAGGAATCTGCCTATATAATATACTGATCAGAACACCGGATGAATATTTTAGATAGACATTCAAATGGCTCCAGACTTTTTTAAGCACTCTCCAGAAAATTGTCTTTTCTACTCTTTTGGTGGTGACCAAGCATAAAGAACTACTGTTTTCTTAACCATCAACTAATGAAGGACTTTGTTCTAGAAGTCACTCTTTTCCTACTTGGAAAGCGCCGGATTATCGCCGAAATCGCAATAAATTTCCTCAACATATGGTGCGTTCTTCGTCTAGCAGAAGTATGTTAAACTTTAACAACCACTTCTTCTAACAACTGCTTTTTTTATCTGTTCGAAAACTACAAGCTCTTCCCTTGTTGGCGTTTTCTCCGAAATACCGAAAAAATCCGCTAACAAGTGAACGACCACAGCTTGTTTCATTGTGTATAATGCACATAACAGCTCGCACTTGCATCTCAAACGCAACATACAGAAACGGTTCCGTATCTCGTCTTCTCCTCCTACGTGCACAGCTCTCTCCTTTCTCCAATGTCAAATTGGGCCACGTGGCTTTCTTATGCTCTGAAACAGAACTAAACTGGTCTTATTCACATATCAGCGACAAACACATCGACCCTTCCTTGTAAGAAGATAGAATATTAAGAAAAATTTGAGTTGGGACACTTTCCTCTCTGATTTTACCATCTCGAGTGTCCAAGATCTGATAGAACCTCTTGCCGCAGAGGAAACAAGAAATACTTTGATTTGGCGCTGCTGCTGCTGTGCAAGGAAGCAGATGGTAGATTAGCATTAAACCTCAAAGTAGAGGGAGAACCGAAAGCGGGAACATTCAACAATGTCGCAAGAATGAAAGAAAGGATGATCAAAAGGAGACGAGACATGCAAAAGAGCGCCGAGGCATAAAGGTCCAAAAAGATTCCTTTCATATGTTCACTTAGAACCCGACCGTTGCCGTAGAAACCACATATGAGAGGATTTCTCCCTCGTATGAGCACGTTTATCTTGCCTCTATATTCCGTGGAAGGTCGCGAATAGGAGCCATTGAAGACACGTGGTGTTCCCGGCGTTTCAAAGGGAACAGAATCGATGCATCCAAGATTACTTGGTACGAAAAATGCTGGAGAATTTTCCTTTCGCGATATTTTCTCCCTAAACAGACGGTATAAGGAAATGGTGTGTTAGATCATATTCATACACTGAATTCTTGCAGAATTACAGGATCATATACAATCTTTCATGGTTTCTTACAGGCTCAAGGTTTCAAAAATAGCATCAATTGGAGATGCTGCAACTCTCCATGAAGAGGAATATGGAAAAGGATTGAGGCGACAGGAGCAAACACTGGGGATATCGCCCCCCATCCTTCTCAATATCTAGCAAATTCTCTAGCTTTCAATCATATTTTGCCATAGTTTTCGTTTCTGTTTCCTCCCAACGTGTGTTCCTACGCAGCACGCGCACCTCTTGATCGACTGATTTGATTCATTTTACTTCGCTTTTTGTGCTAATTTGTGCTAAATTGATGAATGGACACTAACAAACACCCATGCCCAGCCCGGGGTTCGAACCCGGGACCCCTGGGGTCGTAGCGCGATGTGCTAACTGCGCGCTCCTATCTTAAGCGATGAGTTAGTATAGGTGGGTCTCGTGTGACGTCAGAATGCGCACAGCCGCCATTTTCGCGGCCAATTTTATTTGTCGTTTGCAAGGAAATATCCAACACGTAGCGTTCGTTACTCTGCACCTACTGCACGTTTCTTGTAAATCACGAATGCCTGTGTTAGTATCTCCCGCCCGCCCGCTTCAAAACACACCTATAGGAAAGACCCTTACGGAGGTCGGTGTCCATTGTTGCAAGAGGCTTGTACAGCAGGAGTATTGTCGTAAACAAATCTTCATTCTGTTATTGGGCCGATCTCCGTGACTGAGTTGTTGGCACAGCTCGATACGACGCCAGGAATCTCGGGTTCGAATCCAGTCCTGGGCATGGGTGTTCTTTGTGAGTGTCCCTTCACCAATTTCATCATATCGTCACTCACCGTCATCGTCGCGATTAGCCAAAAGTGACAGAAAAGCCATGCTAAATAACAAATATTAAAATTAAAAACCAAGGGGATACCTTTTCCACCGGATGAGGAAAGTAATGGAACTCGTAGGGTCTACATCCCATACCGAGGAGAACATCCTGTCCCGAACATGCTCCTCTTATACAACTTGCAATATTTACTAACCAGTTAACAATATGAACACCACCAGACAAAAACGGCGCCAATTGTAAATTGAGGGAGTCTCCTTTTCAAGTCCTTCACCCTTATTACGCATAACTATTGGTCCACTGAACTGGCTTCCCACCATAATCATTTGAGACGAATTAATGATTAACCAGGGAATTCAGTTCGTACATTCTTTCGCTGGTAATATATCCAACAATTACAATATTGCGTAAATGAAACGATCATTTCTAGTGGAGGCGTATTCCCTTAAACTAATAACAAAGCTCGGATGGTGCCAGTGCCACTGGATTATTATAGGTGTAGATCTTCAACACAGATGGAAATTAGTGAGAGGATTAGTGCATTAATTAGAAGCATTAATATTTGAAAGGATCACGTGGTGAAGAAAATGATACACTGTGAATGATAAGAAAAATGCGAAAATTGCTTTCGATTAATGAATGCTTATGCACGAGTCCACAGTTTTCTTAATCTTTCCTTAAACTAAAATAATAATAATGAAAATATCTTCAACTACATTTAATCAGAATTAAGAACTAAAAGAAAGCCATCGCCGTGTTTTGGCTACGGAGACAGATACAAAAGTCCGAATGCATTACTCGCGGCTGTTGACCAAAGTTTTTGAAAATAAAATCGTAAGAAAGATATTTATACCTGTACTCTGTCCCGGCTATCTCTGGAGCGATCGAAAACAAGTCTCTGCGTAAGTAGTGACGCCAGACGGCTGCACCAATGAACACGTGAGAGAGAGAATGGGATTGCGTGGAGGGGGTAAGCTACTGCAGTTACCAGCCTTCGTAGCAGCGTGCAGTGGCGAAGCGTCCTATGAGGCCAGGAGGCCGGGCCTACCCACGCCATTACTCTTTTAAAGGTGTATTTACTTATTTCGTCAAAACACATGTGATGCAATGGAAAAGTTTGGAATTTTCATTTATGATAATTACAAAAAAATTCTAACCCTGTCCAGTATACGAACTTTCCACGGAGTGAGGCACATTTGCTGGGGCCTCTTCTCTTGATATTCTGTCGTACGGTCGTATATGCGGGAAGCCTAATCTTACGAGTACTGTACGTATGCTTATAACGTGCTCCTGAGGCCGGCCTCGCGGTGTTACCTACTAGGACGAACAGAATATCAGCAACACTGCATTTCCGCCAGGGTTGGAAATTTTTGGCGTACCGGCATTTTTTGTAAACATTAGCATGTGTTCGTGTAGAGATATTTCTATTTCATTGTACATTCTCCATATTTTGTACGAAACTTAGGTTTTCCTTCCTTTCATCGACAAGTGTAAGTGAAATTGAAAATTACGGAGAAGGTGTAGTTCTGACTTCGTTTTCTGGTCAGAGTGCTGATGGTCTTGTCGATTCACCCAACACCGTAGCGTAAACAGAAAGTCCAAAGAACTTATATGTGTAAAGTAAGTCTTCATACCAAATTATGTAAATTAATATGCTAGTTACGCCTTATATTTACAAAGTAGTTTTACTTTCACTGGAAATAGAATAATTTACTTTTATCGTGAACGGGGATTTCCCCGCTCGTTCCCTCTCTGTGAAAACTTGCCTCCTGCTCAGGACGCTACAAGGGAGCGTGGCTCAGAGCGCGAGTTTCGTGATGGTAGAGCTTTGTTTGTGATTCGTGTCTTGTGCAGCGATCAGATTTATGCAAGAAGTGCCGGACTGAAATGCAAGAACAATCGAGTTCTTAATTGAGTGAAGATGTAATCATCGGTAAGGTAGGACCCACTTTTGGTCTTTCATGTTTCCTTCTTATAACAATCATTTCTAAAATGTTTTCAACTATATTTTCCTTTGCAAGTAGCAGCGGAAAGTGACAGCAAAATATTTTTAAAAATTCAAAGTTGTTGAAACGTTATTTAATGCGTTAACACTGTCGTTGAATAAATATTACAAGCAGACATTTTTTTTTTATGCAGGCGACACAAGCGAAGAGGTAGGCAGTTCCGTTTACCCTGAAGGGATAACAAGAGAAGAGGGCGTTCAATGAGAGTACAATGCAAGGGAAGACTTTTTTTTGGGTTTAGGACAAAGGGTGTTGTGTTATGGGGTTATTGCGCGGGCCATTTCTGTTTCAGGTCTGGCGGAACAGGCCAGTGTTGTCACATTGGATTGGCAGAAAAGAGCTGAATTGCGCCTAAAAATTGGGATTCTATTCTCTCAAGCAACTACATTTATTATAACCTGTTTATATGTTACATAGTAACCTGTCGTGTTGCCGGGTCCCAAACAAGGATCCTATGTTCTATTATCACGTAAAGGTGTCTACTAACACAAGGGGTAGAACAAAGTAGGATGCGAAGTATACACACTGAATGAGAGAGGCCACCTTTACTTATGTTTTTTTCTATAAAGCCCCGTGGTGGTCATCCTAACACGTTACGAAGACAGGTGACCTAATTGGGGTCATGCCAATGTTTCCTGATCATCTTTAATTCATTCTCCATACATTCTCGTCGTTACGATTAACATAGAGCAGAACAAATGAGACGAAAATATTCAAAACTTAAATTATGTTTACTTGCACATACAGGTGTCAGAAATTCATTTATCTAGAAAGCCAAGACCGGAATTAACTACAACCATTCCTTTAGTTAGACAACATATATGGGCTTCCCCCATGGCGCAGTGGTAGCGTCATTACCTTGTAAACGAGGGGTCCCGGGTTCGATACCTGGTGGAGGCACAAGTGGTTCGGATCCCACTTTAAACTGTAGGTCCAGTCCCGATTAGCCTTACTGTGCATAAAGTGGACTTAAAACACCAACCCAACAACATATAACAATGGTGTTTTCCTCGGTGCGAGGAAGTGTTGCTAAAAAAACTAAGTTGGCAGCAGTAGAACATACCAAACTGACAGTCGCTGAAAGTGCGGAATTCTGTCGTCTGCTCACGGCACAAACGTCAGACTGACCCGAAAATTATGGGGGGGGGGTTCCACCCCTTTTCACCTCAATTGCAAAATAAATTTAGAAAAAAAAGTGATGAAGAATTGACAACAGGGCTCGTGTAACTATTCGTTGGATTTTCGCGATGTCCCATGATTGGTAGTTCTTTCTGGAGGTGTGTGCATAAATCAGGGGTTGAAAAAATACAAACAAATAAAAAAAAACGAAATGAACAAAATCTATCGATGACATCTGGTGGGCGGGAGGAGAACGTCTAAGACATAATTATCGTATTGATGGCCGGTAACAACACATTTGAAAACGTCGCGCCACAGGCAAGTACAGAAGCGGTCTGGAGAGACATTGAACCACTCTCCATGACATAGCCCCCCTCCCTTTCTTTTTACATATTTAAGCAACTAATGGAAATTATCGCACTTTTGTGCCTACCCTGCTAGGAAATCTACGCTTCGCCACTGGCAGCGTGTACTGCTTCGCTCTGCCATCTCGATCCCTATGTGCAGCCTTGCACCAGAGATAATCGGGACAGAGTAATAATAGATGAAACAACAGGGGGGGATAGAGAATGTTACGTAATACTCAGCTGCACAATCTATATTCCTCCCCTCATATTTATGGGAATAATTAAATCAAGGAGACTTCGCTGGGCTGCTGTAGGGCGCATGGGAAAGAGTCGAAGAGTTTACAGGGTTCTTGATGGGAAACCTGATGGCAAGAGACCTGTGGGAAGACTAAATGACAATACTAAGATGCCCTTGGAGGAATGTAGTATAAAGATGAATGGATTGATCTTGCCCAGGATAGGGACAGGTGGTAAAGTTATATTGCTGCTGAAATAAGGTCCTCGGATTTTGGAATATCGCTCAGTTGATTGGTTAGTTATTCTTTATTTGCATTGATGACCTCTATGCACTGCGAAAGTTTGTGGGATATCACGCTGTATATGTTGTTTATAATATTTATCTCCGGACGAGACCGAGACGAGAATAAGGGGGATGATCGAAACTGCCAAGGAATCGCAACCTGGAGTTACACTACTCACTACACTCTGTCACTCAGTGGGGTAATGCCGCGTATAACGGTAGAGAAGGGGGGGAAGCGAGAGAGCGGAGCAAAGTTCGCACTGCTGCAAACGGCTGGAAGCCGCCGTGGTTTCCCCTCCATGCACACTTCCCCTCTCGTGTGTTCATTGCTCGAGCCTTCTAGAGTCACTATCTGCACAGTGACTTGCTTTCGCACGCTTCCTGGGACTCCCCGATGAGCAGTGGTAGATTCGTAGCCTTGTAATCAAGGTTCCTCGGGTTCGGAACTTGGTGAAGGAAAATGGTTGTATACACTTTAAGCTTGCAACGTCCCCCGGTTGTACACCAGGCGTCAAAAAGTTAGTCCGCTACTCCTTTAGTCGGGAACATGAGAATCTTTGCAAATCATCAGGCTTGCTGGGTAGAAAAGAAACACAACACAGTATTCAAAGTTACACGCAGTTTTATAATCACTTATATTTCCTATCGTATGTGGACTTACAAGCAAGGTACAGATTCGCTTACATTTCTGCCTGAAGAGGAACAATTATATAGCATGTTAAATCACATCACAATCACTAAACACACTTGCATATATAATTAACGTTGGACAAGACAAACGTAAATACACGAACGTTCCTGTACTTAATTGTTATTTCGAGTATAGCCAGAATGAAACGAAAATAGTTACCAATTACACTATTCGGGTATTCCATTAACTGTTACCACCTTTCTGTTGATTTCTCACCTTCACCTGTTTTCTAACTGAGTGTGTCGTCACGTGGAAAACA
Organism: Lepisma saccharinum; assembly: GCF_977018435.1. Lineage (NCBI taxonomy): Eukaryota > Metazoa > Arthropoda > Insecta > Zygentoma > Lepismatidae > Lepisma > Lepisma saccharinum. The sequence continues at coordinate 59,577,612 of NC_139231.1, read as the reverse complement.
TTCAGGTGGGTTCACTTCCTCTGCTGAGACGAGAAAGTGACGTCAACACGAACAGATTATGACGTATTTATAAACATATATACAAGTTCCAAACAAAACTGTATCAATCTAACTATAGTTGTCTGTGACAGCTTGCACATTATTTGAAGTAACAAACATTTTAAAAATCTTAACTTCTTACAAGTATAGAACCGTAAACGCTCAGGTTCGTTACAAGCTATAGGTTAGATTAGTCTTTCTGTGCATAAATTGGTCTTAAAAACAAAATCGCTCACTTGCTCCAGAGATTCCCGAGACAAAGTTAGATCAGGGAAACCAACAGGCCAGTTCCTTTTCCCTATACGATTTGCTCTTTCGTTAACTGTTGTGTGATAGAATCCATCTGAGTTTTTAGCGATTTGAAGGAATACCGTTATGTAAAATGACAACGAGTCAAGTGGGGACTAAATTAGTTTTAAACCTTTCCATTAAAAGTCACAGTACTAAATATAATTTTTACTCTCTTCTTCTTCCATAAGTGCATAATTACTATAGCCTATCTCATTTCTCAGTTTATTTATTTTTTTTAAATAATGGATAACCTGTGTGGAGGACTTCAAAATTACTCTAGTATTTGAGCTGCCGACTCAAGAAGCAAGGGTAGATTGGTCCGGCCTCGGATGGATTGGAGGTAAATATTCAGTGAGTGGGGATCGCCAATAGTCAGAACATGCATGTTGTCACGTGAGCCGATATGCTCCGTACTTGACTTGCAATAAGTCAATTACGAGGGTTATTAGTAACGTGCCCAAAGCTGTGCAAGTACTCCATGCAGAATCAATCATTGAAGTCTCGCAGATCATGTGGATTCCGAGTGAGCACTCGGTGGAAGAAAGGATTTTTGCGTCACCGTCGTCACGCATGGTTGGTTCTTTACAGAATTGTCACGTGAAGAGGGAACATGAATTCATGATGGGTCGCGTACAAAGAGAATTCATATCTTAAGTACTTCTTAGATTTATAATTAAGGCAGTTGTGCAATGGAAGAAGGTGCCATTTGTTATAACAGTCTAACGAGTTATGTGATGGTCTTCAAGTTGAGAAAGCTCTGAAAGTAATGTGTTAATTGTTACTTCTTGAGAAACTGTTTGTAATGACGTTGCTTTTTAGAGAGAAAGAGAGGTAGTATTTGAGAAACACAGAGAGGAAAAAGGGAGGAAAAATAAAAGGAAACAGTAAAACAAGAAGAAAGATAGGAAGATGGAAAGATACAGAGAAAGAGAAAAGGAAAGAGAGAATCAATGAGAAAATGAAATGTAGAAAGAAGAGGACGCTTCAATTTTTTTTTAAAAAAATAAATAGACCTGTACAACGGTTTTACCCGGAGCCCTAAAACAGAAGTGCAGCCAAACCTTTAATAATGTCCACGAAATATTTAAATGAGCACATTCGCCAAAAATAATGATCCCCTCTGAACATGAAAATCCCCCAGGTAAGTGCGAGTTAAAATTACAGGAGAATTGCAAAACGTTAACTACATTTTTTTGTTAGTTAAAACACGCTCAAATAGCAAAATTAATCAACATATTATTAGTCAATTCAGTTTATTATCTACAAGAATATTTTCAGTGAATTATTTTCCAACACGAAAAAAAAACCGCCACCGTGGCCGTGCGCTATGGCGTCATGCTTTGGGCTCCGGCTACGAAACGCGCACAATTTCGAGTCTCCTGGGGGAAGCGTATCAACTATTCTCCAGACATTTCGGCCTGTGTAAGAGACCGATGTCCACCCATCACCGTGAAGAAATTGGAGAGCTACGAATGAGTGGCGTAACCCGGCCATTGGAAACCTACAACAACGGCTGGGGGTTCGTCGTGCTGACCACACGTCACCCCGTAACTGGTTGGATGATCTCCCACAGTCGGTAGGTAGGCCCTGGCTCTCAACGCCTGTTAGGCCACGGGTTGTTATTATTTTTAAAGAAAACAAAAAAACAGTAAATGTAGTTTTCCAATGTGTAAAATGAAATAGAATAATAGGAACATAATGTATAGATTTATTTTCTTCTTGTGCAAGCCATAGGCTGTACACACTACATAGTTTTGATTTTTCTACAATATTGTGTTACATTTAGTTTTCTTTTAAGCTGTCTCTTACTTTGTCCCCTACTTACTTTACACACACTTACTTTATAAAGATGGCTCGGCTGGAGCATGATCACCCATTTCGCTGCCTTCTCTTATAACTTTCCCCCGCCGTTCTCTTACTTCTCCCAGGCATTTCCCCACTTGCTGCCCCGCTTCCTTTATCTTTATTCTGTCGTCTACCACTTCTATCACCTCCCTCCCTGTTACGTTTTTCATCCATTTGTCCCTTAGGTCACGTGTAGAAGGGCAGTTCAGTAGGATATGCTTGTCCGACTCCTCCCCATCGCACAAAGAACATATATTTTCCCCTGCTTCGTTTATCTTTCTTAGTTGTTTCCATCCCCCTAATCTGAACCATGCCAGCGCGCCTCTTTCATTTTTCCCCCAACCTGGATATATTTACTCGCAGTAGCTATATCGCAGGTTACAAAATACTTTGTGAAAAGCAATGGAGGGTCAATTCTTCAAAAATATATATTACTAATTTAACATGTGGTTCCTTCTAATTAATTTTCCTTTTTTTATTCACACTTGCTGAGGCTGTAAAGAAGCATTCCGCAAACAGGTGAACAGAGGCTGTGGGTTCAGGTGCCACAGACTCGTTGGGCTCCAAGACTGCAGTTACCTCAGTCTACTACGTGGAAGATGTTAGGGTGCCTCCGGAAATCAACACCCTTTACAAAGAATAGATAACAAGAATGCTGTTTACAATTGACCTTGAACAAGAAACGCAAGTAAATAAATATTTTATGAACCACTTCCAATGCATAGGAAACTTTGTTTGAGTTTTGCGAATTCACTTGCATTAGTTGACCGCAAGTGTCATTTCCTTACGTCATACCGAGAAAACATTTCCTTTCGAAAGGAAAGGGTAAGTGAAACATATGTAAATCAATAAAACAGACCTTGAAATCGATCGATGCCGAGGTGTCAGACGGTACGGAGAGGGTGTCATTACAATAAAGAAACGGTCACCAACTTCTCCTTACGTGTGGGAAGTTTCGTAACAAGGTCAAAAGCTGTGACGCGAAGTCGGCTCTTCTTAATGGGATAGTCCATTGGCGTCCCTATCTTTGAGTTATAGGGTACAGAACGTAAACGACAATTCATCTAAACTCGGTCACTTGTTGCTGACTCGTTTCAAAACTGCAGAACACGTGCATTTTCTTTTATCTGCTGCGACATGGAGACCAAGTGCTCCCAGGAGACTTCAGTTAATGATTGCGTCATGCTTCTGTTCTGGCATCCACACTTACTTGGTATCGTCAACAGACAGAAGCATTCTGCTCAGCCCACGCTCCCACTCAGGATTTATATTCTCTACAGGGTGCCCCCAAAAAAGTAGCCGAGAGTATTAAGTTGTCTGTATTTTTCTTATCGTATTTACGTATTAAATTGAAAATGAAGATGTCAAGAAAGAGAATATAAAGGCGAATCTAACGTCCTGGTTTATTTAAAGGTACCAGGAAATTACGCGCATACCCTCGAATGTATGCAGGTAGGCTTACTACGAGGGTTCCTCCCTCCCGTTTTTTTGTCCGTATTTCGGCTACCTTTTATGGGCCACCCATATACAGGGTGTTGTCGTAGAACACCGACTAACTTTCACAGAGCTTAGAGAAGATGAAGACAGAAACTTTTTTTTAGAACGTCTTGCTCGTTGAGGGCTCGTATCGACTCTACGAACTTTCGAAAAACAGTATTTTGTTCCCTGTGTGCATGTAGGTGCGCTGTAGATTCATGCTTGGCACTTGCATCTATTTCCTGTCGGATATAATAATAATAATTACTATCTATTCCATTTGTACCAGGAGAACTTCTATTGCGAGATCGAAAGTCGACCTCTTGCAGAGCTCAGACACGGAGCCAACGGATAACATAATGGTAAGGTAAGGGGAAGGTAAATTTACCCGTGTGCATGTACACAAATGCCATGAAGGCATATGAGAAGTGACAATGTGCTTCGGAAACAGCATCATGTCGGTAGACACAGGCAGTTACCCTGTCGCTAGGTTTATCCACCCCTCCCCCCAATCATGCATGGCTCTTGCAGAAACAATTTACCCAAAAGTCTTCACACTCATGAGGTCGTATTTTGCCATCTTTGGTCACACCGTCTCTCCATAGCGTTCTAAAAATGGCTTTCCGACATTAAAAATAAATCCCAGCCGCGCCGACCTCCGTTGCGGAGTGGTTAGCACAGGAGCTACTACGCTAGGGGTCCCGGAATTTCATCATATCATCGCTCATCGTCATCTTCGCGATTAGCCAAAAGTGGCAGAAAAGCGAAGTAAAATCAATCAAATTCCAGCCGCAACCGTGAAACTGTGCCTCACGGCTGCATACATACAGGATAGAAAATGCCCCCTTTTCCCCTTCCTCCAAGGCTTGTAGTATCGAAACGAGGCCTTAGCGACCAACAGGTTACTTAGACAAGTTCTTCTGGCCGGAAATGTTTGCTCGTATTGAACGGTGACTCCATATACAGGATGATCCTAACTTGTTAGGGTCAAGTATCTCCGATAACGTACTTCCTAACGCAGTTTCCCAGAAAGAAAATTATTCTCGATTTCATTCCAACCGGAAACGGTAGCATGGTGGTTTAGTTTTCCACCAAAAACTGTATTGGTGCTCCCAGATAGCGTAGTGATAAACGGACCACTAGTTCGAAAACCTGTGGAGACACATAAAGTTCACATCTCACTTGAAATTACATGTTGCCTCGCAACTTTTACGAAACTTTAAACAGTAGGTCCCCGAGTATAAAGTTGTCTTAAGATTTACTAGAATTTTTTGGCTATTTCCTATTGTATATATATATATATATATATATATATATATATATATATATATATATATATATATATATATATATATATATAATTTTAACATTTTAATAGCTTATTTAGGACGAGAAACCTATATAGTATTATGTTACTCGAAGTCAACGCTGGAAACCGCTTAGCACACCATTTCTTTTTTGGAGGTGTTGTGTTGTTGTAGGGGGGAATGTAAAATGAACCAGATATAACCTTTCATAGCAAATGTGTGACCTGGATTAGAAATCCGCAACACTCTGCAGGCAGAAATCGAATCTACACGGGGTTGTTAACACAGCGCGTTACGATGCTAGAGGTCCCGAGTTCGAATCCCGGTCTGGGCATTGGTGTTCTTTGTTCGTGTCCCTTCATTATCTTTGAGATTAGTCAAAGGTAGCGGAAAAGCGAAGTAAAATAAACCAAATCAATCAATCAATAAAACCTTTGTGAAGCATGGTCGAAATAAGCTAAACTTCTCTCACAACCTTCTATTGGTACAAAGGCAGAGAAAAGCTTAAAGAGAAAAGAGAGAGAGAAAAAGCGTGCGAGAAAAACAGAGAAAGAGAGCGAGAGGAACGCGAGAATGAAACTTAGAGAGAGAAAGAGTAAGCAGAGAGAAACGGAGAGAGAGAGAGAGAGAGAGTGAAGAGAAAAATAGAAAAAAGAGGAAAGCAGAAAGAAGAGAAAGTATGTGAGATATAAAAATGGGACAGTTAAAGAAAGAGGCAGAGGAAGGAATAGAAAGAGCAAGAGAGGAGAGATTCATAGATTGATTGATTAGGTGTTTTAAGTTCACTTTATACACAGTAAGGCTAATCGGGACTTGACCTACAGTTTAAAGTGGGATCCGAACCACTACAGTACAGTCCGGCCAAGGGAAACGAAACTAGCCGGGAAAATACGATTCCAAACGCGAGAGGGGAAGCAGGTTGAACACTCACCAAACCACCCTGTGGAATTTTGCTTGTATGGATTCGCTTGTTGTGTTTATTACTGCTTGCTGTGTTGTGTTTGGATGCCTCTTACAATTCGTAACAAACCGTTTCGAAGTGGAACAAAGAAAATTGTGACGTTATGGTCCCTCTTGCACATTCTACAAAACGCCCTCGGCATGTTAGACAATTCCACAATCCATTCAGTTATTACATTTACTTTATTATATTTATAATACTACGTACAATAATATTATTATTAGTGAATACTAATTATAATATTTACTAAGGAGATCAATTTAATTGAATGATCAAAATATAGTTACATGTTTACAAACAAGTTTATCTACTAATGTAACGTGATTAATACTTTCCTTGGCTATTTTTTCATTCTGTACACTTACATAATTCATAAACATCTCTACGTATTTTGGCGGCGATGTAATTACCTTTGAAACTTCATTGTTGTTTCTACTGCAAACCATTTGACGGAACACGCTTCCTAACCAAAGCGCCGTCACCCCTATTTTGCCACTTCCAGTTGGCGCATGCGCACTTCCGTCCATGGTCTCAGCTAAGGCAGCCAGGCTATATGTGCCTCCACCGGGTATCAAACCCGGGATTCCTTGATTACAAGGCGACGACGCTATCACTGCGCCATCGGGGAGGCCCTGAGAGATACATAGAGAAACAAGATATAAAGGGAGGGCGAGAGAAATGAAGAGAGAAAGAGCGGCAGAACAATAGAGAGAGGGGCAGAGAGAGAAAGATGGGGGTGAGTAGATGGAAAGAAAGACAAGAAGTGTTGGACAAGTAGAGAGAGAACTCTCGCCTACGTAAAAATCGACCCCTGCCTACTCCAGGGACGCAACCCGCGTCACTCAAGAAATTTTTCCCAAGCATTTCTCCACCACGTGGCATCAGCAACTGAGCCACTTGCAGACGTCGTGACATCACGTGATCCTGCATGTCCGCCGCGTGGTCCCCATCGGAATGTTCCTTCAATCGATCTGAGCGAATTCCGATATTTGGAGAAAGGTGAGAGGGAACGTTCGACGAAAAAGACAACATAATTACGTCACCGTGCTATTGACTTCCCGTCTGCTGCCGCTAACGATTACATCTTCAGTTCCGTTTCCTTTTACACCGGAGTACAGTGTTGCCATATTTGACCCCAAAATATCCCTTCGGCACCATTTACCCCGTCCGTTCATGTTCGCAAGACGTTTCGACTCACAATCGCAACTCTTAGGTTCTGGATTCGATTCTGGTCCAGAATATGGGCGTTCACTTTTTTATATAATTTCGTCTCAATCATCAGTGGCGAAGGAACGCTTTTGGTTGGGAGGGGGTTTAAAGTTCCTTATAGACACAAAACAACGAACATAGGTCATTCCATTTTGGAAATAAATGGAAAATGTAAACAAAAATGTAGACAAAAAATACAATTTTTAGATGTAGCTAGGCTTGCGCAGGCTACAAGGGGTGCATTTTGGATCAAAGGATTTAGGGAGATACTGTTTCCCCTCCCCAACATTTGGGGGGTATAATATACCCTGTCGCCCCCGTTTATGCGTCACTATCAATCGTCACTCATTCTCCTTAAAAAGAGACAGAGAAAGAACGTGAAGAAGAGGAGAAAACTACATTAATCCTCATAGATGATGTAGACGGTCAAAAAAAAAAAGAAACGTTAAATAATTATATACAGGATGTGAACGAACAAAATAGCGAGACTTGCGGAGTGCGTCGAAGACATCGAGGACAATAACTTTTCTTTAATACAGTTTTCTTCTGAATAGTTCATCAAACTTCTTTCTAAAACCACTAGATGCTCAGAGAGACTAATCGTGACAGGACCTATAGTTTAACGTGGGATCCGAAGCACTGTGAAGAGTTCCTCCACCAGGAATCAAACCTTGCACCCGTTGATACAAGACATCACTAGCCACTAAGTCACCAGCCTCATTCCAGTGGCGTAGCGTTATAGTACGCCCGTACGCCCGGCGTTCCCAGATTTAAAATTTCAAAAATGCTTAAATGCTGTGAATGTAAAGTAAAACTTGACTAATTTTATATATGTTTGACCTTCATGGCATTATAATAGCTATTTTTCGCGATCCGCTTGCAACGCTTCACTAACAACACTCGTTCTAGCATCTTTTTTCAATGCCTTTCCTGGCCGGACGCCGAGCAGGTTCGGCGTAAAAGACTCTATATTCCTTGCTGCCTTTCTGGAAGGAAAGCTTTGAAGTCTACAGCACGCGCGTAAATGCTCTCTCATACGCCAGCATACGGAGCAGCAGAGGTCTACCGTGATTGGTTCACGTGACCCTTCCTGCCTTCTGAAACAGACGACAGCGGTAGAATTCCTACCTGGGTCTTCGCGCTCATGCAACTCGTGCTATGTGATGCTACAATACGCAATATTGACTGACGTAACTTTACCAATCTCAAAATATACCGATTCTTAATGACCACTGCATTGTATAATTTATCGCACGAACAGCGATGTGCATTAGAAACTAAAAGATCAACACAGTTTTTGTCAAATAAGTTGGTGAAGTCCTCATGGTAGAAATTCAGCCTGTGGCTTCTCTACCACTTAACCCGCAAAACTATTTTTTTTATTGTTATTATTTTTTCGTTATTATCTAACTGTTTAATATTGTGTCAATGGAAATGTTTACCATTCATTTGAAAACTCTTAACATCGAATGGTCTCTGGACAAAATTATTTTAAAATGTTCATCAGCATTCTCAAGATGTAATAAACAGTGGTCTGAATTACTAATCGGCACTGTTACGTCAGTAGAGTGTACGATATTTGGACCATCCACCCACCTCCGTGTCAGAGTGCTTTGCACAGTGCGCCAAGACGACAGAGGTCCCTGGTTCGAATCCCGGCGTGAGCACGGGTGTTCTTTGTCAGTGTCCCTTCATCAGTATCATCACTCATATGCATATTCGCAATTAACGAAAAGTGGTAGAAAAGCGAAGTAAAATAAACCAAATCAATCAGTAGTTGGATCATCCACAACAATGACGTCTACTGTTGTTCAGAGGCGCTTGTGATTCAGGTAGTTTTTTAATGACTTGCGTCATGCAGAAAGGTATAAAAAAGGTATTAAACACCAGAGTTCAAAACATTTGTTGCATAGTGAAGCATCTCATTTTCTATCTAAAACATGCATGGATGATGTTTTATTGAAATAAACAATACCTGTGGCGACTAATACCATAAGTAAATTATTAAGCAAGAAAGGGCCGACCCTTCCTTCGGACTTGGCGTTCCCACCCGAAATGTCCATGCTACGCCACTGCCTCATTCTAATAACAAATTATCTTAACATTAGTTATAATTAGGTAAAGCAATTGCTTAACAAGACAGTAACAGAAGCGTCAACTTCAAATGAATTTTGAGACGGCAACACTGACACAACCAATACTTCATGGGCTCTCGCGTAGCCAAATGGTTAAGGCGATTCCCGTTATGTTGACCCAGCATCGCCCTCAGGTCTCAAAAGCAAGAAAATATCGGTGAGGCCTTGTTACAAACATGAGGAGACTATTCATTGGAAACTGCACGGAGGCTAACGTCGGAATCCACACGTCTCAAGTAACCAGAGACTTCTCGGGATGAGAAACATATACTTGCCGCCCAATTTGATTTGGTATATTTTACTTCGCTTTTTGCCCACTTTTGGCTAATTGCGAAGATGGGGATGAATAATGACATAATGAAATTGATGAATGGACACTCAAACACCCATGCCGGGATTCGAACCCGGAACCCCTAGAGTCGTAGCGCGAAATGATAACCACTTAGCTACGGTGGTCGGCGGCAGGAATGAAATTACTTCTGTGCATTTCTGGGTGTTGACATTTAGATTAGATTTATTTTATTTTCATGATTCTGTTTAAAAAATATATTTATTATTTTTTTAAATAATGGGATGGCTTCAGTACTAGGTCAGAAAGGGGTGTGTGGGGGTTTCCTGGGATGCGAGCATTGAAACGGATTGGTCTGCGAGATGCATCAGGAATGGAATAGCTGATGAAGGATGAAGTTTGGGGTCGCAATTGATTTATCCAATTCGGACTTCATCTAATCATATTCCATGTGATTAGTGTCCAAGTGATCCAGGTTTTTCAGGATTAGTTCAATAATTCCTTTATTGTAAATAAATATAAAAGTTAAATGTATACATAAATATTTCCCTGTGAGGTAAAAATTATACCTGAACTTTCCCTAAGTGTGCCACACTGCCATTACAAGGTTAGGCATGATTGATGGAGGAAAGTAGGCTACTATGTTTGCTTTGTGGAAGAATTGCCACGCGGTATTTAATCCTATCGCGTCATGAAATAAACAATTGAAGAAAAGTATACTGGCGTGGGCTAAGACCCTTCTTGTTGAAGGTTAAAGGAGACGGGGGAAACAAAACAAGTTCCTTTGTAAACGGGGAGTAATGTTGACGTCACAGTTGCGCAGGTTAATTTAGTCTATGTATTCAGGTGGAACACGCAAACATGTCGATGGATGTATTCAATACTCAGTAGAAAGAGTTACTGCCGTGGTCTTTCGAAAGTAAACTCTGTTACTTTTGCAAAATAAAGAAACTTATCCTTGTACTCAATGCAAGAGCAACCATTTCCTCAACGTAGAGGTCCCGGGTTCGATCCCCGGTGGAAACTCCAAAATATAAGTGCTGACTCGGTATTCATTTTAAGTCCACTTAATGAGTAATCGAGACTGGACCTACGGTTTTAAAGTAGAACCCGAATCACTATGTGCTTCCACCGGATATCGAACATGGAACCCTTGCTTACAACGTTACCACTACACCGGTGAGTGGAAGTTCAAAGCAACAGTTGTGTACCGGTGCTAGAAAACAGCGGCGATGGGATACGATGCCCTGTCCAGGCGTCACCCAATGAAAAAGATCCTTTGTGAACCTTGGCCCTCAAATGGATGTTGCACCACCCAGTTAATTAGTTTTAAAAGACTGATGACGTTGTCAAACCCGTGTCCGGTTTTCAACGTGAATTTCCACAACTGACAATATTATTTTCAAATGCCAAATAGTAGAGTTGAAAATCATTCATTGGTGGCGCTAGCTTAATGTAAATTTTGAAATTTCACCGAATCTATATTTGCAGAAGAAAAGAAAATATTTATTGTTGCAATTGTTACATGTATTTAAGTTTTTTTTTAGAAAAACAGAAAATATACTTATCTTTTGTTGTTATTTTTTTTAATGTTTTATGTAAATACATTTGAAAATAACAGTTTATTGTATCTTCCTACAGATACTAGCTAGAGAGAGCGATAAGAGATATGATGCAATACAATCCTCAAACACGGTCAATTATCCCTCACCAATCCCATATCTGGTTGTTGCTTTATCTTCACAATGCATTATATAGATTCATAAATGCTTGTTCTCTTAAACAGTCTTTTAATATTTTTTATTTGTTTACCTTTATGCACTACCACTTGGTAGTTGCTTTACCTACATTGTTATTGTGTAACGACTTTGACGGCACATTGGTAAAGGAATATAAGTTATCTCCCTCTCTCATTCTCACCCAACACGTTGCCAGGTGTCTGGGCTTCCCGGAGAATGAGTCGTGCAGGTAGAAGTATAACATATAAGAACTTGTAACATCTTCGTTCATCCGAAGTTGCTCTATTCGCTTCTGGGTATCCAAATGGCAGTAAAATTCAACCTGATCTGGTCCACGCGATAAACCGTTATGTGAGATATGGGTTTTTGCACGTCATGGCCTTGCTAAACTTTCCCTTTTCCTCGATTCTCCTCAATTCCAAGAACGATTGTCTTATATTGATTGACCGGGTAATGGTTCCAAGTCCACATTCCAAAACACGAACCAACACAGCTGGCGCCTACGGGACACAATGTCTCGATATTTTTAGACCAGTCAGGGCAACGCTGAGACTGTTAAGAGGGCTGTGGCAATTCTCATCAACTAGTTGCCTACTTCAACAATGTATAGGCTAGGATTGTAATAGAAATTTGTAGCAAAATGATGGAAATTTTGTCCCTACTGCAATGCAATAAATCTCGACACAAAACAAAAAAAATAAAATCGAAAATGTGTATCTGACATTATTCACTCCTGTGATGTATTGGACAATTAACTACATAGTAAATTGAGTACAATTGCTAATTTTACAGTTTACATAAAAATTATAAGAAAATAACATTCCGGTTTTCAAATACAATTACATATAGTAATTGGTAAATTATATTGCATCTTCATTAACAAATCAAGGCTCTAGGGTTCGCCCAGCCCCTAATAAAATGGGTACCTGGAGGCAAAAGGTCGCATAAAGCTGGCCGGTGGATTACGGCCCGTTTCACCGTATTGCGTTTTCACCCCCCCCCCCCTCACCAGTACAATTTCGCGTGATTTATGTGGCACTAACTTACACACAAAAAATTTCCCGCCAGGCAATATTATCGACATGAAGGGTCATTATTATTAATGTAATAAAACACCATGCTACATTGATATAACGTGAATTTATCGCGTGTTTCTTGGACTCATACTACAAGTATAATTGTATAATTTATTTCAATTTTCAAGCTGGAAGCAGTATGATGCAGCATCTAACCTAACCTAACCTAATTACCCTTCTTCAAGTCGATAATATTCCCAGGTGGAAAATATTTTTTGTTTGGGATGTCCCGTTTCGCCTTAGAAAGTTCGTGTCACATAAATCATTTGAAATTGTATCTTGGGGGGGGGGGGTGAAAACGCAATAAGGCGAAATGGGATAAGACGAAACGGGATGACACGGATCGGAGTGTGGTGATGATGGCCGAGATTGTGAATGCGTGGAGCCATACGTCCTTCACACTTCCTGTGCGCCTTCAAGGCATATTGTAACCATTTTAAAGTAAACTTGTAACTCTTACAGGAACAGTCGCATTGCGAGAGAAGTGAGAATTTTACTAAATTCATTTCTTTTCAAGCAGACAAAAATATTAATGAAATAAATTAATTAACTTTCACAGGACGTTGCGACAATCACTCTTTTCCATCTTTTTCCTCGTTTTACCCATTTGGAGACCCTTTGTCCGAGAGTTCCCCCAACCCCCAAACTACGCTTCTCAGTGGGACAAGAAAGAAGATGTTTATTCAACGTGGCTGTATCTGTGACCGATTGCGAGTGGCTGGCTACGGCTATAGCAACTTGGATATATAGCTGACAGCACCAAACCTGACCTGCATAACCTACTCAACTGTGCATGTAGTACGAGACGCCGCACGACTGGGCCATCGCATCTGTCAGTTTTACTTCCAATTTATCAGTCTTATAATAATTAACACCAATTGCTGTGACTGAAATGGAATTATACGTGTGAAATATGTGAAGCTCGTTCCCAGGGAGGGGGGACAAATTCCTTCATGCCCCACCGAATGCCCTTGAACCCGCTATTTTTCTGCCACCAGTCACAAAAATTCTAACCAGAATGCTTCGTGAAAAGGACCGCCTGCAATAGAAAGTCGCATAAGACTTTCCTTACAGCTCAACGTGTAATCTACAAATCGTATTTCAGTTCAGAAATGCAAAATCAGGGAAGCATGTCTAATTGTCTGGGTTCCAAAGAATGAAATGGCAGGATACCTTATCACCCCCTCTACCCACTTGCCGAATCCCGCAAGCTTTGCCCGAAATCCCACAATAGACGGGAAACCTACTTCCTTCCGGAGAGAAGCGAGACAGCTGTACCGACAAGTGACGTCACGAGAGCCACCCTCTCGACAGGGGTGAATGAGCTTGCGTGGGGCAGAAGTGAGAGGGAGCCGTGTCGGGGAACTTCGACGAGCAGCTGGTCGTGACGTCACACGATGTGCAGCTGCGTTGCTTCACGCGTGGTGGTTGTTATGCAGGGCGCAAGCCGACTGTTTGTCTCCAGAGCAATCCTCTGCAACCACTTTGCGCGACTCAAGAATCCGGAAGGGAAGTTCCATTCCTTTAAAAGACGTAGTGACGTCATAAGTTCAAGGTCGAAGCGAGAGTAGCACGACAACCGGGGAAAGGATTACGAACTGAAAGTGAATTGTGTCCTTTCATTGATTGATTGATTGATTGAGTTAAACTTTTTGGATGCTTCCGCACGTATGGCTATTTTGCACGAGGAAATATCCTAAACCTGCCAATAAAATTCCGAAATTTTTCCTTATTTCCTGAATATCAGATCTGTGGTCTTGCTACTGTGAATACAAAACTAACCAACCTATCAATTGCAATTTGTAAGTAAACAAAACAAAATCAACACACTACTGTGGTCTCCCCATTGGAGAAGTTGTAACGCCGTCGCCTTGTAATCAAGGGATCCCCTGTTCGATACCCGGTGAAGGTACATAAATTCAGATCCCACTTTAAAATTGTAGGTCCAGTCCCGATTAGCCTATCTGTGCAAAAAGTGGACTTAAAACAACAATTCAATATACTGATGCATACTCTTCTGCAGCCGTGGTACTATACCCTGCATCTTGGATGATGCACTTAGACGTTTGGTATGAGCTAATGACTTTATGTAGCTCAGACGAAACGTTTAAGTGCATCATCAAAAAGATGCATTCTGGTGCATCAAAACGCATCAAGGTGCATCAAGCGCATCAGCTGATGCATAAAAGTGCATCTCGACTGAAAGAAATCCTCACTTGAATCAAATGTTGCACTTCGGTGTTTCTTTCACGATATACCAAAATGCATCAAATGTGAATCTGATTCTTTGAAAAAGCTACAAAACACACTTAGTGCATCAATCGATGCATTCTGGTGCATCAATCGATATGATGCATTTAGTTCTCTGAGTGCATACATACGTCACTATCACCTTCTAAACAGCAATTATTTGTCTAATTCATTATTTTCAATAACAGGGCCCTGTTGTCGACTTGCCACGAGTTGAGAGACCACGTTCTATTCGTGTGCCGAGCAAAGTATTCAGCAAGATGCAACATCCACTCGACATCCATCTCGTGGGTTTGGTATCTCCAGAACGTCCTTGTAGCGACTCCAAAAGGATTTGCACGCGTACCCATACAGATTTAACTGTTCCAAAATATTTTTTGTAGGGATATCTATGTAATCGTGTGTACATTAACAAATTCTGAAATGTCCATCAGCTGAAGTGGACATTAGATATGCTAAAAATAAGTTTCCAAAAATAAGGTGCGTCTTACGACAGTGGACTATTGGTAATGTTTAAATCCATTTTATGCTCATGCAGGATAAGCCTACAGTTTAAAGTGGATGAAATTGGGATACACACTGCTCAAAGGGACGGTATCGCGAATCGACAAAAAAATTCCCTTTTCGTTCTCGGTTTCTAAATTTCAATATCTTTCTCGTTAAAGTTGTGCATAATAAAGCAAGATTTGTTTAGGTGAAATTTCCAACATCCAGCATCCTAACGTATTAGCCTCGATCAAGATTAGAGTCTAGGATAGAAAGTCTCGGTCTCGTCCCAAAATTTTGAACAGTGATTTCGCTTTGGTACAATTCTTATGTGCTACCTAAGTTCCATACTAAATACTTCAGGGTAACATGACAAGACCCAAATTGCTTTGAATACTAACCTACATCCTTGTTCCCTGAACAATGGGTCTATTCGTCGCGTGTATCGGGATGTCTATATATAGCAACGCTATCTCTACGTTTAATTTCATCACTTTGATCTCAATTTAAGCATTTTTATTTCCTTATATCGTTTCTTATAAGAACACATATCAAGTGAGGTAGACAGTACAACAATTTACGAATAGGTAGGCTCATGGTGGTTTTCATTCTTTTGGGTAGGGAGATAACGTAGACAAGAGCAAGTTCAGTTTAGATACTAAAAGCAAGAGTCTTGGAACTGCAGCGTCTCGCGTCTGTCAAAATTATTTTAGGTGGAAACATGGGGCACAATTCAGATCAAAGAATTTAGGGCATGCACTATCCCGTTGCCAAAATTTGTGGATATAATGTACCCCTGTACACTCCTCTGCATGCTCGCCACAGTCTCGTTTTCGTCTCTCGAAATATAACGTGTCACCGCACAAAGTTTCCCATCATAAAGGTCACCAAGTCAAAAAACTTTGGTCAATAACGTTCTTGTGTTTGATACCTCCTGTTGTGTTGCCCCGTATAGGACAGGTTCACAGCTGCCACTAACGAATTTTCTTTTAAATTATTGTACTACATACAAAGTAAGTCCTCCTCCGTGGCCGTGCGGCCTAATAAGGTGCTGTGCTTTGGACTCCGACCGCGGGACGGTATGGGTTCGAGTCTGCCTGGGTTCAGTCTCTGGGTTCTCGGCCTGTGTATAGGACCGGTGGCAACCCGCCATCGTGAGGAAATTGGGGAGCTACGAGTGAGTAGCGTAACCCGGTCTGGGATCAAGACTACTAGAAGGAAAGGCTGGGGTCAGACACGCCTCTTTTCGCGACTGGCGTGCGTGTGACGTCATCGGCGGAAGAAACCCAGATGAGTCTTTACCCCATACGGTAAGAAACGTGTAAAGGCTGATCTGTTTTGTTCTTTTCGCTCCTTTTTTCTTGTATTTCTGTATTGTTGGGTTGTTGCCGTTTATAATGCTTTCAGAGTGAGGCGTGAGACATGTGATCTGCGACGAAAAAAGGAAACAGCGAGTTATAATATATGACTGAACCGAACGCACATAACGAGACTTGTTAGCGAATTGCGATACCAGTAGCCTCATTACACATCAGGGTCCATACACTTCAATTGGGTTATAATTATTAGAATAAAAGAATGAATATTGTAATTTATAATAAAGATTCTCCCGAGTTCAGTTTTGGTTGGGACGGTGGTCCGCAACAACAGAACATCTTAATAGGGTCCGTGGTAAGATATTTAAAAGAGTACCCCTAGCACTTTTAGGAAAATAGCGAATCAGTATACAAATTTTATACCAAATCGCTAATTTTCCCCCCGCCAAAGTTTAATGTTCGACCCACTTCATTACAGAAGTCAATTAACCATGTAGGATCGGAGCTGCATATCCCCCTCCCTCCAATTTAATATCCAGTCCGCCACTAAAATTTCCATACCAATCTTATGTTCACTGCTGGCATTGAAGAGTTGAATATCGACCTCGTCCAAATAATTTAATTCTCAATCTCCGCACCAAACTAAGCGCAATAGTGATACTCAAAACTTGGATATCTCCTAAGCTAGTGCTAAATTCCCTCACTAAAGTTGGGTCCCGGCTTCGATACCCGGTGGAGAAACATAGTGGTTCGAAACCCACTTTAAACTATAGGCCCAGTCCCGATTAGCCCTTCTCTGCATAAAGTGGACTTAAAACAACAATTCAATCAATCAAACCTTACTAGAGTTGGAAACTTCCCCTACCAACTGTAATCCCCAACTAGAATTCACGTGACAATTTAAAGTTTATTACTTAATAGCTGGACATTGTGCACCTCAAATTGTAGATAGTGTTGCCCAAAAACGACACTTTGGTCTGTCTCGTCTCGCGAAAATTCCATCTCTTCTCGTGTCTAGTCTCGTAAACAACATAGTAACTGTTATAATTCCCTTGGGAAGCCGCAACTTGCTATTTATATACCAGTGATGCTTAAATGACAACGTAGTCAACTTCTGTCCTCCATTGCTCTGTTGTTTCTTCAGTCAAATTTTCATCACAATCCCCCCCTCAAATGAAAGTTAGATGGACGCAACCAGCTTCCACAAACCTCCTGGGGGCACCCGTATTTCACAACCTGCTGATTCATTTTTTACAGATGCAAAGAAAGTGACCCCCCACTTTCTTCAGTATGTCTTTAAAAGTTTTCGTTCAAAGTCGAAAGTTTCTTTAAGTGTTTGTGAACTTCCTCACATCCCTCCTAGTGTAGTTCAAAGATTCATAAGATTCCGAACTGGAATCTTAATATGGAAAATTAGTGAAGATCTAAATATCAATAGTCGAAGCAAACTTACCAAATTAAAGATGTTAAAGTGAAAACAGCTCCTATTTTCTCACTCCTAAATACGAGCAATAGATAAGTTTTTTCGTATTAACATATTATACATATCCATAACTAAAAGTTTTCTATGGTTATTCGTTTAACAAAACTCATGGTCAGGCATATTAACTTCAATTGTACATGAAACTTTACGTTTCACTGAGAAATGTGACAACGTAAATCAACCGAGGCAATACAAATGTTAATAGCTCCAATTCTGAAGACATGCCTTACCTCGGATCCTAAGTGAATCTGTATATTCAGTCCCAACTAGCTTCTGGGCATAACGAAGGATCTTTTTTGTCCATAAGTTCTGCTTTGGTTCCGCTGCGAAACCAGGCCCCGAAGCGATCTGTTCGCCGGGCGACGTCACGCTTTCGTCAAGGACCACGTGATCAGGTATAGCCCCAGCCTTCTCCTTCTAATAGTCTTGGTCCGGGATATCTCCTATAACGGTTGGGTGTTCGACGTGCTGGCCTCACGTCACCCCATTTCCGGTTGAAAATATCCACACCTCTAGGTAGGATTGTGGAAGTGAGACTGGCAGTCGGGAGATTGGGCCTAGGCCCTTCAAGGGCTGTCGAGCCACGGGTTATTATTACAAACAAAATATGCAAACAGTAGATATAGCCTTAGTTTGTCTGAAGAAGTTTAGATAGTAGAGCAAATACATTGATTTAGTTTATTTTACTTCGCTTTCAGCCACTTTTGGCTAATTGCGAAGATGATGAACGAATGCTTATAAGATGAGATGTATGAAGGGTCTCACAAACATATAGGGACAGAAAATTATCACTTCTTACACTCCTAAAACAAATTTGAATGATATGATGAAATTTAGGAAAGGACATCAGAAACACACACGGACAGGACGCCACACAAGTCTCACAAAGGATTATACTGGTTGCGAGACCAGACGCCAGATGTTCATTATAGCTCTCTTCCAGTCTTACGGCGGGCGCCCTGTATGCTGACAAGGGAAGTGGGGAGCGGGGAAGCGACCAATCCAGCCCGATAAGAAACGCAGCAGCCTGTAGAACGAGGTGTGGGCAGAACTTCCTCCACTCGACATCGTAACTCTCGGCGCCACCGCCTGGTTGGTCTGCGGCGTATTTCCCGCTCCCCACTTCCCTTGACAGCATGTAGGGCGCCCGCCGTAACGGTAGAAAATACCTTTAGTCTGCAACAATGGAGTCTTCCAATATCATACCAAAATATGTAACGAAGGTTCTGGTCTCGTTGTTGTCTCGATTTTTGCAAGACCGCATCTGTACCATCCCTAACAATTTCCATTGAACTTCTGCGGTTTATGAAAATTTGAAGTAGGTATGGAGATAACATGTTTGGGTCCGCAGACCTTACGGGAGACACAGGGACTACTGCTGCAACTTCACATTTGAGCGTTTGGAAACCTTACGTTCGGGTTCCTTTACACCGTTAGAGTGTGTAATTTTCTGCACCATCGCGCTGATATAGAAATGGAAAGCGTTTCAGAAATTCTGCTATCAACAATGGAACGATCAACAATGCGTGTGAAAGACCAAACAATTGTCTTCCCCCATTACTTCCCCAGCGGATGCGACTGCGAATGAGTTTGCGTGCTAGGGCTAGCGCATATGCTCCAATCTCTTCCCGTAAGCAGCCAAGCAAAAAGGGAAGCTGATCGTTTCTCCCCTCTCCCGAACGCTAGGTTCTTCCTCGTTGAGCACGATTATGTCGCCATCTGTCGCAATGTGCAGATTTAAAAGAAGAAAAAAAAACGCGAGGCTTCCCCGAGCATTGTCTCCGATAATTGAGACTCGCTACGAAGCCAGCAGCTGTATCCATGGCAACGTGGCGGCATAGGATCATTGGCCGACGACACTGGCAGGAAATTCCGTTGCACGGCCCTCTCTGGACCCGGATCTTGGACTTGTAATTGGCACGCGACTCCTGCGGGGGTGGGACCCAGGGAAAATGGAGGCTGAGCATCTGTCGCTATCGCGTTTCCCATTCTACAAATTGCTTCCGTTTCCTTGTTATGTTGTCTTTTTTTATCTTGATGAAATGTGCACGGGAAAGTTTGCTGTAATGGATACACGATTCAGTTTCCCCTACGAAGTACGAATAGCCGAAGGAATACGAGATCTACATGGCTGGTGTCGGACGGAACTCTATTTTACATGGGCACTTTAGAAGTATTATTTTTTAAAAAAAATAATCTATAGGATTGTGTTAGCATGCAATATGTTAATTGGACATTATCCATTGTCTAATGCTTTAAACTAGACTTATTCTAACATTACGTTTCGTCTTCAGATGAAATTTCTCTTGCCGATAGTGGGAATCGAACCCACTGTGATTTTTGCTACAAAATCCGTTGCTCTAATCAACTACTCCACTGCGAATAGGCAACCGGAAAGCGTTACTTTTGGAAGCAAATTAACGGAAACCGTAACTCGTTACATTTGGAAGCAAAATAACCGAAACCGTAACGCGTTACTTTTGGAAGCAAATTAACGGAAATCATAACGCCTTAATTTTGGAAGCAAGATAGTACTTAAGCGCGTTACACGTTATTAGTACGTTATTGATTTTGATTGATTAATTGAGTTCGTGTATAAATCCACTTTATGCACGGTAAGGATAATTGGGACTGGGCCTACACTACAGTTTAAAGTGGGATCCGAACCACTATGTGCCTCCACCAGGTATCGAACCCGGCACCCCTTGACTACAAGGCGACAGTGCTACCACTGCGCCATCTTGAGGCCCAGTACGTTATTGGATATCTGATTACAAGTCAGGCACGATAAATGCACAAAGAAGAAAGGAAAATCAAGTAAGAGGGAATTATCCAATACAAAGTTCAAGGTTTCGTAGTTTTATAAAACTTTCTTGGTTAACGAGTAATTTATATAAATAATTAAAATAAAGTTTCTACCGGTGACAAATCGCAGGGTTTAAATGTCAGAGTTCAAAATTCACTATTCTACATGTGTACATCTGCCCTATGGTATGCTTCGGAATTAATCATTGCTTTCCAAGTGGTGGCATGCCTTCCACGAGCTCCCACCTGCCCTCCCGTACGGGCCAATTTGCTGAAGGTCTCATGCGGGTGATTACAATATCTTCCAAAGGGCGCGCTTCTGATGCGCTATCTTGTTAGACCTGCTGGTAGGTTGTTGGAGGCCATTAACATTTCGAGCATTTACATTGTTGCGCATCAAGCAGGCTTTGTTGTTGCCCCGATGAGTAGACAATGTTCAGAACAGCGACACTGATTTTGAACTTTCGACGGGTCATTCAGTGATCAAATAGGTCGTTTACTTCCAAGAATGTCTCTCAAATATCAAAAATAGGGTCTTAATAATACGTCCCGAATTATCCCTTTACCCTCTCCCCTCTAGAGCTGATCCGGACCCCCGAATATGCTTTTCCTTGTGTACAGTCACCAGCCATAAAAATGGGACACCTACATCCTAAAATACTCGCTTTCCTGCAAGGCATTATGTGTGTTGCCTATATTTACGGCAGTGGTAGAAGTTGCCATTGAAAATTTGCTCTTAAAATCCACTTATGGACGTAGAGATAGGCAACACACACAACGCCTTGCAGGGAAGTAAGTAGTTCAGGATCTAGGTGCCTCATTTTTATTGTCGGTGACTGTACGTTTAGTGTAATTTTAGGCGTAATTACATACATGATATACTTTTGGTGCGTAAAGGAACTTACATGTACTCCAAGTAAAGAAAAGTCGATAGCAAGGAGAAGACATGGCCCTTCTTAAACTAAATTTCACCACACACACTATCTCACACACACACGTGTGCTAAGTGAAAAGTCTTTATGTACATTTGTCCAACATTAGAGTGAATTTCTGCAGTCTTTCGAAAATATCCTGGCCTATCATATTGTTCAGTTCCAAACTCCTCCGCTACGTCACGGACACATTCGGTTACTTAACAAATAATCCACTTCTCCTCTCTTTCCTTGGACCTTTCATCAGACTGAGAAGGCTTCATCTTTTCTTGAAGGGTATACGATTGTTTTAAGAGCTCCCGGGTAGCCAAGTGGTTGTGAGCAGTCCCGAGTTCGATTATTTAGCACAGCTGTCCATAGATGTGCGCTCGGGGTCAAGGTGGGCTACTGCCCCTTTAATATATTAACTTTTCAATTTTTTTGTACAGGGATCTTATCACCAATTAATAAACAATACTGATTAAACTCTAAAACTAAACTCCGTTGCGCAACAGCCCTCTGAGTGCCAGAGCCCAAGCGACTTTTTCATTGGGTGGCTAGTGGTCAGTGCATAGAGTCTCACTTCAACAAATGTTTGTGGTAATGTTTTAAATAAGTACTACCTTGAGAGAGCTTAGTTTAGGCACTGTAGTTTATATCCTGTATGTATGCAACCGAACACAACACACAAATAATGACACCGATATAACTTCAAGGATATTTGACAGGGTTGCTACTAGCACTATTTTATTTTTACTTAGCAGTAGCCAAACGTATAAAATACTTCAGAAGTTCGAAAAAGTTTGTAAAGTTTATTCCATTTTTTTTCTGTCCTCAAAGATTTTTTGTGAAAAATGTGTTAAGGTAATGAGCTGTGGAAATTTCTGAATCTCCATCCAATGGTGTAGTTTTCCTGTGTTTCATCATCCAAATGTGTTAACGGAACTTTTAGCTACCTGTTAGGGTCAGTACTGATGGATGTTTTCTTCCGCTTTTGGATCGACTCTCAATTGTCGTTTCTGTGTCAAGGTGAAATCTTATTGACCGCAGGTTTCTAGAGCTCACCTTGCATCGTTGTATATAGTGAGTGGGTGAGTGGTTTGTGAGGTGAACAGAGATTTGTGCTAAAGATCTGTGTAACTCTTGGAGTCTCCAGGAAGAGGAAGATTTTAAGCAGGAGCGTAAGTAACACCCCTGCTCGAGGCTTGAGATTTTATTGCTGCTTTTAAAAATAATTCATAAAAGATTTTACAACAAGAAATTATATACTCTATCCCAGGAACATAACGGTAGAGAAGGAGAGAAAGCATGTTGCTGCAAACGGCTGGTAACAACAGTCGCTTTCCTCCTCCATGCAATCTCGTTCCGTCTCACGAGTTCATTGGTCGAGCCCTCTCGAGTCACTACTTGCTTTTCGCTCTCTCCGGAGACTCTCTGGACATAGTATGGAACATTTACCACCACAAATAGAAAATGTTAATCACTAAAAAAGTAGAAAGTGAATCACAAAATTAGGAATTCTACGCGTATTATCATCAGAGAGGTCTTCGCTCTTGCGCAACAGAGAATGGTGGTCATTGCAATTTGCATGACATCCTCTCTGTCATTGTTACTCTGCGTCGGTGCTTTATTTGCTAGAGCGGCTTGAACCTCTCGCGTGCACTTGTGGTTGTGTGCGAGCACTCCATGCGGAGCGAGCTTTCCTCCTGCACACCTCACCTCAAGGGCCTGTAAGCATCATAGCACGAATGTGGAAGCTTTTACGTTGAGAGGCATACCGCGGGAAATGCATCCTTCTTTTAACGGAACCACCTCCTGTTTCTTCATGATTACAGTGCCACCCGCTCTGTACAGTTACTAACGAATCACATGGCGAGATATTTCCGACTGCACGAACGCGACCGACGAAGCCTTCTACCTCGCTTACTCCTTCCTTTACGCCCCTCTTACAACGGTACAGTAGCGCTGCTTGCTTTGCAGTACAAACGTGCATTTGAGAGCTCTTCCATAAATACGGCGGACTAATTCGGTCTGCGCTAGCGTATTCTAAAATGTGTTTCTCCTCCTTACGTTTTGTGTTTCGGAGATGGGGTTGATATCCGACCCGTAAGGTCAACATCCTAGGATTTACGCTAGACCTTATGTCGTTCTTTTACACTTAGATTCGCCGTAGGTGGTGACAATACGAAGATAGAAAACAAGTTAAAGTACAAAATGGAAGGGAATACTTCCCAAGCATTCACGTGCAGTGACCGCAAAAAAACTGTAACCCCCAATACCGTAACCCCTCCAAAAAAGTATCGCCAACAATGTAAAGCTACAGGAATCACCTACCAGGCACCAACTTGCATTCTTCAATTACACTCTTATCAATATTTTAAACCTTCGTTTTTGTTAACTAAAAAGAGTAATGTATTAAGAAATTCAATGCTATAAATTAGTAGGATGCGAAAATCCACACCACTGAAATCATTTTGCTCTCATTCTTACATTAAATCTTTCCTACAACATGAAAACATCATTCATATACGAAGATGTAACAAATGCTATTTTTATAAAATATTCTTTCTGCAAAGAACATGTACATTTCGGATAGATCGAGAAAACTACTAATAAGCGATAATGAAAAATCAATAGAGCTAGCAGTGAAACAGTAGATTTCTGGGAAATACCTTTGTGTCAGGAAGTGAATAATGTGTTATTATTATTAATAATAATAATAATAACAAACATGTATTTCTTGAAATAAGATTATTGAGAAGAAGAAAATGTGTAAGTGTAGATTGTGTTATGTAATTGAATTTACCGATTTTGAGATTGTAACATGGAGCCACGTATAAGTAGAAGGCAAGATATGAAATGAATGTCTGCTTTTGTGACTTTTAATTTCTTATTCCGACACTTTAAAAATAATTAAAAGTAAAAAAAAGCATACACCCCTTTCATATCCTGTCATGTCATATCATGTTACAACCTGAAAATCAACAAGTTCAATGACAAAAGAAAACGCAATCTACATTAACAGTCTATCTTCAGATTTACTTCTTCTTCTTCTTGTCAACATTTGTCATAATGAATTCAAAGCTATAATTTTTGTATTTACATTTCTGCACAGAGGCAGTGTTGACAGCTTTATATGTATCCCAATGTAATATATGCCACAGACTCTCAATGTAATTAAACGCTACATTTTCCAAATATACAGCGTGGCAGCAACTGCAAGTAACCAACAATCTATATCTTTTTTAATCTTAGATGATAAACATTTATAACATTTAACCGTTTCAAACTTCCAGTGTAACTTTTAATAACAGCTAAACAACTTTAAAAAGTAAATAGTAGGGAATAATTATATTCTGAAAACAACTACATTAATTTGGACTATTAGAATTCATTTTATCACTATGACATATTCGGTTCAAGGCAAGTTTATAATCAAATAAACCAGGGTTAATGTTACGTTGAAATTAAGTTCATAGCTGTGTTCCCTATGAAATTCTAGCCCATTTTTATATGTCACACGACCACCATATCGTTTTTAAAAAAGTAAATTGACTACACGATGGCGGACTTCAAGATGGCCCCCACGTTTGTAACACACTAAAAAGTTTCCCCCTTTCCTATAAATTATCATGTATCAGGACATCTAAATCGTCTCTCCTTATCCATATTTGTTTTAAGCGGTTATTTCCACACGCATGGATCATCCTGTATCATGTATTGTTTTTTATTCGTTCTTTGCCGGACACCCTGTATTTGTAAACATGAGTTTCCAGCTCAAAAGTTTTCTCTGCCCGTAAAGAGTTACGACCGAGCGTGACCCACATGGGAGGCAGAACAACCTGTGGCATGCAACGAGGTAAATATAACGCGCCGACTCGAATTCATGCACGGTCAGAGTGAACTCCCTGACAGTGATTTGTGCCGACCGAAAATACCTCAGGGTTGATTGCGGCTAATAGTGCTGCCGTATCGTAAGGTCCATCGCTGTTGAAATTGGTGCAACAGTGCCGCTCGATTAGTAGATTGGATCAGAGATGGCGCTGTCAAACTTTCGGCACAGTTTAAGGTCTGCTTTATGCAGAGATAGGCCAATCGGCAGATCATTACAACAGTCTTTGAGGATTTAACAGCCTTCGAAATGAGAATATCATTGTTATTGATGCATTATTTCAGAGACAAATTTCTTTACTTCATTAAAATTTTGTAATTATAGAAATGTATAAGCTTTCATAAAATATGTATGTGCGTGTGTGTGTGTGTGTATGTGTGTGTGTGTAGACATTTCTTGAAAACTTCCCACGCTTTCTGCTGCCAATTTCTTCTTTTATTCTTAACAATGGCCAGTGTATTGTTTTACACAAATAACAAATAATATTGCACGTTTATTTGTCTTTTGATGCTATGAAGAACAGAAAAAAAAATTAAAACAAATTTAAACATAAATTTTCAAAAAAACATGCAAGTAACCACAAACTATGAAACATCATGTATCAAAATGAGTTTTAATCAAATATGAAAAACATGTTTCAAACACTTTGTTTTAAACATTTTGTAAAAGAAAACAAAGCCATGTGTTTTAAATTTTTCAAACAAGTTGTTCTCGAACACATTCAACACTATGAGGCGCTCTCCTGAATGCAGAGTTCCCCTAGACTTGCGAGCTGACATGTTTACTACGGAACTACTGGACCGCGAATGAGCCCCCTCCCGTGGATGCCCCTCCCCTCCGCGCGTTCATTGGACGAGGCGCACACCCTTCAACATGCGCACAGAACGCGTTCGCGTTCACTTACTCCAGAGAATCCGGGAAAGGAATATACACACATTGACAATCTCGGCCACTTGTGATGTGATCAGCACAACGCTGTGGCTGCCTTTACCCCACACAGTTGCCCCCAGACACCCATTTCTTGGAGGAGGATATTTAAACCCCAGAGGCGCTCCATGAGGAGAGGAACGTTTTCGAGAAAAATTCCCAACTAAAATCACCCACTTCGGGAATCGAACCCGAGTATCTCGCGTCGCAGTTATTACCGACTGGACCCCGCCCCCCCCCCCACACACACAAACACACACGCCAAGATCGACAGATGAAACCAACTTCCATTCCACAATACGTGTCGCCACAATATAATAGTGTATTTTCCAAGCAAATACACCAGACGTCAATCGCGAACTTCAAACATTATCCGAAATGGTTGCAAATTCTGCAAGATGGCATTGAACGGTCTAGCTGCGAAACAAAATGAATATACAAATTACTTAATTCCGTTTTGGAAAGTTCTTTTGTGAGGATGTGTGCTTTGTAGAGAAATGTTAAATGGTTGAAAGAATTCCCTTATTGTCTCCGATTAGGTAAAAGCAAGAGATCGCCGAACTCGCGAAAGTGAACGAGATTTTTGTCGCGATAGTGGTCACGCCAACCGGCGGAATAGGTCGTGTCTGAAAGAAACGTTAAAAATAACCATGAGGTCGAAAATGTCATTCTTGGAAAACGAAAGCGAAAGCAGACCACGACGCAAATGTCCTTCTTAACAACAATAGAATGAGCCATTGTCGGTTTGGTGGTGGTAAGAATTGATGTTAGACTGTGGTGTGAACAGAAATAGATGCTTCTGACGTTTACAGCCCACAATTTAGCTCTGTTTCCTTTGGAAATAGTGCCATGTCTTAATTTTCCTGAACGAATATCACCATAGTCTTATGGTTGAAAGTCATTGGCCATCTTTTACAGTGCTGCAACTATTGATAAACCAGCAAAGAACGATTTGTTTTATCTGTGTTATATTCTGTGGCCTTCCTCTAGTTGCCGACGCTAGCGACGTCTAATAAAAGTGGGAACGAGTTATTTGCTTCCCAAGCACGAAGACAAAGTAATTTTCACTTCGGGTGAACGCTCTGGATTGTCCTGATTTCTGATGAACGAAAAATGACTTCGTTGGACATGAAATGAAGCATTGATTCCACATCTTCCTCGGGAACTACTTCAGCACTTTAATAAACTTTCATATCGTAAGAATTAGAGAAGATTGCTATTTTTGGGTAATGTGGATTGTAACATTATTAGCAAGTCGTCTGTGAGGACTCTTATTCAAGCTCAAATGAAAATTTAATAAGTTTGACTGGTTGATTGAATTAAATTTGATTGCTGCGTCAGTACTGAACTATTTGCACTCGATACATTAAAAACGTAAACAGAGTGTATAAAATGCTTCAATTTCAAGATAAAAGTGCAGGGTGTAAGGGGTGTAAATGGCCCTGGACAAGAAAAACACATGACGCAATAGAAATGTATAGAAATACTAATAAAACATTCTCAGAGGTTCTAAAAACCCAGGCCTTCTCTAAAACTTAAATAAAACTAATAATGAAACATTGTCATCATCTCCCAACGTAGATTAAAGAGGTTTGGGAAGATGAAAGTGGTCTCTAAGGACATGGAAGTGTGTTCTTCAACCAGGCTTCAATACTTGGCTTAATACTTAGGTTACTACATAACCGCGGTATCCTGCATGGGTAGTAATCTGTATACTGGAATACCCCTCACCTTTTGGTTTATTGGTTATATACTTTTTTACGAAGTGCTGATGAGGATAAATTATATCACAATAAATGAGCATTTGCATGCGATTTTCATTCCGCAAATTTGTATCTTTTTAACAAAGTTTCACAAATATCCAAATCTCAACAATTAACATATTAAAATTATCTTATGTATTTATACTTCTATTTGCTACGGATATCACTATAATTCAAACTTTTGTCCATTTTTTACTCCCATTGATCGATACATTATGTACCCCACTATACCTGAACCTGTTATTCTTTCAGTTCACAGAATTGTATCTCGGTATCTGTTGTATTTTCCGAGCAATAGGCAGATATCGAACAGTTCAATTGTTGACATGAATAGACAAATGGGCGGAAAATGTTCTAGATTTAACACACATGCATGTTCCTAGCTTTATTTAATTCTGATATATCGAAAGTTAGACACATATCGATTGTTTGAGTGTCCTTTATATTTCGAATTTTGTTGAATCCATCTTTGGTATTTTATGCTTAAGCAGTAAAGGGAACTGTCGGATAGTGTGCGAACTCTCAAGACATACTTGATAAATACGACGTTCAAACAAATCCCACAAGTCGAACATGCTGTCTCATCTAATTTCTTGCTCGAGCCCAATAGCATAAGAGCCCGTTCTTTTCCGGTCCCTTCACGCCTAAAGTATAGAAGATTTTCCATGAAAAACTAAAGGTGTGATGTTTCCTGCGGCTGTCGCAGTGAGCGATGTTGTTGTAGAGTAATACACGAAAGTACCATCTCTCATTTTAAAACTTCCACAGTTGATTTCTGGTCACGTCTAAAAAAGCGTCTTGTGTTGCAGACAAGAGTAGATGCAAGTAGTAGAGTGATTTGGTGCACTTTCCCATTAGCTGTTCCAGTTTGAGAACGGTCTCCTTTACAAGTATCGAAAGACGTTGAACTGGCACTCTTTAGCAACATAACCACTAGGTGGCACCAGAGTCTGGAGTATACGGGTACAAAAGGTGTGTGGACCGTACTACGAGGGGTTCATTCAGTTTTTCATCATTAAAACATAAATACTGCTTAGCCTTACACAAAGTGCTTTTTCATCTTATATTATTATTTTTCTTCTTTATAGTAAGATGATAAGCAATAATCCACTATTGATTGTGCATCGTTTTTATATTTTTACTCTACACATATTAAAATGTCATAGTTACTAAAAGAAGTAACAAGTTCATAGTTAGAGATGGGTTAGTTCATCGAACTATCCAGCCTAACTATTGCCTATTTTGGGGGAGCAGGAAAAGGTTTATAGTATCCTTGCCTTGCCTTGCCTGATCTCATCCAACAGGTCGTTAGGTGCCGGGGCTTGCCCGGAGTTGATAGCTTCCTGGAGATTAGGCCTTGCCGAAAAGATTTTTAGTAAAGAACAATGACAATACGTATATCTTTCGCTAATTCTGTACTAGAAAATATAGATACTGTAAGCAATAATAAGATCACAAAAATATACGATTATCAAACAAATTTCGTAACTAATTAATATAGGCCACTGGCATTTTAAAATCATAATGAAAATTTCGCGTGGCTGCTTTAAAATCGATCGTATTTTAATGGTAGTTAAAGAGTGGTAATATTACACCGAGCCTAATTGAAGCTAGATTACATTTTCGACGTGCCTACTGCCATCGAAAACAAAATACCTTGTTGCAATATAAACTATGGAAAACTGTAATGTATATACGCTTGTAATTTTTGTTATTACAATTAAGTTGACAACTGGGGGTGCAGAAAGGAAGCGGAAGTTTCTCTGTTTCTTTACTTGTCTCTATCTTCCTTTTTCTCTTAGTCCATCTCTTTCATCCATCTTCTATTTCTCTATTTCTTCCTCTATCTCCCTTTCTCTGTACTATATCTCCTACTACCTTCTCCTGTTTCTCTCCTTTCTTCCTTCCATATTCTATATCTATTTATTCCTCTGTTCCTTCATATCTTTCTTGTATGTTCGTTTCTTCTATTTCTTTATTTCTTACTCTATCTTTCCTTCTCCTATTCTTTGCGCGTGCGTGCATGCGTGTGTAGGTTGATTCAAAAGTCCCTTAATACCCTCTATAAAATGTAGAGGAGTTAGGCTGGGTACAATTGACCATGACAGAAACAGATTAGGCCTAGGGGAAACCATATTAGTGTATTCCACCTCACTGCCCATCTTAACTTCTATACATTTTATAGAGGGTGTTAAAGAACTTTTGAATCACCCTGTGTGTATATATATATTTTTGTCTCTACCTTTCTTCCTCTGTTCTACATATCTCTTATTTCCTTCCGTTATTTATCTTTTTCCTTCTCTCAATCTTTCTTCTTGTTTTTCTTCATCTTTCTCTTTTCTCCGTCTTCATCTTTCTTTTCTGTTTCTCTATCGCTCACTTTCTGTATGTTCCCTCTGCTTCTAGCCTATAGAAAGAATAGGACAGAATGTGATATATTTCTCTTTCCCTCAAATTCTATTTTTGTGTGTCTATGATTCTTGATATACTACAAATATTTCTGAACATTCGTCATGCAGGCATTTGAGTGGTCGGACTTCACGACTGGTTGCAACAACGATTCTGTGCACCCAATGACGCGAAGAGCACGACTTACTGGAAACGAAAGTCTAAAGCGAACGTCATGATCGGGCAGAAGACAATGCTTCCTCAGGTCGCCACTCCATATTTTATCTTGCGCGGTATCGATCGATAATAAATCTCCATCCACGTAGCATGAAACACTCCCCACCCCTCCTTCGGCACCCGCAAACAATTTCCTCCCCCTCCCTCGAGCCTTCGCGACGATTTGGCGGCAAGGCAGGCGTCGACTACCCACTAATTAGCCAAACGGCCGCCATTTTCCAGAAAGTGATTTCCTGAAAACTGCTGCCCGCGTTATTAAGCCAAGCTTTTTACTTGCACTTTTCTTCGGAAGAAAGGGGGGAGGGAGAGGGGAACAGCGTTCCACGCAATTTCGGGATTCCGCAATCTTAATTCGACCCCAACGAATCTGTTTTTATGTTCCCCGGAGATAAGTTCCCCCCCCTTTGTAGAGTTCCTTCCGTGACCACCAACCGCATTCCAGTTCTTCCAGGAAAATGCTTTCTTTGGAGCCACAAAGGTTAGCCTAATGGTTGAGCCCTGCTCGGGGAGAGTGATTAGCATCTATTAGGGAAGGATGTTCGTGGTCATTCTCGGGAGACAGAGTGTCTTACGTGGTTGTTCCGTGACTGCAAGCCATCAGAAAATGCATTTCATAAGGAATATGTGTGTAGTTCAAAGCCACATACAGGGGGTGCTGGGGGAGAGTGAACGAATTTTTCGAACATAGTGTTTACACAACTACGATATGCAAATCGATACTTAATCACCATTACGCTCTCTCCCGCTCTTTCCTAGACAATAAGATACATTTCAAGGTTTTTATTGTCGAAATGAAAGACACCTGATGACATACTTTCACTATTAGTTGCGTATCATACGCTCATAAACTGTAGCCCATACAGAGATTTAAAAATCTCAAAAATGGCCCCGAAACTCAAAAGATTCCATTACTCGACATCAAGGCATAAAGAGGGGTTCAGATTCCATCTTCCTTATTGAAAACAAGCAGGCGTCTTACTAACATCGCAACGTAAAATATTATGTTCACTGCACCATTCAAATTGTGTTCATCTGATAAGTTTCACAACTCAGCACTTCCTCGTGAAAAGCAGAAAGGACATCGAGACACTGGGCATAATTCCAGGGTGCCCTCTCCTCACCCCTGTGCCCTGCCTCAGATAGAGCACGAAAAGGGCGGAATTACAAATTACCAGTTCGTGATTACTACTCATGGAGCATAACGCGGTTTAATGGAAAACACCCCTCCAACTTGATGTCGAAAAGCGTCACATACGAGGCACTTACGAGTTCCTCTCGTTTATTGATGTGGCAGTGTTATGAGTATGCAACCTTTTTTATATACGTAGGAGCAGTCTTACTATTTCATTGAACGCAAGATTTGATTAGATTTTTCTAATTTAGCGTCGCTTTTATGCAACTTTTGGATAATCGCGACGTTGAGGATCAATGATGATATGATGAAGGGACACTCATAAAAATATTCATGCCAAGACTGGGATTGGAACCCGTGATCGTCGTAGCGCGCTGTGTTATCCACTCCGTCAGGGAGATCGTCTGATTCAACGTGAGACGTTGCCAATCCGTGTTGTGTATAATATAATGCAAATGAACAAATGTAATGTGATAGCGCCAGAATAATTGGACTATTCTCACTCCTTCCGTGACATTGTTTCAGCATATAACAAAACTTCCGGTAGTAGCCTATAAAGAACATTATAATTATCGTACAATGTTTCTTCATGTGAATTATATCTAAACGCATTATATTTTAGACGACAGTATTGGAATTTTTTGTGGTTAATCTTGCGCCACACAGTTTTGTTCGAACTGTCCATCGTTCCTTTCGTTGTAAAATCTTTAATCCGAGTTCTTCCAGGATTCTCCAGCGTAGGGTCTTTCTTATATAAGTAGCCTGAAATGTTTGCTACCCACGGAGCAGTTAGATGTTGTTGGACGCATACTTCCCAGGCGGTGCGATTGCTTTACGATGTGAAGTAAGG
Organism: Lepisma saccharinum; assembly: GCF_977018435.1. Lineage (NCBI taxonomy): Eukaryota > Metazoa > Arthropoda > Insecta > Zygentoma > Lepismatidae > Lepisma > Lepisma saccharinum. The sequence continues at coordinate 59,544,805 of NC_139231.1, read as the reverse complement.
CCTGTGCCGTCTCAAGTTCACTTCTTGATACAAACTCAATCTTGTGTAAGGTTGTGGCAACATTGGACACGGTTTCGACTGAACGTTTACACTGTACTACAGGGCAGAACAACTGGCAACACTGCTAAGTAACAAATATCTTGTGCTGTTCGAAGTCTCTTTTGTGAATTCCTTTCCCGAAGGAGCAGCGGAGGCAGCCTGACGCCGAGAATCTCACAGCGATGCCTGATAAAGACTTAATGCCGCCGATTCACGCACGCCTTTGCGTAATTTGTCTTAAGGAATTGTAATCTCGACAACAGGCAGCCAAACCCTCTCAATCAAGATCTCGCACTGGAGCGATTCTCCCTCGGTGAAGGCCACGAACAGGCTGCTGAATGAATTTTATTCGCCCCTTGTTGACACTTGCATGCTGGTTAATCTTATCATCTGTGGTCAGGGTAATGTGCTACGAAGACAGAGGTTCCAGGTTCGAACACTGATTAGGGCATGGATGTACTATCTGTTTGCCCTAGCCTGCATTTCGTCAGCTCGTCATCGTCGCGATTAACCCAAGAGGTACCAAAGCTACGTAAAATAACCAAAACATAAGTTTAAAGGAACAAACATCCACCATCAATTTCATCTCACCATTTATCTTCATCGTCGCGATTAGATTCAATCGCTCTCCCCGCTGATCTAGGTATTTTTGTTAGCTGCCGCTCGTGGACGAAGAAACATGCAGCTGTTCTTTCTTCAAGGTCAACCTCGATTATATTGTTTCAAGACTTGTAGTGAAAATATTGATTTCTAATTTTTCTTCGAATAGACGGAAGAAAGTGAAAGTTTCGCTTTAGTGATAATAATTTTCGCGCTCACTTTTATGTCACCGGTTGAAAATGGAAGAGAAGAAAAATTAGTCACGTGTTTAGACCACTAAAACGACAGTGTTTGAAGTAACGCACGTGCATCAAGGACCTGACGTTGTGCATTTTTGCGCAATATATTTTCCTGAGGAACTACAAATTAGCGATTTTATGAACTGAAACGTCTCATCTCTTTATATAAATCAACGTTCAGCCCATCTGAGAAACTGACATGAAAAGTATACCTAACCATGACAGGTTTCTAGTCGACACTTTCGAGTAGGTATTAATTTAAAACAGTTGCAATTATCTCTACCGCATATCAACCGCATCAAATGTACTTTACAATAGGTTTGGTGAGGTTGGTATGCGGCAAAGACTTGTAATTAAAAAGACCTCATCTTGGAACACGATAGATTTCGTTCAAATTTCAGTCTAGATATTAATCGAATCTCAGAATCTTTGAATTAAAGTTAGTTTTCATTGACACGTTACTAGTATCGGTATCTCAAACATGCTGGTGGCACCAAAGTTAACCCTTCTAACCAACCCAGATGCATTATTTACACAATTAGAATTCTAATAAGGCCTACATTGTTAGGTTAGAAGGACAGGTTTAGGGCCATTAGAACCCATTTTCGCGACGTGTTAGAAGCTGGGTGTGTGTCTCACCAGATCCATTTCCTGTACACGATGTTAATGTTGCTGAGAGTTTTGGTTCGTCAAACGTTAAAAGTTGCCCATTTCCTTCGTACGATGTTAAATTGACTACAACCTCCGGCAAACTTAGTGAATAGAAACGGTTTCATAATCGGCTCCCAATTTAAACATCAAACGTTCACTTTCTTATGTGTCATCATTCTATCAATTAATTGTGTGTTAGTCTCTTTTGTTTTTACCTTATACTTTTTATTACGATTTATAGCACAATATAATATGCTGAAATGTTTGCTTTCGTTCCTAAAATATTCCAGTTTGTTTTACTATGTTCACCTTAAAGATTTTAGAAGTGACTGTGCTGCCATCTCTGTTTATTCTTGCAACTTCCTTTATCTTCTGCGCCTCCAAAATCGGAAAACTTAAATTTTCGTCCGCCATGTTGAAATGCTTTAACCGATACTAGATCAGTCATCCTGTGGAGCTAGTTGCCATGTGATTTTCAGCTTGATCCTATTGGTGATTTGACCCCATTTTGACAACCTTCTCCTACTAAATTGCGCAGTATATTACCAAAAAATCCGAAGATATGAATTTCTTCCGCGAAGCCAAATGAATTACCGCACTCGACTTTGGCGCTAGTTTCCCGAGTTAGCGGGTTAGATTCCCGGTAGGAGTCCCAACTTTCGGTGTTGTCCCAGCACGATGAGAGCAATTGGGGAGCTGCCTGGAAATAGAAGTAATAGGCTTCAGTCTCGAAAGCCAAAAAACAGCGGCGATGGGACTCGATGCTCTGACCTGACGTCATCAAATGAAAAGGCTCTTGGCATGCCTTGGCCCTTAGAGGTACTGTCACCTCACGGACTATAAAGTTTATAAATACAATCAACTCCGCTTATAATGAACTCCTACTGATTCGGATTGTTTCAGTATATCCGAAGTTCACTAAAACCGAAACAACGCCTCTCCTTAAGCTGATTTGAAGTTTTGATTCAATTCAAAACTTCTTGCTTAACTGATCAGCGCAGTGAAGACAGTCACAGGCTGTCCCTCACCTCGAACATGTTTGATCAGTAGCGAAGCGTGGTCTTAAGAGGAAGGAAAGCAATGCAGTACTCCGAAAAATGTGGGGGGGGTATATAAATTATACAATCCATTGCCCCAGTTTTTCTAGGAAAGAAAGGACATTTTAAATAATAATAATATATCCATGAACTCCTCTCTCAACGGCCATACTGCTAAGTTCAAAATTCTTGTCACGTTATTGATAATAAAATACTTGCTATTACTTACAGCTTCCCGTACGAAATTTGAAATATTCATGTTTGTTTCACAAAAGAGAACACTCACTTCAACCACTCGTTCTTCCCACATAAATGGAAAATATTCCGAAAAGCTCAGAAGCTAACAGAAAAGTGATGTCAACCTCGTTGTAAAAATTAATGTGCACGGGGGAGTAATAGAACTGACTTGAAGCTTAAAATTAATTAAGCTTTCGAATAATAGGCCATTACAATAGGAAGAACATGCGCTATTTCTTCTTTTTAATAATGTATTATATTAATAAAAATAATATTTCGAGTTGGATAGCATTTATGACTTAACGTTTTTGCTATTTGCAGGTCTCAGAAGAGAGTTTCGTTGCTTTTTTTTTTACATACGTTTTATCGAAAAAAAAAACATCAGTTCATTGTTTGTATGAAAACTTACGATAAATATAGTGTAAATTATTTGGTAGTTGTCAACACTGGCGTGCGTTGTAATTTGAGACAAGAGAAGTGTGAAGCGGACAACAGCCAGCTGTTCTGCAGATTCCAGCGCTCCCCAGTGCCGGAACACCATGTTTGTCTTAATCCCTGAACGTCGACATTATTGACACGTTTTACAAATCTTGAAACTCAAAGTAATGCTTTAAAGTTTATCTACATGGAATTTGGAACAGTTATATTAATTTACTTCAATAATTCTGTGTTTATAATAAAGCAAATATACATCTTCGAGATCATGTTAACACTTATATGTTTTCTGATAGTAGTGTCTGCTTTCTGCTTGGCTCGGGTGTTTTCGAGAAGCCGAAAAGCTCCGAAAAGCAGAGCTTTTATTAGTGGTTTGGGGACCGTACCTTCACCAGCATCTACCCTTCGCCATATGATACTTGAGAAGCGTTGGTTTCCCGCACAGTGGCTGCAAGCAGAGAGGTTGCTGCTTGCCAACGGGCTGCGGAGAGAATTTGCGGCCGTAAAATTTCGCGAAATCGAGTGCGATAGAAAATAAATAATGCACTGAACGTTAAGTACATTAAATAATATTTTAATTGTGCAAGCAGCGCTTGCATTGCTTGTACTATATCTTCGCCACTGTGTTTGATCATCACCTTAAATCACAAGCCCACCCTTATACCCATGCTCTCTGCCTCCCACGTTCCATTTCAGTCGCTTTGCGTGCTACCAAAAAGAAAAAAAGAAAGAAAAACGCCTTAAACCCGTTCCATCGAGTTCCCAAGTTAGTGTGAGGTTTGTTTTGAAGTACTGTACTTATGGTCTAAGAATGATTTCCTTATGTATATTTCATTTTTTGGTTAACTATAAATGAAATTTGAAATGTATTTGGATCAGACTGGATATATAGGTTAACTATAGCCGAATGTTCACTACAATAGAGTTAACTGTATATGAAAATGTAGCCCGCACACAAAATATGATAGGGTTTTCGCCTACCACCTTGAAAAACCTTCACCGATTTCGTTCAAATGTAACAGGAGACCAATACCTCAAGGTATACAGCAGCTACAGAAATTGCAGCTCAATAGCTTAAATTTTTTTTTACAGTTATCGTATATAGTTTGCCACCTGGCCAACACTCCGCTACTACATTGAACATTATATGTTAATAATTTCATTACCGATTTGAGCCCCAGTAAATTCTGTACCTAGATTTTGTGTGGAATTTAGTTCTTTACGATACAAAATATATTCTAGGCAGAGTTCTGAAGATGACATGATTATAGTGTGCCGATCTTCGCGATGTGGTAGTTAACAGCACAAGGGGTTACGACGAAGGGGTTCCGGGTTCGAATCACGGCCTGGACATGGGTGTTCTTTGTGAGTGCCCTTTCATCGATTTCATCACTCATCCTCATCGTCAGGATTAGCCAAATCGTGTCAGAAAAGCGACGTAAAATAACCTAAACCAATCAATCAATGATTATAGTGTACGCAACAATGATAAAACGTGCCGTCCGGTTTCGCTCAAATGCAATAGCGTTCCTGCTTTTCAAGATAGGCTATGTAGCTGCAGAATTTTTTAACATAACTAGATAATAAACAGATCATCCTAGATAGCTTTAAATTGAGTAAGGGGACATCCTCTATGGCGTAGTGGTAACGTCATCGTCTTGTAATGAAAGGGTCCCGGGTTCGATACCCAGTAGATGCACACATTCAAACTGTAAGTCAAGTCTCAAGCCTGGACAAAAAAAGTCAAACAAACTCTAAATTTAGTGCAGTTGTCATGTTCACAACTTTATCTCTTTCTCATTTTCTGAGTCTCTGTGGGGCTTCCCCGATGGCGAAGTGGTAGCGTGGTCCCCTTGGAATCAAGATGTCCCGGGTTCGATACCCGGTGGAAGCACATAGTGGTTCTTTAAACACTGTAAACTGTAGGTCCAGTCCCGATTAGCCTTACTGTGCATAAAGTGGGCTTAAAATACCAACTCAACCAATCAAAAATCTGACTCAGTGTGTCCGCCTGTCCCTGTGGCACAACAGCCAACGATGAGAACTTGACCTCTCCGCACTTAGCGTCCAATCTAAGGGATGTACCAATCTACCCTCATCGAAAAGTTTCTTACATTTATATTTTTCTATTTTGCAGATTACGATCAATGATCATTAGAGAAAATTATTGCAACAAGCAAACCCACAAAGCAATACCCACACCCACGGCGGGTCTGGAACCCGGAACCCGAGGTAGCCATCGATCGAAAAATTTCAAACAGGGCTGTGAACTATGAAGTTGCCAGATCGTAAAAAAAAGGGCCATTCAATTTCGTCGGGAGTTTCACAACTTTCTCACGAACCTCATTCCTGCGCTGACACACCCAAATTTCGAATAGTTGTAGCCATCGGCGCCAGCGGGAGTCAGCGGCCTCCGTAATAACTCGGCTCCCAACACGTCACCCGCTTATCTGGAGTCCGGGAGTCTGCCGGGCGTTTAAAGGGCCTGCCTGTTGCCAAGGACGCCTCTTGAGAAATGCGTCGTCGAATGCGGACGAGAAATCTCGCGTGCTGCCCTTATCGACTCCTGGGTGCAGCAACAGGTGAGGCAGAAGAACGGAGAGGCGTTTGGGATATCGTTATTACTTGGCTTGCGTAACGGGCTCTCAACAGCTACACGATTATTAATATTATAGGAAAGGGCACCTTGTGTGGTATTGACCTTGATTTGTCAATATGTTTCTAGATCCCACCTCAGGAGTATTCTGTCTAAACAAGGTACCAAAAAGTGTTTGAAGGCAGCTTTTTGAAGGGGGGGGGGAGGCAGACGAAGAAGTAAGTTAAAGAGTGCGGGGGATGGGAGAATTGATTTGATATTTGTTATTTAGCGTCGCTTTTCGGTCACTTTGGGCTAATCGCGACGGTGAGAATGAGTGATGATATGATAAAAGTGATGGAGAAACATTCGCAAAGAACACCCATGGCGGGATTCGAACCCGGGACACTTGGTGGAGAAGTGGAGAGGTAGTGGGAGCAGCGAGAGAGAGAAAGATAAATAGACAGATAGAAATAAACAAAGACACAGTGGGATGGAAAGAGAGAGATAATGGGAGACACGGAGAAGGAAAGAAATGGAGATACAGTAGAGTGGAGAAAGAAAGAAATGGAGAGATAAAGAAATGGAGAGAGAGGGGGGGAGGGGAAAAACCTACAGTTTAAAGTGGTATCCGAACCACTATGTGCCTCCACCTGGTATCGAATCAGGGGCACCTTGATTAGAAGGCGACGACGCTACCACTGCGCCATCGCGAAGGCCAAATGGAGAGAGAGTGTGATGGTGAAGGAAAGAAGGAGGGAAGGAGACAGAGAGAAGACATGGGATAGACGTGGAGAGAAACAAATGGAAAGACAGTTGAACGGGGAGACGTGGAGAGAAAGAATTTGCTAGGCATCTAATGCAAGAATGAAGTCTATGTAAATAAATTACACAGAAAATAACTTCTTTTTCTATTTAATTAACAAACAACACTTTAGGTTAAGCTTTTCGGTAACAGTGATCATAAATTTATTAAATTTGAACGATTATTAAAAGAACTTGGTTCTTGTAATCAACAGTTTCTTTGTCGCCTGTTTAAGTGAATATTTGTTCACAATAAACTATTTTTTTGATTGGTTGCTGTTCTTATAGAAATACCGTAGAGTTCAGTTAGCATTCGAACAGAATGACCAAAGTAAAAAATGTATTAATCGAAAAAATGTGTGTACGTTACAAGAATATTGCACCATTCAAACTAAATGAATGGTTCCATAGCTTCGAAGTTCCAAAAATAAAGACTTTTATGTTATTGATTTGGTTTATTTTGCTTCTGCCACTTTTGGCTAATCGCGAAGATAAAGAGTAGGACAAAATTGACGAAGTGAAACTCACAAGGAGCACCCATAACCAAGCCGGAATTTGAACCCAAGACCCCTGTTAGACAACATGATTTTCTTTACTAAAAGTTAATAACAAAATACAATAACTAATTATTTCAGTGCACTGTGTAAAATGTAAAAAGAAAATGAAAACTAGTTGTGCTTGATTTTCACTCATGTGATTGAGCGAGCAGAAAAGCCTCCACATGGATATAATAATAAAGAAATCGGATAAAATCGGTTTATCTTCATTAGTTTAATTAGTTATTATTTTACAATAAGGAAGTTATTTCTGCTATTCAAGTTTCATCAACGGGAAGACCCCCACCTCCTACAAATATTTCTGGCGACGTCCATGGGGTCTCCTCGGCTTCCAGATGGGCATGACCCATCGCACCAAACTGAAACAGCGTCTTGGTCAAGCGCCGTATTTCATCCTCTTACGTATGTGAGCGTCGAATGCTTCCGTGATTGGAGTAAAGCCACGAAAACAGCCGGCGGGGGAAACGTCTTTATGTCAGTGACCCTCTGTTGCTGCGTTTACCTACGAAGAAACTTGCACTCAAACAACCAATTAGGCCTACCTTTGCACTTTTTAATACACTTCTCTATTCAATATGAAATACAACTAAGAGATATTATTTTTTTATTCCTTTTCATTATTACAAAATAATTTATAATACATTCATAAACCATAATATAATATAAACCAAACCATGAGATTTACCAGTAAATATATAAGAATCCTATGGTAAAATATTAACATAGATAATCGAGAAATCCTAACATGCCAACTTAAGAAACTCGAAATATGTAATAGATATACTATTTTGTAAACAAGACCTATTCTGGCTACCAGGATAAGTCTTGGTACTCACATACAATAACTCAATTATGTTTATGTATGTTTATACTTTATACTCATTGTAACAATAACATAAATAAAGTTAAAAATAAAATAAACGGGGAAACCGGTAAATTGTAAGCAAACTGACGCCCTGGTTTATATATAAAGGTACCAGAGCAAAGAGCGCATACCCCCGAAAGTATGAGGGTGGAGACGGCCATTCTCAGGAGGGCTCCCTCACTTATAACGCCTGCCCCCTGTTTAGGTAACAAGCGGAAACATTAGAATCCCTCCTCTCCAAAGCATGCAGTAGGAAGATAAGATTTTGTCAAAATAGCCGTTCTGCACTGTTAATTTGAACCGGTTCGTGGCCCGGGTATAAATTAAGCTTGTTAGGTTCAAATCTCTTAGAATAAATACACTACATTTAGCCTAACAACGAAAGCGTTTAGCCTGACGTCAAAAGACGAAATACGCCACTTGAGCAAGAAGGTGTTAAACTTTGGTGCGATAAATAAGACCCTTTACAGAACGGCATCACTAGGAATGGAACACGAGCATTCAAGATGAAAAGGCGGAATGCGTACGTCTCAAACGGTTTGCCTCGCAACAAACCACAACCACATGCAAAACCCTCTCAACCAGATCGGTGACTGAACACTTTACCCTGCACTGCACAATTGACAGCTGCCCCGCTGTAAGAACTGCATTATTCCATTCCACCTTCCGGCATGAAAGGGTTGCAGAGCATTCGCTTTCCTCCTCGGTGGCTGCCCGAGCAGACCAGTTTCGGATCACCCTCTCTCATTGTCGCCGCGGAGGGGATGGGGCGACGCGTGCCGGGAGGGGAGGCTGGGCTGAGGGGTGGCAAGTGCACCACCTGCTCCGAAGACCCACGCTGGTCGCCCCTCTCCCCATCAACCCTTATCGTGGAGCGGGGCCAGGTGATTTTGTGTGAATATTTGATTTGTCTCGTGCTCTTTGTCGAGAAGACCCATTGTTTGGTTTCTGCACATCATTGTTGGGATATTTGGCTTCGTTTCTGATTTGGAAAACCAGAACCAACCTCTGCAGGTCAACAGGGCCTCAGGGGACAAAGTTCCATTGCTCACATTGCTGCAGATTAGATATTAGCTATGTAAGGTAGGTTTAAGAAGAAGGTTCAAAGAGAATCCCAACAATTGACAATCAAACAGAACATTGAAGACAATAAAAGCTTATGAACGTTGGCACTGGAGAATCTGATGCGTCTAGTAGAACTGAAAATACCCACAGACAGTGAGTGAGGTGGTAGTTTTGAGTTTTTCTTATTTCGTGCTCATTTTCTTTCGCTTTGGTGGTGATGAAGATGATGAATTCTAATTACATGAAACATGATGAAGGGCAACCTAGGAGTTGACCCAGGAACCTTTGAAAGCGAGATCCTAAATCGGTTACTCAACGAGCGGCTGAGAAGAGAGAGATCAGATGAGAAAGAGAAGAAAAAATATGGAACAAAAGATAGGCAAAGAGGGCAACAAAGAAAAATAAAAGAAAACGGGATGAAATAGAGAAAAATATAGGTAGAAAGAGAACAAAAGAAACATGGAAAGTGTACACAAAAGGATAGAGAACAAGGAGAAAAAGGAAATAAATGAGAGAACAAAAAGAGGAGAAAAGAGGCATAAACGATGAGAAATTGAAGAGAGGAGAGGAAGGGAAAATGGAGGAAAAGAGATGAGATAAAGTAGATGAAAAATATGAAATGAGGAATGTAATAACTGTAAAACAACTCTGACTTAAAAGATAGAGAAGGAAGAGTTGAAAAAGGAGAAAAGAAATAGGAAAGTGAACAAAAGGGTAGAGAGCAAGAAGAAATAGAAAAAAAAATGAGAGGAGAAAATGGGGTGAAATGATAAGATGAGAAAAGAAAAGAGACAGGAAGGAAAGAAAGATGAGGGAAGATTGGACAAAATGAGATAAACGAGAAAAAAGGTAAGACAAGAAGGAAAATAAGTCTACGTAAAGAGAAATACTAAAAAGAGTTTTAGTAAAGAAATCTCGGAGACAACTTAACCAGAAAAGGGACAATTCAATACATGTAAAAATAATTGCGTTTTTTCTACAGGGAAACTGATGACATTCTGAAAAGAATAGGGCGCAACAAAGAGAAGGGAGTATTCGAGCACACGGATAGCTAACACCGATTCCCACAGCTGAAAATATGACGGATGCCAAACTACTGCGGCTTCCCACCTTGAATAGGAAACCACCGCATGACGGACGGACGGACGGGGACATTTGTCCTTTGGTGGGGGGGGGAGACCTGGATGGCGAGGAAAAAAACAATCGACGCGCACGAAATGCAATCCGTTGTTGACCCTTTTGGGGAGAGAGTGGGAGCCTGTGCTTTCAGCTGCCTCGAGAGGCGAAGCAACGGACGCAGAACCATTTGGGAAGATCAATAAATTCGAATCTTTCAAATGCGCGCGGGAAAGTAAATTATACGTTGCGAAGGCGGGAGGGTTTGAATTCTCTCCTTTTTAAATCGTACGTGCGGGAAATGTTCGGACGGTTTGTTCAGCTTGCTAGGTGTTTCCACCATACACAGAGTTGCACCAATTGACACAGTGTAATTTCGGTTTCTTTGAAGTAACCAGTCTGATCTGTTCAGTTGATGCATCGTATGGAACAACAGCTGATAAAAGTATCCTTTGACGCATTTAGAATGCGTCACACTGTTAGAATTTGCCGTAAAATTTAGCAGTCTATCTGTTAATTTATATAAGAACAGGACGCAATTGTTTTTAAAATGTAAATTGCAGTTGCGTTTATAATAAATATGTTTTTAAAAACCGAATTAGATTAATTAGGTTAACAATGTTTGAGTTTTTGCTTTAAGTTCGCTTAAGCACAGAAAGACTAATCGGGACTGGACCTACAATTTAAAGTGAGATCCGAACCACAATGTGCTTTTACCGGGTCTCGAACCCAGCATCCTTTGATTAGATGACGATGACGTTACCACTACGCCACCGAGATCATTACAATATTACCGTTAAAACTATCAGTCTGCCAGTTAGTTTGTAACAATGGAATGCGGCAGTTCTTTGTTTAAATTTGAATATTTTGTAGTGCATAAAGATAGATAATTGAAGAGGGGCCACTCCCTCCACTCTCCACCCTCCACCCAGCAAGTCAGTATTATCTTAGCCTAGTATCTGTTTTACATTCTAGGTTCTGTATCCTCTACTTAACCTCATTACGAGATGTATTTATTTCCCTTTTCTTCTTAGATTCTTCTCTCACTTAATACTAACTAAACAAAACAACAAAAAACACAGAAACAGCACGATATAAAACATTAGGAGAGCTTCCAAGCTTTCGATTCCATCTTCAGAGCTGGTCTAACTTTATCTTACTGCCTGGATACATAATGTGTGTTAACTAGTTATGTTAACCATAAATATGTTATTAAAATCGGAACCATTAAATTTATATTAATTCGGTTAAATATGTAACAGCCGCTAATGTCTTAAAAATAGCCTTGTTAATTTTTTTACAAGTAGTTAGATGAAAGCGGAAATTGACGGTCTTAGACCGTGATTTCTCCTGCAAACTTTTCACACTGTGCATCAATGCACTTTAATGTGTATATTTGTGTCAATTTACACATTCTTGGATCTGTGTGCAGTGAATTCCCCAATGTAGGCCTCTTACCACAACCATCCCCTTAATTGGTCCTGTAATGGATTGGTTCATGTGATTAATTGCGCTCCTCCGTACGAAAGAATGGTTTCGTTCAAAAACTATATCGTTACTCTCTTCCCTCCCCTCTTGCTCCAGTCGCCACTGAAACTATCGGCTTTCCCACGATCCTTCTTGGAACAGATGCGGTGCTTGCACAGCAACAGCATCCCTGAGGACCATTTTTCCTTTGTGCGAATCTCCCTCGCTTCCAATGTCGGCGTTTGCAAGAGTCCCCAGCCACCGATGGCGCCATAATCGTTAGTTACGGTAATAATTACGGCTGACAATTGAACGTTTCGCGTCAGCTTGTATGACTTTCTCACAGCGAGATATGCATTAATATGAAAATCACTTCACCACCGATGTGATTCCCACATTCTCCATCAACCGAAAAAATGAAGTTAATGTCTAAGGCCGTTATTTCCGCTGTCCTTCAACACCGTAAAAGAATTAACATGACCGCTTTTAAAGGATTAACGGTCATTATATAGTTACCCTATAATTGCCGTAATTTTAATGATTCAGTTTTGTGCTTCAATTTTTGATCTTACGGAGGACGGAGAATAGAGTCACGTGTTCAAATTCCATGGGTGTTCCTTCGTGAGGATTGCTTTCGCTTTAGTCTGATACCTACGACACTTTCGTCTCACCGTATATCTATTTAAATCACAGATATCTATTTAATATCGAAATCGAACCACACAAATATTCACTTGAAAGCTTTAACCTGTTAGAAAGAAATAACTTAAAATTCACAAGATTCAGTCTTTAATATTAAACAGTCTGCCTGTCAATGTACAGTCACCGGCAGTAAACATGGGACACGTAGATCCTGAAATATTTACTTCCTTCCTATCCAAAACGTTATGTGTGTAGCCTAACTCTAAGGCGACAAGTGGATTTAAATAGCAAATTTTCAATGGTAACTTCTACCACTACCGTACAGTTAGGCAGCATACATAACAACTTGAATGGGAAGGAAGTATTTCAGGATCTACATGTCCCATTTTCATTGCCGTTGACTGTACAAGAACGGGACGAAACCGTTTTTCTATTTAAATTTGAATAATTTATGATGCTTAATGATTATATATTACAGTTGAGTGAATCATGAAAATTATTTCAGTTAAGGTAAATATGAAATACTTTAAAAACTGCAGTAGTAATTCTTATTATGGTAGTTAGATGGCAGTAGAAATTGGTGGTCTTAGGCCGCCATTTCACCTGTCAATTTTTTAGTGTAGAAGAAATTCTGTACAGATGTAATTGTTCAGAACGTGGAATATCGATTTTTCGAAACAAGAAAATTTTTCGAAATACAGTTTAAACTGAGACAGGGCAAAGATGAAGCAGCACCTTACAGGGCGAGGGCGTTGGTTCCGAGTTCGAATCGCGGCCTGGCCATAATTGTTCCTTTGTTAGTATTCCTTCGTCAGTTCCACCAAATCGTTAGCCATCTTCAAAAAGTGTCATCAATCGACGCAAAATAAGATAATTCGAAATAAGTGTACAGGAAGTTTCGAAATACTATGTGCCACCATCAGGAATCGAACACGAAACCCCTTGACTACAAGGCGACAACGTTAACCTCCACGCTGTCAGAAACACCACCTGTGGTGGCCGACTGTCTATACTCCGTCTCGGGAATCTCTGGAGCGAACGAACGAAAGCAAGTCTCTGCGCAAGTAGTGACTCGAGAGGGATCGACCAATGAACAAGCGCGAGGGAGCGGGATTACGTGGAGGGAGAAAAAGCGACTGCAGTTACCAGCCTTTGCAGCAGCGTGTACTGCTTTGCTCCGTCCACTCGATTTCTCTCATTCTCTAGCGTTATGCGTGGCCTTGCTCCAGAGATCCCCGGAATAGAGTATACGTCTAATTATAAGATTAGAGTGTTACAGCGAACAGAATATAGTATATTTCGTTAGGATTGAAAGTATCTACTTAGCGTTGCAAACTTCACACTTCATTATCCAATACTGGGAAATTTCTACACCGTTTCCCGCCTGTCCCTCACATTACGTAAGGCAATCACTTAACTCTGCTGAAATCTTGTAACCTAATTTCATTAATTACAGGGTGTACCAGAAGTAATAGCGCAAACTGAAACTTTACAAGTGTTATGCCTGTTATGCATTCCGTCTTGTGCAGGACGTGTGGTTTGTTTACAACGCCCCCTTTCGGCAGTGTTCAGTTTTAAACAAAGAAACCTCGGATGCGCAAAGAGACAAGCGAATAATGCGTACAAACAATCAAATCAGTGGCGAATCGTAACCATACATTCGCAATCATCTCGCAAAGGGCTCGTTTGCGACCTCATGTTTACCGAGAGTTTTTTGCTTCTACTATTGTGTACTTTTCACCGTTTCAGTTTGCGCTATCACTTCTGGTACACCCTGTATTTAGTAGACGTTAATATTTTAAAAACGGCCAAGGTCATATGGTTGTTGGATGCCAATGGATATTGACGGTCACGGACCGTCATTCCTCTAGCCAACATTTTACGTAGTGCAATAGCAGGCATGGAACTTCGGACCTAACTCTTTAGAGGCGGGTGGGGGGGGGGGATCAGAATCGAACTTCGAGCTTAACTTTGCGGGGGAGATCAAAAAGTTTCCTGGCCCATAAAATAGCGTCCAGGAGCATTGTGCTAAACAGAGACTAACTGATAAATTTACTCATTACTTCGCTTCTTAGGTCCAAGGAGGTTAAAAAAAAGTATAATTAACTTATACATTTTAATAAATCTGCAATTTTTTTGGTTTGGGAAGCAAATGCCTCATGTGTCCCCGCAAAGTTACGCCTATGATTTGCAGGGCAAGTAATGCGTTACACATGCGACGTTACTCCCCCAATTGTGATGTTGGTTTTGGTTCAAACATGTAACAAAATGAGAGCGAAGGAAAAAGCATCACACGGCAACTTCCTCGAAATGGAGAGAGAGAAGAACCTCGAAGGCAGAGATGCAATTTCCCAACGTCCACTGTCCCTTTCTCCTCCGGGGACACAGAGCTTGTTTGGTTTCCTATCTTAGACACAGCGGATGGCCACTCGCTCACTTCCTGGGCTTCCCATCATCATGTCCCTTGGAAGAGGAGAGTTATTTTTTCCCTATTGCCTCCCCCCTCCACCCCCCTTCCGCAATCAACGGACACAAAACGCCTCACTCGCAGCTGTAAGCATCAGGTTGCCATGGCGACGGCCAGGTGCACGATCGTGCTGTCTCTGACACACGATTGCGTGTACGTCATAAGGGGGGACTGGGGAGGGGAAGGGTGGATTTCCCCTCCCAAACTGCAAATATCTCTTCCGCAAAAGTAAGGATGTGTGGCTACTGTTATTGTTTCTATATGTTGATACTACAAATCGACGAAACCTTTATAGACTGGCAGCTGTTATTGATGTTTGATGCCGTCGACGGATGTACGAATGGTTTCAAGGTCGATTCAGAAACCACTTTTTTACGCTGATTTCAAAAATCAAATTCTTAGGGGTTTCAAAGTTTAAAATAATTGAAATATACTTTCAGGATGTGCTTATGAAAATGTCAACGAAAGAAATACTTTTGGAGTATTGATTCTGGAAAAAAAATCGCTATTTTTTTAATACATAGATTGTTATGAAATGTCGTTTCTCCCCACCCCCTTTCAGGAGTGATCAAGACAAGGAAAGTAAATTATTTCTATCTTGAGACATATTAGATGGGGACGTATACGTATGGTTTCTCGTATAGCTCCAAACGGGAGTTGAATGATTTTCCTTGACCGAGAAATAGAATTTGATTTTATTGAAATATAGGAGTTTTCCCACACCTGCGAACTTCACGTGCAACCTCACATGTAACAAATAACTTGCTTGCAGTATATTTCCTGAAGATCAACTGAGAACAGCCACTGCATTATCACAATTCGGTTTTGCATTCTGTTTTTCCAAATCACAGCCAACACAACCAAACATGAGACATTGTCGACATACGCAATAAAAACACATTTTATTTGATTCGCTACTAACATCTAGTTATACGAGTACTTCCTACTTGCGCAGAGAGACACATTCGAGATTCTGCGCAGATCTCAGTCTGTGTATTCGCAACCAAACTCGTTATTCTTACATTCTGTTTTTCCAAATCACAGCCGATTTAACCCAAGAGGAAAGCTTAATTCCGTCTCGAGAATCTGTAGAGCAAACCTGCGCATAACGGTAGAAAGCGAGTTGGCGGGGCAAAGCAGTGCGCACTGCCTCAAACGGCTGGTAGCTGCAGCCGCGTTTTCCTCTCCATGCAGTCACTTCCTTCCTCACTCTTTCATTAACGGCTCGAGCCCACTCGAGTCTTGCGCAGGGGATCGTTTTATTCCACTTCTTTCAGAGATTTCCGGGACAGTGTGTAGGGGGATCTTCCTTAGCCCAAGGTTCGTTGGTGGGTTGATATTTGTACCCGTCCCATTATACGTGGCCAAGCCTCTTAACGTATCTAAAATCAACACTTGTCCTTATTAAGTATATTGAAAGCTGAGACTAAAAGGGGGCGCTCAGCACATATAAGGGCAAAGCACAGCCATACAGAGAATTATATAGTACGTATATAGTATAGTATACTGGCTGTAGATCCAGGCGCCAGAGCCTCGTTCGCCTGCAACATTGCAGATACCGGGGTGTGCTACGTGGAAGTGGCCTCCTTCACAAGTCACACCTTACACCCCTTTAGTGCAAAGTGTAGGAAGTGGGCATCCCCGATGGCATAGTGGTAACGTCGTCGCCTTGCAATCAAGGGGTACCGGGTTCGATAGCGAGTGGAGGCACACGGCACGGAACCCACTTTAAACTGTATGTTCAGTCCCGATTAACCTTAGTTCTGATCGTCCCTGCCACTTTCCAGGTTGGAAACAATTCTGGTTACGTTCCCCATTATGTAATGGTTAAAAGGAATGCATTGAGTGGAATATTAATTTATCTCCAGAGGAAGGATAAAGAATTTTCCTTGGCCTAAGTACGGAAATTGCAATTATTGAGATTAGATAATCTGAAGTTCCCCTCGCCTTACGTCCTCCAAGTGACAAACAACTTGGACCGTGATCTGTAGAAAGAAGGGGTTAAAATCGAGGAAGCATATTTTCTGAAGAAATTATGTGGAATTTTGTATATTAAATTGATCATAAGCCATGAGAATATTCAGCATTATTGATATAAAATATGGAGATTCTCCCCTCCACCTACTTAACGTGGAAAAGTTTCAAGTTTTAACCCCCCTTCCCTCCCCACCTAAAAATATGCCCACAATCGATTTTCATGACAATTCATTTTTAGCCCTTCAAATTCAGATTGTTTAATTTTGAAAATAATTCGCATGTTTTGAACTCTAAACTCTTTGTGGGGGCAAAATACCCCGACGGTCCTTTATAAGAATCGCATCTTAAATTTAAGTAACAAATCCTTGCAAATTCGACCTTCAAACCTTTCGTATCCAACAAAAGCATATATCTATATCCTGTACTATTCATCATTCAGATCAATCGTAAGAATGTCAGTTTTTATCGGATTGAATTAAATTAATTGTGTTGTACGGGACGAGAGAAGCTATATACGAGACACAGTTAGGTATCGGCTCGTCTTTGTCTCCAGCACAATATTTCCTAACGGGCTCAAACCAAAAAAAAGTTGAAGGCCTATTCACAGGAGTGGAATATATCCCTTTCAAAAACGCGGGACATCATGTTTCCGGGTCATCGAAAGATATGGAGAACAAGAAAGATAAAATACTAGAGGGTGAGTGAGGGAGAGAGAGAAAGTGAAGAAATAAAATAAATTAGAGAGAAATAAAGAAGTTCAGGCAAGAGAAAGAGAGAGAGAAAAGTAATGAATTCTGAAGAAGAGAAGAGAGAAATAAAAAGAAAGAGAGAAGGCAAGAAAAAGAGAAGCTCGGTAGAGAGAGAGAGAGAGAGAGAAAGAGAAAAAAAGAGATGCCGAAATGGAAAAAAGAGAGAGAAAGAAGTGAAAGATAGAGAAAAGGGAAAGATGCTAGATACAGAGAGAGAAAAGAGGATCCGAAAAGGGAAAAGACAGAAAGGAGAGAGAGAGAGAGAGAGGAACTGAAGTAAAGGAGTGAGAGAAATGAGTAAAGATAAACTCCATAAAGAGATGATAGAGAAAGAAAAACTCTTGAGACACAGATAAAGAAAGGAAGGTTAAAAGAGAAAGTTGAGAAAGAGAGAGAGAGAGAGAGAGAGAGAGAGAGAGGGTGGGGGGAGAGAGTTCCTGAATAAAATATTTGAATAATGCACTATTGGTTCTCGGTAGAATTCCATATCGAAAAGTAATTATCGATACTAATAAAAATAATCTATCCTACTTCTTCATTTTTATATATTTCGATTAAGTGTGTTATCATTGTCGCCCTCATGTGGTGGAATTTGCTTTTAATTCCACCTATTCACTGAAAAAATAATAACTTTGCTTTGACTCTACCTGCATGTAACTGAGGACGTTGCGTGGCCGACTCTAGAATTGACCACCGAAAGTGTCAATTTCGAATTCAGACATGAGTATGTTGTTTCTCTACGAGTGTCCGCCCTTTCATCGAATTATGTAACACATCCTCATCGTCGTGATATGTCAAGAGTGGCAGAAAAGTATCGGTAAAAATAAAACTACGTATATGCATGTGTATTTTTATTATTTGGCGTTGCTTTTATTCAATTTCCCGATGATTGGATCTGGATGAAATTGATGAATGGATACTCACATGGAACACCCAAGCCAAGGCCGGAATTCGAACCCGGATACTTCGGTAGCGAGATCAAAAGTCGACAACTTAACGTTCTATGTCATATAGTTAGCACAGCACAGAAAACTAAATGCATCATATCGATTGATGCACCAGAATGCATCGATTGATGCACTAAAGTTTGTTTTATGGCTTCTTCAGAGAATCAGATTCACATTTTATGCATTTGGGTGCATTTTTGTATGTCGTGAAAGAAACACCAAAGTGATCATTTTATTCAAGTGAGGATTTCACTCAGCCCAGATGCACTTCAATGCATCAGTTGATGCGCCTTGATGCGTTTTGATGCACCAGAATGCATCTTATTTGAGTATGCACTTAAACGTTTCGTCTGAGCTACATAAACTCCGTAGCTCAGTCCAAACGTTTAGGTGCATCATCCAAAAAGATGCAGGAAGGAACATCAAGTGATGCATTGAAGCGCATCTGGACTGAATGAAATCCTCACTTGAATCAAATGATGCACTTTGGTGTTTCTTTCACCACGTACAAAAATGCACCCAAATGCATCAAATGTGAATCTGATTCTCTGAAGAAGCCATAAAACACACTTTAGTTCATCAATGCATGCATTCTGGTGCATCAATCGATATGATGCATTTAGTTTTCTGTGTGTACGATGACAGTTGTCCTGGGTTTGAATCACGGCATAGGCGTGGGTGTTCTTTGTGAGTGTCCATTCATCAATTTCATCAGTCATCCACACTTCGCGATTAGCCAAAAGTGCAGAAAAGTGAATTAAAAAATCAACAAATCAATCAAATCAACAATTGGTCATTGAAAACGACGAATCCAGCACAGTGGAATCCTAGCCGCTGTGCACTGTTCTCCACCGTGAATCCAACCCGAGGTTTCTTGGTTACAAGGCGACAGCCCGGAGTGGTTAGGAAGACACTGATGAATCCAGGTACGAGTTCTGTTTAAAAGATGAGCATTTATTTGTGTGTTTACTCCATCTACAATTACTTCTACATGGCTTTTTCTCATCCTCGCGATTAACTTAAAACTACAGAAAGGCGACGTAAAATATCCAAATTATAATGTAGCTGGACATAATGAATGTAGAGCTTGTAGAAATGTAATATGTAAATTTGCGTAGAACAACGGTAAAATGAGCACAGGTTTTTCTTCTCAAGTGAACGCTTGCATGCTTTTCAATAGGAATGCGTGGCGGGTATCGTACAGAGATTTCCCGATTGGAGTTCCTGCATATTCATTCCCTGTTTCGCGCCTTTCGCATCGTAGAAGCCGTTCTGCAACAAAGAAATTGGGATTCCAAGCTTTTGAGAGACTCCGTACGCGTGCTTGGAGAGTGGACCGCTAGGAGCATCCCGGAGCGCGAAAGGAGACTGCACCTGGCATCACCGAACGCGCGTGCCAATGAGCCGCGTCGGCTTCCGAGCTTCGACCAATCGCGTGCGTGCCTCGTCCCGCCCTTTCCATCGCCAGCTGCCAGTGTGGCGCGTGCCGCTGCCCGTCGACCCCACTCGCGGGCTCCGATTGGACGCTCGCGGAGGACAGCTTTAAGACCGTTTCGGGAAACCCGGACGCATCAGTTGGAGAGCTCTGTTGCAAGAGAAAGGTTGCGGCTGGACCAGCCTGCGATGTGCGTGTGCGCCGTTTGACTCGAAGTGCTTAGTGTGCTGTGAAGGACAAAGTTTCTGGTATAGTAACCGGCGTCATGCCTCGTGGGTTCCTGGTGAAGCGTCACTACGTGGCGGCGCCGCCGAGGGAGCGTCGGGCGTCCGAAGAAAGCGACACCTACTCGGACGACATGCCCACGGACTTGAGTCGCGACAGACCGGACGACGACGATCTGTGCAAACCCCCGCCCCTGCATCCGCTGACGCCGTACGGCGTCGGGACGCCCGACTCCGGCTTCTCGAGCCCTCTGCAGACTCTCGTCGAAAGGCTGAGGTTCGATCACCACCTGGACCGTCTCTGCCTGTACGCCGACGCTGGCTTGCACCACGAGTACAGCTTCCCGACGCAAGCACTGCCGCTGGCTCTCACCACCAGATCTCATCCCACGTCTCTCCTGTCTCCGCAGTCTCCGTTCTCGTTCTCCATGGACCGAATCGTCCCGTTCTCCCGCAGGAGCCCCCCTCGCTCCCTGAGCCCCGACACCAAAGGCCTGGACCTGTCCATCAAGGCGACGACCCCCATCACCCCTCCGAGCACGCCGTCGCCGTCGTCGCCGACGAAGAGGCGCCTGACGAGCGACGACGTCGTCACGCCGCCTCAGCCGCAAGCGGAGAAGAAGCTGAAGACGACGAAGAAGTCCAAGGCGGTCCGACGACTCAACTTCGACGAGGACAAGACGTCCCCCGTGTCGGGAACCATCATACGGGAACTCGGAGAGGACGAGGCTCCTTTGGTGGTCCGCAAGGGAGACATCGACCCCGCGTACAACGTCGTCGAGATCACGGAGGAAGCGAAGGCGGAGATTGCCAAGATCGAGAATCGAATCGGGGACTACATCTGCCGGCTGTGCAAGGAGATGTACGAGGATGCGTTCAGCCTCGCTCAGCATCGCTGCTCTCGCATCGTGCACGTCGAGTACAGGTGTCCGGAGTGCGACAAGGTGTTCAACTGCCCGGCGAACCTCGCCTCTCACAGGCGATGGCACAAACCGCGTCCGAACGCCGCCAACAATACCAACAATGGTCCCAACGGTGCAGAGACGGATCCGTGCGCCCCGGTCGATCTGGTGAAAAAGGACAAAAGCAGCAACGCACCAAGAGCCGAGGACGCCGAGGAGAGTGGCGACGATGGACCATTCTTCGAGTGCGAGGTGTGCCGCAAGAAGTTCCGACGGCAAGCCTACCTGAGGAAACATCTTCTGACGCACAGGTCCGGAAAAGTCGAGACGCCACCCACCCTCTCTGTCCAGAGGGTGTCCCCGGTTCCACAGCCCCCGGAGTTCTCCGAAAGAAGCCACCCCCTCCACTGTCCCGGCTTCCCGCCGGCGCTGCTTCCCATCCCGTCCTCCCCGTCGGCGACGCCAGAAGAGAAGCACGTCCTCCAGGCGGACCAGAACTCTCGCATGATGCTTCTCCACGTTCCGGAGGTCTCGGCAGCCAACTGACCCCAGTGGTTCCCCTTCCACCCGACGCCCATCTGGCCGCACTCCTTCTGGAACCTCTAGAAGACGGAGCTCGAACCAAGGACCCCGAAGGTATGAAATATGTGAAACAGACGCATGATCTCCAACTAAGCATCAGTGGTTTCAACAACTTATCTAGTCATCATTGTAATCTAGTCATGTGACCGTATCTAGTCATTTATGCATAACGAACGATCTAGTCATGGAAACTTCTCTAGTCATCTAACATATCTAGTCATCTTGCGTAAACAATCTAGTCATCTTACGTAACCGATCTAGTCATTTGATCTGGTCATTGAAATCTAGTCAAGACATATTGCCCACAGAGTGCATTCTGAGACGAGAAATTGTCATCTAGTCAAAAGTTATTTCTCATTTTCTAATGAAGTCAAGTTTCTAGTCATTTAAAACTAGTCAAATACCGAAAGGCGCGTTTTCTAGTCAGTACTATTTTCTGTACGAAGTAACTATGCAACAGAGTAACTATATTGAAGTAATTAAGCGTTGACACTAGGAAAACACTTTATTTTTTAAATTAATATATGTATACGTATACATTCGTAGTTGTTATGTGTTTCATAGGTTTATTTTATAGTTTTATATATATTTTTACGAAAGTATATTGGTGATCAGTGTTCAATTGAACGAGAGAATTAAGATTATCTGTCCGGTAACGATATTCTCTTCCAGAACTTCTCTTCTACCGCCCGTTACCCTTTTTAACACAAGTATGTTAACTCTATTGTTTATAAACTGCTAATAATGCACCTAGTTTACACAGGAATGCATAAAAGAGTACTTTATCACCTACTGTTCTGCGTTATGCACTAAAATGCATCCTTTGAGAAGATTGGGTACCATCCTTTCAAAGAAATTAAAAATACAAAGAAACAAAAAAATATTTCTTTTATTGCTCCTGCTGCACCGAAAATTCTTACATGCCTTCGTAAAGAAAATCTTTTACGATTCAATAATTCAATTATTCCATCCAGGTAACTTTTATTACCATGATGGGGGAAGTAACCAAGACATTATGCAACATTCATTTTTCGGTGAGGTTCGTTTCTTGGTTGGCAATCTCAAGGATATGAGTTCGAGTCCCGATCAGAATATCCAAGAGTTTCCTTCTCAGTACGTAAATCAGTCTATTCTTGCAATGATCGTTCCGAGATTGCTATCAGCTAATATATTTTCAATAACAACACCTATAATGCACCTATTTAATAAATTCATTGTTTATTTTTTATTATTAATCTACGAAATTCGCTTCGTTCAATTGATAGTTGCATCACCAATGCTTTTTATTGTTTGTCGGGTTTAGAGTTTTTCTTTTTTACAATTTTGTTTGTTAGTTCCTTTCCGCGTTGATGTTAATTCTAAAGTTTATTATTTTAACGCGTTCGTGCAATTTTGCCAAGATAATGAAAAAAGTCTTGATGTGAGAGAATACTTTAAGTTATTTCAATGAAAATTGTGTAAAACAAGTTATGTATTATAGCTTTTAATCTGATATCCATCCGCGTCCTAATTTGCGCTGAACCATTAGGTGAATCTATAGTGCCATATGGATTAATATTGTAGGAAAAATTCTTCGTCCATGAGACGTATCGTGCGACAGTGAATAAAATTGTGCCATGGTTCTGAGGAAACTGTCACTGACGTCTCATGAGATGAAACTTTCACTCTCGCTTACTGTATTTAGGTAATAGCACTCTGATACCTCTGTCAAAACCTCCCCATACAGAATAAACATGCAAGAACCATACATGCATCGAGTCTGTCTTTTTAGAGCGGTCAATATTTAACGGAGATCTTAACAACATAATTTAAATAAGAAAATGAACCAAAATTTCTGATCATTTGCAATAGGCTATAACATTTTGTGCACACTTTCTCACAAGTTTCTAACTTACTTTTAGCTGTTTTAAGTAGATGTATAATTAAGTTAATTTGCACATTTTTCTTGTGTTAGTAGTTAGATATCTTTATAAATACTTTAATGATTTATTGCTAATGTTTTGTATATTCAAATAACCTTACTGAGACATATTCTTGCATGCTGCACATGCAGTATTCGAATTGATGAAAGTGTAAAGAAAGTGGAGGATAAAAATTTTGGTTTTAACAATTCATTACTTTTAAGTATAATTATTCAGTGAAACAGAAGTCAATTCAATTTTTTGGCATAAAATAACAACAATCACGAGGTTTGTAAAAAGCACCACTTACTTTGTTTTTCGATAAACATGTATAGTTATAAACCAAAGGTTTTATCACGTACCCACACAATTCGAATATTGCATATGTGAGACTTGAGCTGTTATTCTATGAAATAGCTTGCTCATTCCATGAATATTTTCATGTAGAAACGATCAGCATATGAATGAATTATCGTTCTTATGCTATGAACTATTGTAGGATAACTTATAGGCTTCAGGCAAACCTGAGCCAATTGTTATTAAGCGTGAACTGAATATAAGTTACGCAATACGGGATTTCAATGGTGGGCATTAACAAACAAAAGTATTATACAGGGTATTGTTGAGCATTGTTGTATATTCTACTAACAATGAGAGAGCCGTGTGTATAAGATTTGACTTTATAAGCCGCATAATATACACGCAAGTTGAGCATGTAATAATTATAATGCTCATGGACGTTATCACAATTTTCAAGAGCTTATCTACACGAATTCTGAGGACACTGGTTTGAAATTTATATTTGAAAAAGAACAAAATAAATGAAAGATAATTATGTAAGATATACGTATATATTCTTTTGTAAGAGGAAATTATAACTGTTTTTTGTGTGAATGTTTCTCGAAGCAAAATTTTTGCGCGAAATGTAAGGAAATGAACCAGTTACAGTGTCTCAAGTCACTGGCTCCAATTTTATTGTTGTAACAATGTTCAGACAATATGTTTGTAACAATGGAAGTCTGTTTCCTTGCTATATATGTGTACATAGTCGGTTTTGCTGAACCTATTTTCTTATCGGCTTAATTGGAAGTTGCATCTTGTATTATAAGACGTTTGAATATTAATATTATTATGTACAATATTTCTAGTATTCTCCTGTTAATAGTATAAAGAAAGAGAGAAGGAAATCGCACATTGTTTAAGCGGCGAGATGCAGTACGAAACCTTACAATGGATTATGTACCTATCGATCAGTTACTATCAGTGTCTGTGATACATGACAGGGCAATACATAAGAACTAACACGCAGGCATACTTTGAAGTTTTTCCACATAATTACGCACAAGTGTTTATATACGACTTGCTTGAAACGCACTCATATTGAGTTAGAGCCATTTAAGTTCACATTAACCTTACTGTTACAAGTAACAATGTTCTATTGTTAAAATTTAACACATTGCCCCTTCCTTTACAAAAACGGGACTCCATCGATTATTATTTAAATTTGAATATTTCTTCGTGCATGAAGATATATAATTATTATAAATTATAGTTTCGTGTTATAAACAGCCTATATTGTAAAAATTGAATTACTCAAATTGCCATTAGTACTTTAAAAACTGGACCTATATTTGAAATGAGGACGTGTATTATGTCTCTACCGGTGATTGAATCTATCGAATCGCAAATATTGCATTCTATATGCTTATTTTCATTACAGCCATATTTACAAAGGAATGAAGAATTGATGAAGTGAAGAATAAACTGAACAAAATTAAAGTTGTCGAAATTTAAGAATAAAGGGTACTTTAAAGTTTCTGCGGGGGAGAGGGGACGAAAGAATTGCTAGTTACCCCCACTGTGCGCACAGAAAACTAAATGCATCATATCGATTGATGCACCAGAATGCATCGATTGATGCACCAGAATGCATCGATTGATGCACTAAAGTGTGTTTTATGGCTTCTTCAAAGCAGCATTTTTGTGTGTCGTGAAAGAAACACCAAAGTGCATCATTTGATTCAAGTGAGGATTTCTCTCAGTCGAGATGCACTTCAATGCATTAGTTGATGTTCCTTGACGCACCTTCCTGCATCTTTTTGGATGATGCACTTAAACGTTTGGTCTGAGCTACAGAGTTTATGTAGCTCAGACAAAACATTTAAGCGCATCATCAAAAAAGATGCATTCTGGTGAATCAAAACGCATCAAGGTGCATCAAAACGCATCAACTGATGCATTGGAGTGCATCTCGACTGAGAGAAATCCCTCACTTGAATCGAATGATGCACTTTGGTGTTTCTTTCACGACATACAAAAATGCACCTACATCAAATGTGAATCTGATGCTTTGAAGAAGCAATAAAACACACTTTAGTGCATCAATCAATGCATTCTGGTGCATCAATCGATACGATGCATTTAGTTCTCTGAGTGTGGTAGGCAACCCACACAACAATAAGAGCGATTGGGAATGTACATTCGGTTGGAATTCCAGCGTATGTTTCAACTCCGCAACAAAGCTATATTTTACCTAACGGTAGTGTGCGACTATTCATAATATAGGCAAGATATTCATAACTCCCGTCAAAATTCATAAAGCGCATAGAAAATGCCCATATTGCTTCCCAGACATCATATTGCAAATCTTCTTTCGAGCCTGTTTATCCTCAGATTGGCTCACTATGGCAGGATCTACTGTTTAAAGTGGAATCCAAACCGCAGTTCAATGTGTCTCAACCGTTGATCGAACCCGGGACCCTTTGATTGCAAGACAACGGCATAGTCACTAAGCTATCGGAGAGGCCTAGAAAATTGATGTTAAATGTTACAAGACCTTAAAGAAAAAGTTACAATACTCTGCTAATTTACTATTTAAACACATGCATCTATTTCTGTTTCCGTCGCCTCGATGACGGAGGGTGTTGAATGTTGGGTTCACGATCTAGCCACCGACGGTCCCAGGTTCGAGTCCTGGCGTGGATAAGGGTGTTTCTTTGTGGGTGTCCTTTCATCAATTTCGTCTAATCACCGTTCATCTTTATTGTTTCGATGAACCAAAAGTTGTAGAAAGCGGCGCTAAAAGAGAAAGGTACAAAATACTTATTTAATTTATTTTACATCGTTTTCTACCTGCTGGATTAATCGCGGCGACAACGATGGATGATGAAATATATTAGATAATGACAATGATGTGTCCATGCCTTACTCAGGATTCGAACCTGGAACCAATGACATTGTAGTGTGTTACGCTAAAGAGATCGATTAGGCATGTTACTAGTTATTAGTTCAAGTATAAAGTTGCGGCCTTCCCGATGACGCAGTGGTAGCGTCGTTGCCTTGTAATTAAAGTTTCCCGAGTTCGATTCCCGGGAGAGGCACATAGTGGTTCCCACTTTAAACTGTAGGTTCACTCCCGATTAGCCTTTCTGTGCATAAAGTGGACTTAAAACATCAAACCGATCAAATCTTTTAAACAAGGCAAGGCCATCCAGGCTCTGAAATACAGAACGGAATCGTCAAAATGTGGTGTAAAATATCTTCAGATTTCTGAACATCCCTAATCAATACAAAGTTTTCGTAACGGTCTTCAAAGAAAGTCAAAGCAATTGTCCCTTTGTAAAACATTCATAACTTCCTCATAACTAATGTATGAATCGCCGTTGAAGTTGTTCTCTACATACACGAGATTGATATATCTTATTATCACGGACCATCGTCCTCACTCTGTGTACAGTCACCGGCAATAAAGATAAGACACACCATTCCTGAAAAACTCGCTTCCCTGCCTACCTATAAAATGATTTTCATAGCAAAGTTTCAATGGCATCTTCTACCACCGCCGTAGAGTTAGGCAACACAGGCAGGGAAACGAGTTTCAGGATCAAGGTGCCCCATTTCTATTGCCGTTGACTGTACATCTCAAATCGAAGAGATTTTAGATGGGTATATCACTACTGTGGGACCAGGATATCTGTGGCTGAATAAACATGCGGACTAACAGGCTTCCCCGTGGTTTATATAGAAGCTTAGGATGAATATTTGTGATTTACTAGTCCAGGGGGTCTTAATTAATATATTCGAAAACTTTCTTATTTTCTTCGAGCATCTATAATATCATGCAAAGAAACTAAATTATCTCACCATATCCATATTTATATTTCAATATTTTCTTTCCGAGAATTTTCTGTTTACTTCGAAGGAAAAAAAACCAACAAAAATAAATGTAGAAGACACACGGAACTGAAAGATTTTGACACGGTGGAGCCATCTGCGAGTCAAACGAGGAACTTCGTCGTCATACCAAGAGAGGTGAATTCGTTTCATCTTTTCAAGAGCGCAATTTGTTTAAATGTTTTCCGGATTTGCTTAAGCATGATCCAATAAGTCTTTCATTATGGCGTTAATATTTATAAGTTATGAGAATATTTCATGCCCATTTATGAACAATGGAAATGAATTGCGGGCGGAAACTTTTTCAAGCAAGGGCATTTGATAAATTTCTTTGCACATAAGACTTTTGACTAATAGCAACTTTCGCAATTCAAAATCGAAACACCGATGCTGTATCTGGAACAAACATGAACACGTATCCGAGGGTGGAAGTAGCCATAAAATTTGTAGAATTTCGAATTATAAATTACGTTATACAAACGAAAAGAAATTTCTAGACTTCATAATTGATTCGGAAGGTTTAAGAAGGGAATGAAGACCAAAAAATGGCAAAATGACCTTTTGTACTCGACATCATCGGCAAGAATCGCTCTACACGTGAGTGTGAAGAAAGATATAAAAAGCCGTCCCTGGAGGAAGATATAGAACCCTGAAATCAACGTAAGGTGTAAGAAGGAAATTAATCCCGGACCTATTACAATGCCACATTACCAATCAACGAAAGAAAAAAAAAAGTAAATGATGTTAGGAAAATCATCCCCTACATTCCAGACGACACAAAACCTTTCTACGACGTCATCGTAACTTGGCCTACAACTTCTCACCACGATGAAGATCAGTCGGTGGATGAATGACTGTTTGTTGCTTGACTTGCTTTCAAAATTTCCAAAATTTGGGCATTATTTTGTATTATTCATTCCATTGTGCACTTTCCTGTTGTAAACTATACGATAATATACTTTCTTTTCCATTGTACACTTTATTTCCGTTTTTTCCCCAGCAAAAACTTCATACGTTTTAAGAAGAAAATAAATCCACCACCCCCTTTTTTCACATTTTATACAAGTTCTGGTTACATGTACATTGTTTTTCACGTACTCCTTTATACCTACACAGGGTTCTCACGTTCCAGTACGAATTTTGTTGTTCTTGGACGCACACTCTCCCATTTATACAGTTTTTCTTGATTTCCCACAAATTTACTTTTTGGACTTATTCCCTTCTTAAACCTGCCGATTCAATTATGCTTTTAAAACTAATATTTTAACTCAACATCCCTTTCAAAGACAAAGCCTGTCAATCAGCTTTCCACCGTCAGTACATCGAGTCTTATCGCCGCCGTTATCTGGCTTTATAGACCGCTACTTTCAAGTAGCTTCACAATTGTTATCGCCTTGTAATCGAGAAGCCCCGGGTTCGATTCCTGGTGGAAGTTTATCGCGTAGTGGTTCGGAACCCACTCTAAACTGTAGGACAAGTCCCGATTAGCCTGTTTGAGCGCAAAGTAAATTTAAATCAACACTGAAAGTATGTGCAGATTCATAACGGGATCATTTTTTTCTTAATGCGGTATATCGTACAGCTATATAATATCCGAGAGAGGAAACGTAGCAAACCAAAATTAACGTCAATGTGAATTGCGCGGCAACGGGGCGAAATTAACTGTGGATTTTTGGTTTCATTAGAACAGCGACATCACATCAACTACTTCCTCAGTAACTAATATTGAACGCATAATATGCGAGGAGTGTCTTGTCTTGGACATTTTTTTAGCACTGCTCCCGTCAACTGCAAGACGCTGTCGCCATTTTTGTAGAAGGTTTCTGACTGTCCATGTGCTCAACCGTTCCAGAAAATGGGAGGGAAGGTGAAAGTACCGGATAGGGAGCAGTTGTACAATTCAACAAATTCTCTTCAGTAATATTTGCTAACCTTTTACTCTTTTACTTGTATTGGCATGTACATGCGCGACGATGCCCTGCATAAAGTGTCATAGTCTCAAATCAAAGAGCACCTTGGACCATCCTGGTGGGCTGGAGCTTGGTGCTTATCACATCTACAGTTTGGCCGAGGGATGTGTCTTCTTGATATTGTGAACGCTTGCCAGTTCTATCCACTACTTTGTCCATTCTTAATTCAATTTCAAAATATTTCAAAATAATCATCTCCCGTCGTTCTCCACTATTTTCACATGGTGAAGAAAAGAAAAAAAGATTTTCGATCCATTTCCAGATCTGATTATGACTTCCTGTTGCAACAGAACAAAATGGTACAAGCTACAATATGTCTTAACAAGACACAGCATGCATCTTTTCATCCATTGCCTTCCTGGCAAACAAATTCTCGTTATATTCGAACACTCCTCGTACATATTCTTATTTCCTTGACTCTTATAAGGGAAGGAAGAAGTGTAAACGTGATCTAAAGGAAACTTTTATTGGAAAAGTGAAAGTGATAGTGCAAGTTATAAATTAAGATAATGTCGAACATAATATTGTTAGTGTCAAAGTTTCAAACAACGATTCGTCTCGTAACAACCCTAGCACGAGGTTATCTTCAGTGCCTTCTATCACTATAGGATTCACCTATACTTTACTGTCAATGTACACGAAAAAAATAATTGTGCAACTCGCGTCAAAGGTTTATAAAATATTCCACTAGAGAAAGTCCCCGCCATATAATCAACGAAAAGTTATCAACAACTAACAATCATCTAAGCCCACGCATTCCTTTTATAGAAAGCCTCAAAGAATAGTGTTGCTAAGGGGAGTTGTTCGCCTTTATGTCCTACGCGGTCTCCTTTATCGACGTTGCACGACTACTCCCTCATTTCTTTACTTTCTTTATGAACTATTTAAAATTTTTAATCATCAAGAAATATAAAGGTTAACTGCAGCGAGCTTCTTTGGCACAGTGGTCGGCGTAAGGCTCTACGAAGCAAATGCTTTCAACCCAGGCGAAGGCATTATTTTGTTTGTCCCAACGCCCATTTATTTGTCGCGATTAACCCAAGAGGTTAAAAGAGTATACAATACGGCACAACACGTACGCGAGCTAGATCATTTGTAGAGGTAATGTGATCAGCACCACGCTCCGACCGCTGTTATTACAGTCTGCGTGAACTCCGGTGCCGTTACAAGAACATTACTGGATATATTCCAGCTTGAAATATTCCAACAAGAGAATCGAACTCGGGTCTACCACGTATCAGTCAGACGCAGTACCGACTGCACCAACGCGGTTCCTAAATAATTTGATTTTATTTCTGTTATTTATCGTCGCTTTTCTGCTACTTCGGCTAAGCGCGACGACGAGGATGATGAAATTGATGAAGGGACACGCAAAGAACACCTATGCCCACCTGGGACCCTTGTCGTCGTAACGCGCTGTGCTAATGACTCCGCCACGGTGGCCAGCGCTAAAATACTACAACTACCAAAATAACAGAAATAGAATAAATAGGAAAGTTAATCGCAGGTAAATTGAACCTCGCCGTCAAAGTCGATTTTTTTTTTGTTATTCCGAACGTTTGCGAGTATATGAAACTCTTTCGCAACACCAGAATGCTTCAGTGGATTTGCAAACCATTAAAGGTAAAGTGGTATTGACCCTCTTCTACGTGAATGATCTAAAATTAGAAACGCATTTTCAGCAAGCATGGTGGGCGGATGGAAAAGGTCATTCACGTGAGAGGAGGTCGTTGATCCACTGATGTAAGCGCGTAAATCCCTCCTTGAAAGTAGATTATTGCCATTTTTACGCAAATTTATCAAAAACTTTACTATCTGAAATATCTGAAGTACAAACACACACCTTGTTAGTAAAATATGTTTTGAAATTTATAACTTTCAAACAATCAAATTTCTGAGTACAAGTGCAATGTTGTTATATTTTTTAAACATGTCTGTTGCACTTGTCGTTCATGTGGCAAGTTATTAATGTACACGAATCTATTTGAAAACAAAATGTTTTAAAAGTAAATCTAAAATACCTGAAATTTAAAGGAAAAATTGATCAATTTCAAGTAAATCAAGAGTAGCAGAATCCCAGACGAGCGAAAATGTAACTTCCGAAACAGAAGCAGCGTGCTACATACAGCGTGCAGATACGAAACGTCGCATGTTACATCTTTTAAACACGTAAAAAATAATGGAAGAACTGTCAGTGGAGTAATATTAAGAGCTATTCCCATTTATTTCTACAGGTTATAAAATGTTCAATATGCAATGTACTTTTAATATTTATCTTATTTTACGACTTTTTCTGCATCTTCTGGCTAATCGCGACGATGAGGATCAAAGATGATTAGATGAAATTTACGAAGGGGATACACCTGCACGCAAGGGAACACGTATGCTCATGTCGGTACTGGGGCCTCAAGAGTCGACTTCTGTGACGACGCCAGGAGTCCCGGGTTCGAATACCAGCCTAGGTATGGGTTGTTGTTCTTTATGAGTGTCCCTCTATCAATTTCATCATCACTCATTCTCATAGGCGCGATTAGCCAATAGTGGCAGAGAAGCGACGCTAATAACAAAAATCAAATCAAATCGAATCTTAGGATACCATATGGAGATCGATGATGTATCGTCCACGATATTGCGAGAGCTAGTCAGAAGTCTACGTCTTGCGTTCGATCTCCGGTGGGTGTTGATAATTGGATCTGTATGTGGACACACGATCTTGAGAGAATTAGAACTAGGCGGACTGAGCACGATGCTCATCACAACCGATCACGATCGATAACGTGCGGAACTTTACATCCCCGCCCCCTTTTAAAGCAGGAGCGTAGATTATAACGTACCATATTTTCCACGTATATATAAAAAATAAACCAACTGAAAGGGAAAGAGATTATCATCCAGAATGTTTCCTTTGCCCACAGTACAGTACCTGTGAACCTTTTGCTGCAGCTAAACGTTCTGCTTCTTTCATGCGTTTGCAGACTACTCAGTCGAGCGACTTTATCTCGGCAGATCAGTCGGGGAGATGAAAAGGAAATTTCATGTGAAAGGGGGTTGGAGGGCAGTGTCCACTTCTGACGAAACATCAAACTTCCAGTTGGTCACTTGGGACCTCGTGCAAAAAGGCCAAAGAACTTCTCCTGCGCACGATGCTTACAGTTGAATCACATAGGGAGTTTTATTCGACATTATTACATATCCTGAGCGCAAATCCAAAGCAAAACGCCTTTGACAACGCGGCATAAACCCTGAGAATAAGAACACTGCTATTTCCTGGGTCTCTAAATCTCCAAATCCCACAAACACCGACGTGTTTATCCGTGGTCACATAGACATTCATGAAACCGGAAAACTCTCCTAGGAAAAATTCAGCGCGACAGCTTTTTCGCAGATAAACAAGCTTTCCCCTCTATTTTTTCCACCCCCGGTGTCTTCAATTGAAGACTGCTACGATCTCCCCCCCCGCCTCTACTTCGCGAACTCTACCCTACCGCTCAAAAAGCTGGCGCACAGTTCTCTGTCGGGCGATTACTGGATCAAAAGTACCTTCGCTGCGCCCTTATCCCTTCCGAGGGACCTTATCAATCCCAGTGGCTCCGCACCTGGTCGTTCCCACAACTGGCTGACGGAAGGAATTATGGGAAGGAAATGGAAGTGTCTCATTGGACAATACTCTTCTAGAATTTCCTGCTAAATTCTTTTGCTTCTTCCTACCGGTTTAGAGATTATGACTTGAGTTTATAAATTGAGAAAAAAATTATGCCACGGCGTTATAACAGTAAGTTGCTACAAATTACTCACCATAGGGGTGTGTTTGGCAAAATAACCTTCTCCCCCACCCCGAAAATAACTCCGCAGAAGTCAGACCCACAGTACCCTCACACACCCTCTGTTGCAAAGTGATTTATTGGAATCAACAGATTCCAGGTTCGATTCCTCTCAACTGTTCTTTAACACCACAACTTTGGGGACGGCATTTGTTTTGTTTTACGAACATCAGTGTTTTCATAACCCCAGAAATTTTGGCTTACATCACTTCTGAACAATTAAAATGTTACTCTTTTAGTGTTTACTTCACAGCTACACAAAAGTATGCCTGTATGTAACGTGCCTGCATTGACAGTTCTTGGACGATTAATAACTCAATGACGAACATATTTCACATAATATTTCCATTAGGTTAGTGCTGCATATATTCGCCGCTTAAACATAATGTAAAGATTCATGTTATAGACCGTCTGTCTTTCATGTTATCCAAAAGTTTCTATGTGAAAATTTATTTGTTGCGCAAGAAGTACTGTAAAAAAAGGAGAGATGATTAAGAAGGAAATATTGGGGTGAGTGAATCTAGTCAAACCTGTAGTCACACACAGACAACATACTTTGATCTCATGACGTCACATCCGCTTGCGAACTTCCTTCTTTCTGCAGCAGAGTCGTCAGAATCAATTTCCGGTCATCGAACAAGTTCTTTGTATTCAAAGGTTCTTTTGTCTTGCAGTGTCCGGTTACCAGTTTCCGATTGCATTTACCTTCTTCTGTATTTGACAGTTAATCACAGCCTGCAAGAAACTTAAAACAAACAACGCCGGAAAAAATGTTATTAAAGGATATATAACACCGAAATATAACGGGCCATTTCGACTTTCGTCCTATAAGCATCTGAAATTGCTGTTTCCAAATAATGTTGCTTCACAACCTTGTTTACAGAAATAATATTTTTTCACAAAATATTTAATGTACTGTATATGATCCTGGATTATCCTTGATTAATGTAATCAATATCAATTAAACTAACAGTTATTCTGATTTAACTTAAAATACCATTTATTCCTTACCCATTGGGAGTACTTAATGAAGGTTATATGTGCCTAATGAAGGTTATAATCAGAAGTCAAAAATTGGCAACATAGCAAATCTCATAAATTGAAACTGCTACTTCACAGCATTTTCTGTTCAGACAGTTTATAAGATATAAATACTTCACAAAGCAAAAGAGAAAAAGAAGGAAGAACAACAAAGCGGACGTGATAGAGTCAAGTAAATGCTGTATGATCTCCGTCTGTGTTTAGTCATTGTATATAGATATTTTGTACGTATGCTCTAGTTTTCCCCTTGCACAATGCATTGGGGTATTTTGTATAACTCTATGGATGAGTGGCTTCTAGTCGAAAGTGTAAACATAGTTCTAGTCTGTTATATGTCGTCCTCTTCAGTGAGAAATATCTAGTCGACGGCTCTCTGGTCAGACACAAGAAATAACCATAACTTCTTGGTTGGTGTCATCAAGTGTACAAAGATATAGACAATTGTATAGTTTAATGTACAAAAATGTATAAGAGCTTGTATAAGGCTGTAAGCTTAGTTTTTAACAAAATATTAGAAGCAGCATTCATTCGAACAAGACAATTCGTACTTCTTTTGTCATTATTAAGTATTTCGATACACAGTAAAAGAACGATTTGTTATTAAAAATGTTTCGCTGCTTCTGTTAAGCATAAATATTACAATTTAAGTTATAAATGTACATATAAGTTGTAAACTTTAGTTGAATGTAGGATTATGTGTGAAGTATTCAGAAAGATAAAACTAGAAATGAGCACTTGTAAATATGTGTGAGAAGCTGCACAGTTATAGTGAATACTGTAAGATATTAAAAAAAAAGTGTGTACGGAAATTGCTACAGATTCTAGTTATATTTCAGTAAGAGTCCTGTAAAAATGTTTTAAAAACAGAAATTACAATTTTATTTAAGTAAAAGAGTACATTTTTTGTAAAGGTTTTTAAAGTGTTCCGTGTTTTCAGTAACACGATATAAGTTCACGTTTGAGTTTATTGGAACATTTTTACCTCGCTATAATTCCATTGTTTCGCAGGTTTCAACAAGTTTTAAAGTGTATATTATTATTAAAATTTGTGCATTGTTTTCTTTAAGCGTTTCAAATGCATTGAAAAACTTCATTTTCCTTTAAGGCAAATCCAAGTTTGTCTATATGTTTTCAAATATATACATACTGTATATTCATGTAGTAACAATTCATACCTAACCACACAAGATATCTATTTGGCAAAATCTTTCTGAATACTGAATGATAAGTCTGTAATATTTTTTTGTATCTGGTATTTTTATAATGATTTCTGTACTCTATCATTTTTATGTAAACATCAACCTAGATTATGTGAATCTTTTCTATTTGCTTTTATGAATTTTTATTATGTGTAGTAGCATGTAACGTGTAATGAGAATGATTTAACCTTAAAAATAAAGCAAGTTCTTCCAAAGAAATATAACCTTTTCTAATTTGTATTTATCACATAAAGTATAATGTCTTCTAAAAATGAAAATGTCTTGATTCACATTATAAGGATGAATGAAGAAGTGTACCATAAACACTAGTACCCTAAAAGAGATTCGAACAAGAACTCCTTTTTCTCCATTCGTGGCACAGTAACGTTTGTGGAATATTTATTTTATAGATTTATTAGAGCAGTTGATACTTGCTCAGAACTACTAAGAACAGTGGCGGCGATTATGGGGGCAGTTGCCCCCCACTTTTCGCCACTTTTGCCCCCGCACTATGCTAAACCTTATCTACAAAGGGAAATATACAGGCTTTGCCCCCGAGTTTTGGCACCTTGCCCCCCCCCCACCGGTTTTGGAATCCAATCGCCACCACTGACTAAGAAGGTAAGTGCAGATGAGAAGTAGAAGTTCCGTGTTGAATCTCTTCATATTCATTTTTCGTATTTTCTTATTTTGCGTACCTTTCTTTCACTTCTGGCTAATCACGATTGATTGAGTGATTGATTTGGTTTACTCTACTTCGCTTTTCTGAAACTTTTGGTTAATCGCGAAGATGAAGATGAGTGATGAATGATGAAATTGATGAACCGACACTCACAAAGAACGCACACCGGGATTCGAACCCGGGACTTCTAGCGTCATGACGCGATGTGCTAACTACTCTGCGACCGAGATTGGCAGACTAATCACGACGATGATTGATGGATCTGGTGTTATAAGTCCACTTTATGCACAGTAAGGCTAATCGGGACTGGGCCTACAGTTTAAATCTCGACGATGAGGATGAATGATGACAGAGGAAACTGTTCTAAAGACAGTTATAAAGGAACACTCGTCAACATTTGTTGGCGAGATCTTAAGGCTCCTTCATACATTTGACGAAAGTCGAATCTGAGGAAGAAGAAGAAAAAAGGAGGGTCATGTGGGTTGGTTTTTGCGTGGCTTACTCTGTAACGTATCTCGGACGTAACCGAGTACGTCACGAGATTGGCAGTCTTCACAGTTTGCTTGGGTCTCAGCTTCTACTTCCTCGTAGAGCTCCGACACAGTAAATAGTCCCTAACGAACCTACACAAGTTATGCTAAAGAAACAGCGAAATGATTTTAAAAAAGTATAAAAGATTACCTACACATGGAAACAGATCTTCATATGAGATCGTTGAAGGTAGGCATTCGTTGTTTACTGTTCACGGCTGACGGGAGAGCAGTTGGGGTGGGGTGGGGGTACCTGAGGGGAAACAAACACAATCGCTTGCAAGGGTGGAAGGACGAGAATTTGTTTGTTGTGAAGCAGTTGACAATCTGGCGCGCAGGCGAGCGAAGAAAGCAAACATGAATTATCGTTCTTTTAACACGTAACGATTTTTTTATGGATAGTAAATCCGTAATTTGATGACAAAAGATTCTCAAACATTCATGAAATGGAATAGTAAACACAGAGCGCTTTCATGTCTTGAATCTTGGATATATCATTATGTGGGAGAGGCAGGGAGGGGAAAAGGCACTTTCTCTCTCTCTCTCTCTCTCTCTCTCTCTCTCTCTCTCTCTCTTTAATCTTCCATAAAGAGCAATGAAAGAAAAATCGAAAACTGTTCCTATTTTGTACCTACAGTTCCTAAATAGAAATTACAATTTTTGTAACTATAATTAGCGTACGCAGAATTTTGTCGCGAGGTGTTTCAAGTTTGTTAAGATTTTAGTATTTATAGTAATAACAACAATACATTGTTTTTTGATTGATTTTCTTTATTTTACTTCGCCTTTTGTGCCACTTTTGGCTAATTTGCGAAGATGGTGATGATATGATGAATGAACACTCATATACAGTGGCGCAGGAACGGGGGTGGGGGTACAGGGGTACATTGTACCCCCAAATTTTTAAAGGGGGGTACTGTACCCTAGTAAATCGAGTTGTACCCCCTTTTGGTAATTTTACAGCAGACGGAAGGTGCTACTGTTAAAAGAACCTATTTTCAATTCACCCAATAAAAAAGTGTATATTGTTTATAATTTATGAGCATTATGTTTCTTACCACAGAAATTCAATCCATTGCAAACTTATTCTACTACATTGTGCTTGCTACTAGTTAGTTCATTGACCTGTGTTCTTGGTAACCTCCTTAAGGAGATGAAAATTGTTTAAAATGTGTGTGGAACGATGGAACCATATTTGCTCTCAGAAAATCATGCTGCAGACGAATGCTAAAGAAGTGGTCTCGTCGATTCGAAGATAAGATCCAAATCTTCATCAGAAGAGTATATGACTGACTCCATTTTCTTTTGAATGTTTAAAATGTAATTTTTCGAAACGAAATATTTACACAAACGAGACGAGACACGACAGACTAACTTGGGGGGTACAATGTACTCCTGTACCTCACCCATATTTTTCATAACTTTGTTAGATGGTGTACGGAAAACTATACTTAAACCTATATTTTAAGATTTTTTTTGGAAATATAGTCCCGATTAGCCTATTTGAGCATGAAGTGAATCTAGAATAAGTTTTAATAACTTCAGAGTGGAAACCGAAACAAAAATAAGCACAAACAAGAACGAGAAGGACCTCACCACACAGGAGATGAGATGAGGCTGTGACAATTCTCGACTCATCGCATAGCGATATCATTCCTAGGTGAAATTAATTTTTTCCTAGACATTTAAACAGGATGCAATTTGCGACTTTATCAGGGGGACTTATTTTTATCTATGTATTAGGGTATACTTATAATTGGATATTAATTGCTTATAATCTAATTGTGATATCGAATGCAACACAAACACAACGCCATTTTAAGTTAAACCCTAAAGTCAAACTATACATTACATTAGTCAGATGAATGAACGACATAAATGAGATTCACTGCAGGTTCTATTGGTATATTTTGGATTGGATGGATTCACAAGGTGTTTGATTAATTTATTTTATTTATTTTACTTCGCATTTCTGCCACTTTTGGCTAATCGCGAAGATGAGGATGAGTGATGATATGATGAAATTGATATACACTCACAAATAACACCCATGCCCAGGACGGGATTCAAACCTGGGACCTCTGGCGTCATAGCGCGCTATGCTAACCCCCGTCGTCACGGAGGCCGGCGAGGTGGGAATGCGTTTTGGATTTCTCTGTAGATGCGAAAATTTTTAACTGTGACGTGCACATGCTTTTGCTTACATTAAAGTTTACCTTTTCACATAAACGAGAAATTGACATGTCACCCAAAAACACACGCATGTACCTGCATTTAATACCATTACATACGAAAAGAAACCTTGGCCGGCTCTTCATATTGTCCACCAACGATTGAAAAGAAGAAAAAAATTCTTGAGCATATAACTTTCCTTGTTTCCTCTGAGATCTGAAGGATTTCGGTTTTGTATATGTAATGATAAAGTGCTTGTAGAGTGTCATTAGGTACAGCTAATTGTAATTATGTAAGAAATAAATGCTTTGTCAAATGTTTCACAAATATTTCAAACTTCTTACGAGTTGATCGGGAACCATCTCAACTCGAGTTTTATTTTCTTTTTTAATACAACGCCCTGTAGGTGTCTGAGAAAATACCAAATACATGGCTTCTAAAAGGCATTGGATGTGGTACACATCTGCCATAAATTGTTTAAGATATTTTTATGCGTAGCTATGGCACTTTAAAATTAGAATGAAAAGAACTGAAGTGGAACTCCATAAGTATTATATATTTAATATTGTAATTTCTATATCCATTGGGTGGGAGATGATTATTTCTGGTTGGGGTGGCCCAAGATCCTCTTCATCCCCTTTAATCTCAACCTGCATTAAAATGAATAGATGTATCTTTGTTCGCAATTTTCACAGTTAAAACTCCTGATTTTCCGTTCCGTTAAATTAAAACAAACCCCGAACGAGGTCCGGAGCTTTATATGTTTCAGAATTTTTATCTGGTTTTAAAATCTGTTTTTATAAATTCTAAGAAAAACAAAGAAAAAATATTTATGCAAAATATGCATTAAATAACAAGACAGTCGTGTGTGTTGTTCTAAAATATAATATTTCACATTATACTTAGATATCAAGGACGTATTTAAGGGGGGGTTCCTGATCCCCCTCCCCGAAAGACTTACCAAGTAGTAAAAGTAAATAATCAAAATATTGTTTAGCTTTTGTTCGATGATTATTTCCGCTGAACTTATTTAAAGGCAAGGAATTTGACGCATACAGCTTTGAAGGGTTCCAAACATTTATGGACACTACTAATATCCTCCATAAAATATTAATCAGGAACTTTACTTTTCATTAATTGGATCCAACTCCTTTTTTTGTTATTTAATAAATATTCAATTATTTTTCTATTTGACATTAAATTCCTTGCCAGGGCAGTTGTTTTTATGCAAATCTTGTCGATCTTAACTACACGTAAGCTAGATAATGAATACGTGCTGTTATATCTATATTATTTTACTATATTTTACCTATTCATGTAATAATAATAATTCATTTTTAATTAATTTACATATTTAATTAATATTTTAATTTAATTAAATATAATAATAATTATTATTATTGTGACACTTGGTTTGAAGTAGTATGTGTGTGTGTGTGCGTACGTGCGTGTGTGTGTGTGTGTGTGTGTGTGTATATATATGGGGGAGGGTGAATTTTGTACCCCCCAAATGCAAAACGTTCCTGCGCCACTGCTCACATACAACGATGCCCAGGCTAGGATTCGAACCCGGGACCCCTGGCATCGTAGCGCGATGTGCTAACCACTCCGCCACGGGAGCCGGCAATACATTCTTTTTATTATAACATTTATTAACAATAGTAATCTAATAATATGAACTGTTTATATTTTCGTGTGACACTAGTTAGTTTAAGACAGAGCACGAATTAAACATTTCTTCAGTTTGCCCAGTCAGTGATCACAACAGGTTCATTGAATGGACAGTGTTCCATAAGATATACACATATCATTCTGATCATGTACAATTAACTACACGTATGCTAAAATTGTAGTTTTACAACTTTGCTTTTACAACGAACAACGTTCACACTGGAAGAGCAAAGTTGTGCGTTACTGAATTAGTAGTCTTTCTGTATTATTTTCTGCAGATAAAGTTTATTTCGTGGTGAAGAGTAATGAATGGGATGATGAGAACAGACATTGCCATCTACATCGCAGGGAACGGAGTAGACTGGTTTTATCTCGAGGTACATTTATTTTTCTTGCTTAAGTAAAGTTTCTTATGTAGATATACCGGGTGGGCCAGACTCAATTAGGCAGCTTTTGATTAGATGTTATTTTTATTTTTTCTTCATTTTATTTTTATTGACAAATGTTAACAATTCCAACGGCTACAAAATTGTTACAAAAATGGAATCACACACACATAAGTCATTGATTTTTAAGATAGTGGTCGACCTGGGCACCATCTAAGTCAACACAGGCTTGTAGACGCAAAGCAACATTTTCACACGCCTTCCTACACATGTTAACCTGAACATTCTTGAACTCCTGAACAATTACTTCACGCATATGTTGCTCACTGTCAATGGGATTAGCGTACACCTTGCGTTTGAGGTAACCCCAATGGAAAAAGTCTGGTGGGTTGATGTCGGGTGATCGGGCTGGCCAGTCCACAGGCCCTCGACGGCCAATCCAGCGATCAACCTCGTTCACAGCATACCGTATGATGCAGCCATCTATCGACAACAAAATGTACTTTCCAATTTTTCCGTATGCTGTTGGATTTATTGGTTACTAATGTTCGAAAACTGCCCAATTGAATCTGGCCCACCCTGTATAATATTCCAATTTTTGCTTATTTGAAGTACAAATAACAAGAAAAGAAAAAAATCGGACAAACAGGTAAAAAATTACTGGGCTACAAAAAATTTAAAAAAATCATACACGGACACAAACAATGAGCTTCTTAAATATTCATGAACAGCAGTGCACGTAGATACACTATGTAATACAATAAGAACAAATACATGACAACGAAATTCTCACAATAATTGGAAAGCGCCCTGTGTTTCTGTACATTACGTTACATAAGCTAATAATACTTTGCGACCAATTTATATGACAAAATCAGTCTCAAAGGTAAACATATGCTCTGTTGTTATACAAAACGCCTCCTGTGCACTGCAATACATAAATAAGATCAAATTCATGAAGAAATTAGCCTCTAAATACTTACTATAGTAAAATCTGTTGCTGTACGTTATGTGTAGGCCTCCCAGAAATAACTACTTCCAACTATGCCACAAACAGTGCATACGTTACCTACAAAGGTTACCTCATTTAGAAAGATTCTCCTTCTTGATCAGTTTGCCGGTGGTTTTTTTTTCTTCCCTTCTATTTTGGGCTTGGATTATTCTCGTGGGATTTCGGATCTGCATTGAACATGTGTGCCGTGGATAGACAAGTTTTGGTAGTAGACACTCAACATAGAATTGTTGTAGCTGCGTTTCCATATTCTTCTTCAAGAATTGATCATCTCTCTGGATGTATTCTATTTTAACACCTTTCTGTGTCCACAGACCAAAGATACAGTACCTTCTCCGTGTAATAATTACTATTACCCTACACGTGGTAATAGTAATTATGTGTGGTGTTCACGATATTGGCGTTAAGCTCTTCGTCAAATTTCCAGAAAGTTACTCTCTTCGTCTTGATGGCATGTGCAGGTGTTACATGTTTGACAGAAAAGGGACACTTAATTTCGATAATTGCATAACGAAATAAATGTTAGATACAGTGAAGTTTCTGATAGATATTGTATACATATTGTTATGAGTTGTAGTATGCATAAACCTTCTTTGTAATATCATTCAAAGCCGTGCTATCCCAATATAATCCTTGCCTTCCAATAAGTTCAATCTCTTCAGATAAAGCTAACAACCATCATATACAACAAATGCTAAACGAGTATTGTTATTATTTTATTACTTGGTAATCTTTTCGTTTGGGGGAGGGGTCCAGACGCCCTAAATAAATCCTTTATGTCTTTCAAAGCCTTATGATCTCGATCCTAATCATTGCCTTCCAAAATATTCAGAGTAAAAATAGTAGTACTTGAGTATTTCGGGTGCTATACTTCAAAGCCGTATTATATTTATTCTATAATCCTTCCCTCCAATACGCGTTCAGAGGAAATTATCCATCGAATATGCAAAAATTGCTAAAGGAGTATATTTACATTATTTAATTTTAGTACTTCATAATCCTTTCGGGGGGGTCCGGACCCCCAGGAAACTTGTTCTACGTATTATAGCGTAATATTTGCCAAGGACACCGGTTTAATTGAATTGCTCAAAATAACGTTACTGGTTTACGTACGTACAATGTAAACGTCTAATGGAAACCGATAAGTACTTCCCCATTTGATGATGTAGTAAACGGATAGGTATTATTTATATTTCATTCTGAACCCTTATTTTGCCGGCGATTTTGTAGCGCTTGAAACTTCATTGTTGTTTCTGCAGCAGACGATTTTCTCGGAGCCCACATCTTACGCCAAACACACTTGCTGCCGTCACCCATATTTTGCAATTGAACACGTCCAGTTGACGCAAGCACACTTCCCTGTCTCTTGCGATCGTGTTTTGTCTTCACGAGCTATTTTGTTGTATCCCTCCGCGTTCTAATGTGGGTGGGGTTTAGAACGCTTCTAACTATCTGCACGAGATGTCGCCACAGTGCAGGGACACTTTTACGTATTGCAAGGGTTTCGTTTTCCTCAAACAGTCTCAAAATAGAAAAACTGACTTCTAGAGTGATGATGTTAATGTCAAGTACAATGAACATTGCATGTCCCCAACAAAACAGTTTTCCATAAGCTTGTGTGGTTAACGAGATAATTGCATGTGAAAATTACGGTTTTTCCCATTTTTATGCCCAATTTACTTATTAAGCAGGGTATTTTTTAAAATTTCTGCTTTGTAGGAATTACGCAGCCATATTTTCTGAAGGATAGAAAACAAACCCCGAGATCCTATCTTTGCTCGTAACCGAAAAATCTGTTTAAAACGGAACGCCTGCACTGCGCGTTTTCGTCAATGTATGAAGGAGCCTTAAGTGTCAACGTGTATGATCTTTCTTGGTCGTTCATGGTGATTAACCAAGAAAGGGAAGTGCCGAAAATAACTGAAATACAATACACCTATCTGTTCACAACTGGGGTTGGGAAGTGAAGAATCTCTTATACTATAATGGAATGGGTTGGGTATGCGAAGGGGGGGGGGAAGGGGGGCATTTCAACGAAAAACAAAATCAGAGACGGATTACTGGACATAGACAGACAAGAAATAACAGCAGACTGCCAAACGAAGTCCTCAAGCAGGGAACAGTTAAGAGTAAGAGAATGGGAGAAAGCGAAATATATTAATGTTGTGTTAAAAAGAAAAGAGGCGCGCTGGCATGGTTCAGACTAGGGGGATAGAAACAATTAAGGAAGAGAAATTAAGAAGGTGAACGATATGTTCTATGTGCGATGGAGAGGAGACGGACGAGCATATCCTCCTGAACTGCCCTTCTACACGTGACCTAAGGGACAAGTTTCTGAAAAACGTAACAGCGAGGGAGGTGATAGAAGTGGCAAACGATAGAATAATGACAAAAGAAGCGGGACAACAAGTGGGGAAATACCTGTGGGAAGTAAGAGAATGGCGGCGAAAGCTACTAGAGAAGACAGCGAAATTAGTGATCATGCTCAAACAAAGCCATCTTTATAGTGTAATGTAAAGTGTAAACACCGCTTATCACATAAAGAAGAGGGGAGAATGGGAGTGTGAAAGGCAGCACGAGAAATAGTGCAAGGGGGAAGTTTGTGTGGAAGTGAAAGATTGGAATAGAGGTATATTGAGACTGGACACCAAAAGAACCAGACACATAACTTTATTTGATTGCTAAACTATACTTATTATTTTCCTGTAGTTTACGGTTATTACAAGCATAAGAAAACAGTTTTTTCTTTGTGACGTTT
The DNA here is from genome assembly GCF_977018435.1 of Lepisma saccharinum. Classification (NCBI taxonomy): domain Eukaryota; kingdom Metazoa; phylum Arthropoda; class Insecta; order Zygentoma; family Lepismatidae; genus Lepisma; species Lepisma saccharinum. Next base: position 59,499,877 of record NC_139231.1, on the reverse strand, counting down.
CATGCAAGCAATGCGTACATACAAGAAAAACTATTATACTTATTATGTCTAATTTTCTTATTTTATAATTTTCTTATATCTAATTTTCTTATATCTGATCAACTACTAAGAGTATCTGTATATTAACGTAAAGAGGGTATAATATTAACATGACTGTAAGGAAAGAGTAAGTGTGTGTAAAGAAAAATTTATGTAGTGCGTACAGCATACAGCTCGCACAAGGGAAATACAAATAAATACAAATACCAGGTAAGATTTCAGTACTTTTATGGGAGACGTGCGAAAATATGACTAGTTTTTCACACAGAATACTTGGTTTTTAAAAGAATCATTTAAATATGCAGTCGCCGCAATAAAAATGGACAGCCTGAAATAAGTACTTCCATAATGGTGTTATGTGTGTTGCCTGACTCTAAGGCGATAAACTTGCTATGGGAGCTTGCTATTTAAGTTCTCTCTTCACGGGGGGGGGGGGGGGCAGGTGAAGGTTTACAGATAATCCATTGAACGATCCTCCCATTTTTCTTTCTACTTTAGTTATTGTACGTCACTTTTCTATCTCTTGTGTTAATCATGACGTTCATTGATGGATCCTTTCCGGAGAATGGGTTCTGATCAAGGGGCTCAGAGATACCTGCAGCCAAAAATGGTAGCACTATTCCTCTGATAAATTTGCATCTTCCACAAGTTTCCTTCATACCTACAATAGCAGAATCATGTAACATACAGTAACACCCTCTGTGCTAATTAAGCATTTGGCTTTGGCGGGGGGGGGGGGGGGTTGGCGTATGTTTTATTTCATTTCGGGAGGTAGTTTTTTCCAGTATGCAAATTTATATATGTTACCAATCAGTAAAATAAATAAACTACTGTATTGGGGTTCTAAGCACCTTACTTAGAACATTGATTCTAACCCTTGTCATTAAATATTATGGTAACACTTAAAGTGTAAATCACCAACCCTGAGACCTTCTGTAAACAAACCGTCTCACCGATTCGATGTATCACTGAACACGGAGACCTTTCCGCACTCATAGAACTCGCCATGTTGAAAGTGGCACTACTTCCTTGCTGTTTACATGATTATTTTTAGAAAATAACCAATGTTATAAAATATCATGGTATAAATTGAGAATAGCGGAAGTATCTCCGATTACTTTCAAATTCGGCATACTCACTAATTTTGGCCTCGTAATCACGACTCTGCAGTTAAAATTTGGCGGTCACGTCTAGAAATTGAAAAATCACCTTCTCAATTACTGCTATGCTTCTCCATACACTAACCTGGAAACGATATGAAGACAGCCTTCCTTTCCGCACAACGATCTTGCTACCAACGTTGCTCAAGTGTTGTGCAATAAGTGAGAGCGTTTATTTGCATGTGAGAAAATGGCATCTTGCGTAAAGGTGGAAAACATATTTACCCCACGAACCATTGACGGTAAGGTTAGGTTAGGTTAGGCAAGCATACTTAAAATTAAGGGTGATCGTAAACATAGTTCTGAAACGCTAAAAAAATGCATTGCAAAAAATAGTTGTTTTCTTCATAAATCAAGGGTGTTTTCTCCGTTCACGGACCCACTTTTTTCGACTTATTTTGCAATTTCTAGACGTAACCGCCAAATTTTAATTGCATATTCGTGATTACGAGCCCAAAATTAGTGAGTATGCCGAATTTGAAAGAAATTGAAGACATTTCCTTCCGGTATTCTCAATTTGCTCCAATAACATTATGTACACAAATCTCTAAGCTCATTGAAAGTTACAATGCATATTCCTACAAAATGTTCACACTTATCTTGCCTTGCCATGTCACCAAGTTATTTTACGAAGTGCACTATATTTGGCGGAACAAAGATCGTTATTAGGATGCTTGTCAAAGTTTCCAAACGCAATAAATTTACGAACTTTCTTTGTCTTTTTTGATCATCAATATATTTATTGGACTTACAACATTGCATATGGCTGTTTATGCCCATTATATATTTTATTTACATAAGATACAATTTACATAAAATCTACAAACAAATTTCAAATACACTCCTATCTATATCAAATCTTAGAAATATACTTTACCATGTTATATCATTTTGTCTTAAAAAATGCAAGTAAAATATATTTAATTCGCATGCAAGAAAGAAGCCAAATTTATGGGAAATGATTACTGGTGCCAAGAGTTAACCATAAAGGTGAAGCAATAACTACAAAAGAAAGAGCATTGGGTTTAAAGTGAGACGTAATTTGCGGCAGTGTATCCCATACTACAAATTGGCCGTTGTTTTACCTTACGTAATGAATCCTGTAACAACGCTGGATTTTCGTGTGGATTATTTTACTTCTATGAGTTTGTAATGCTTTCTGCATGCACGTGGTTTTTTTTACAGAAGGTCTCAGAGTTGGTGATTTGAACTTTAGTATATTTACATTCTAAGGAAGCCCAAACTAATACACAAAAAACACAATCGAACTAGTAACACTGAAAAGATTGTCAAATGTCTATTGCCAATTTCAAACAATGTTCATCTAACCTGCCTACAAGTTTGTCAATACTTTAATACAACTAAATTATCAGCACTGTGCCATGAAAACTTAAGTGGGAAACAGTATCGTAATAATCCTCAAATATTGAAAATACGTTAGATTAAAAAACAGCTCCAAATCCAAGACACTGGCCTTCATTTTCCAGACAGGAACTTGTCAATATGGAATGCGGTGTCAGACATTACCTAAGCTCTTCCTGGTCACCAACGGCGTAAACATGAAACCGGTGCCAGGAAGAGAATACAGGTGACTGACTCCGCATTGCTTAGTAAAATCTATGACAATAAATTTACGCTGGAATGCGATGAACTTTTGTTGCCTCGATTCGGTGAGGTTGGTCCATTGCAGAATGGTATACTTCTTTAATCCAGAAGGTTGAATACTATTCGGCAGGGAAATCTTTTATCACTGGCTACGAATGATGTTTTAATTGTGTTTGTAACATAGTTAACAAATAGTATACTATGTGCTTTCAATTCCATTTTCCTTGACGAGGATAAAAACATTCCAGGCAGGGATAAAAAAAAAATAGTCTAGGATAATTTTTGGGGAGGTCCCAGACATCCCCCCGTTAATTCTTACACTGCTAACACCCCAGTAAAGATGATATTTCAGTGGGATTTTAGGAGCATGTTTAGGTTTTTTTGCTGAAAAACTGTTACTTCTGATAGCTACTTCAAGTCATGTAGGTAAGCTCTAGATTTTTCAAAAATTGAATATTTTACTTGTGAGTTACACATGCAACTTAACGTAAACACAGTGGTTTTTGGTACATAATAATTTCTCAAGTTCTACCAAATGAGGGGAGGTACATTAGGTTGTCACCCCCCCCCCCATGTATCGAGCCTTTACTACAGTCACAATCGGTTAAATGATGAGCCCACAGAAGTTACGATAAACATAATATTTTTAGTTCGATTATGTATCTGTTTGGAAGGGGGCTCAAGTGAATCCCTGTCGCACCCTGTGGAAATTTCAGTGACAAATTTAGTGCACTTTTGTTTGCTACAAGTAGCAGTGTGGCTAATACCTGGACGTCTTATTACTTCTAAGGTTTCTTGGTGAATGAGTTCTGCTCTCAGTTGGCTCAAGTATTTGTTTGTAAAACTTAGAATGTGTGCATCAGCAGTTTGGCTATATTTGAACCCTTCTCCCAATACGGCTACGTTAGCTTCTTGGCAAATACACACTTGTACTCCATCCGCTTTAAGAACGAAGTCAATGCAAACAAATACACGTAGTTTGTAAGAAATCCTATTGCTTGTTTCAATAGCATGTGTGCATGAATCTTCCGCGCAGGAATATAGTGCATCTGAGAAAAGTCATGCCACTCCACGTGGTTCCTATATTAAAGTTGTGGCACATTTTAATATGAGCTGGTCAGCTGAGAACAATATATACATGGGCAAAATAACAGCAGAACTAACACATAAGTCAGGAACTATTTCTCAGAAGTCACGTGGTTTTGTTTACATTAACTTCGTTCTTACAGTGTATGAAGAATAATATAGTATAGTTAGTGGATTAAGAGAACAAGTGCTATGGAGATGAAGTACTTATCAACTACAAGTTAAGACAGCGAAATCAATATCCCATTGATAGGTGTCGTTATCCTTATTAAGAACGAATTTCAAAACATATTAAAATTACTACACATTGATAAAGGCTGAAACTGTAAAGAAATACTCGGCACACGCAAGGACAAAATTAATACAGCAGAGGATTATACTGTCTGTGGGTCCAGGCGCCAGGGCTTCGTTTGCCTCCAGGTTGTACTACGTCGAAGAGAGGTAGACGTTTGGGTGCCTTGCCATGCGACCTTGCTTGCATCAAGTGATTTGTTCACGTCAATTAAAATAAAGCTCTTAATTGTTGTCAGAATAATGAGTTAAAGACTTATATGTAATAATAATTCAGTCCGATCGTACCTTTTCATAGTTGTTAACTCACTTCCTTTTTACTCGACATCAGGCTTGTTGACGTGTTTAGTTTATGAATAAATTAATCGAGAAAGATAGAACCTTCTTTTTCACGTCTCGCAACCTCTAGGGCATCGTTTCTCAACCTATGTGTCGCGACCCACTGCTGGGGTCCCGAGGGAATGTTTGATGGGTCGCGAAGTCGGGCTCGAAAATTTATTTACTGTGTCTTAAAAACCTATTACATTGAAATTACTACAAAACTAAATATTTAGATTCAGACTTAACAAAATTTTCGATATCTTTAAGAGGTCAGTACCCTGAAATTTCGTATGAGGCATTAAAGTTGATCATGCCGTTATCCACTTTATATTTGTGTGAAAAGTGATTTTCATCTCTGATTCAAGTGAAAAGCAAGTACAGAAATAGACTTGACTTTACTTAGATTTACGTCTTAAGTCAACCACTATTGAACCAACATCCCCTAGCTTATGCGTAGAAGGCATATTAGTTCGGTGAATAAAAAAATGTTTTAAATTTCAGCATGTGTGTTTAGTTAGATGTTAGACTACAGTTAATTAGTAGTCTTTTATATTACATATTTACTTTTCTGGAATGAAGTCTTTTGTTTATGCAAGCTTAAAAGAGGGCTTCTTAAAGTATTCGGTGATAGCTAAAATATTATTATAAACTAGGTGCACACCCCTACAAGTAATTCTGCCGGTGGCCATGTTTATGGGTCCCTTGAAGGGTAATATCCTTCAAGGTGGGTCCCGGACTGAAAAAGGTTGAGGACCACTGATCTAGGGCCTTCCTGGAGTTTCTATTTACATGTGAGGGTTTCCCTGATGGCGTAGTGGTAACGTCGTCGCCTCGTAATCCCTGGTTCGGTACCTGGTGGAAGCATGTTGCACAGTGGTTTGGATCCCACCTTAAACTACAGGTTTAGTCCCGATTAGACCTCCTGTCAATAAAGTGAACTTAAAACACCAATTCAAACCTTTTTACAGGAATTATAATTTTGAAAGTGTTGAAATTAGGACCAGCGATTGGGTGGCAAAACTCGAAGGGAAAGGACGGTTTACTTCTTCTTGGTAGACAAAGCCATATTGAGGGAGGCAAAAAGTTTTTTTGGAGGCAACTTCCTCACACGCTCCGCCTAATCGTCGCCACTGGTTATAAACAAACGAAGAGGAAAGGAAAGCATACTTTAGCATTAAAATATTGGAATGGGCATAGGGCATAACAATTAAGCCGCGGTAGCTAAGTCGTTAGGACATCTGACTACCATGCGAGAGACCCGGGTTCGATCCCCGGCGGGACTTTTTCAACCTTGTTCAAGCGACTCCGGCGCCCATCCAGCGTCCTATAAAGTGGGTACCTCGTGGAAACTCTGGGGGTGAAGGCGGCCATCGGTGTGGTGCTGATCACATCACCCCCAGCTCGACCGAGATCAAGAAAGTGTGGCGCCCTAACCCTACACCCCCTATACGCCTGCATGGCGTGGTGTAAAGCACAGGGGAGCACTTTACTTCTCTTTTTTTTTACAACACTTAATATTTTTTTCTGGATTATTTGAGTAATTTCTCCGATTCCGACATTCGCGTTGGAATTGCACATACTTGCAAACCAGAAAAGAAAGCATGGTGTACTTTAAGACTTTCGTATTGTCAATCTACAGTAGCTGGGAACGATCCAAATGGCATTCAGTTTGGTGTACTTTGTTCTCTATTTAGTCCGTTGAAGCAACGCAACCCACCTAAAGGAAATAGGTAAGGATGGAAAAGATTGGATCGATCTTGCCCAGAATAGGGACAGATGGAACGCTTGTGTTGCTGCAGCCATAAACCTTTGGGTTTAAGAAGGGTAGAGAGTCAGTTAAGGCCGAATTACACGGAACTGTAACTGTGGAACAGCCAATCAGAGCGAAGTTTGGCCATGTGAAGATAATCTGTGAGTTTGGCAAAGGAAAGTTTTTGTCTGTGGTTTCCGAGTGTTGCTTGATTTTGTTCCCTTCTCGATAAAAGAAAAAGTAACAGAGATTATTCGTATTCAGTTCATTAATATTTCTATACTCCGTCCAAGCTAACTGTGGAGCGGACAAGTCTCTACGCAAGTAGTGACGCGAGACGGTTCCACCAATGAACACTTGAGAGGAAAGGTGCTTTGCTTTGGCCAATAGATTTCCCTCGCTTCTCTGACGTTTTCCGCGGCCTTGCTCCACAGTTAGCTGGGACAGAGTATAGGTATTTATGCAAAGCGATGAGATTTGTACGTGACAAATATGATTAGCCGATAATGAAAATCATTATTATTACAAGTGTATTAAATGTTTGATAGGAACATATATTCAGTTGAACATTTTTTTTAATGAATGAATCCTGCGAATCCCATGTATGAATGTGCATACGCGAGTTCATTAAAAACCTTGTTCAGTATTTTGTTTCGAGTCAATTTCTAGTCCATGTTTTTCTTTTTGAATGTTTAATAACAGCAGTAATTCTCAACGTTCTTCAGATTGCTCGTCCATTACATTATCTCCTCTGCGCAATGTCTTGTGGGAACAGAAGTGTACCGACAAGTGTCGTGTGAGGCGAAAACTAACAGATGGATAGCCAGTCCAACGCCAAACTAGGGCATTCCCGTGGAAATCCAGATCCGTGTGTAACCCTGCCGTTTCGCTTTATATATCAATTCATAACTTAACATAAATTTCATTTACGGACTCGCTGTATGACATATGACTCGCTACATTAAGGTTTACGAACCGTAATTTTTATCACAGATTTTGGCGAGAAACTGCTTACATCGTTGAAAATAATGTTTGAATATAATAAGGGGAGAACCCCCGAAGTGAGCCTGCCTCCACCCGCATATATTGGAGGGTATGCGCACGTCAGTTGCTTGGAATTTAACCGCCTTTTTATGTCTTTTCTTATTTATTTATTATTTATAATACACAAAAAAACATAAAGGTGCGTGATAGAAGCAGTACAAAGTGTAGACCTATTCTGGAGCCCAGAACAGGCCTTGTGCGTGAGTTGATTAGTTTTAATATATTGAGAGTATGATAAAGATAAGTGTCTGTAGACTGTTATTGTAATTACACGTCCTTTTGGATATACTGATATTTTAGTGTTGCTTATCCATTTATTAACAAATATTCTGGGATCCAGAACAGTTGTTTAAACGTAATGACTTATGGAGTGTTGTGAGCATGAACGTCCGCATGAATTTTTCCAGGGAGGGGCAAGAAAGGTATTTTTTTCCAGGGGGGAGCAAACAAGGCACATTTCCCCCCAAAATAGTGCTGTTCACTAAAAAAACATTGCTTAAATTTGAATTTATGGTGTTCATGCAATAATTAACGCATATCATTGTGGCTAAAATGAAATTATATGTGTGAAATACATAACGTTTGGTTGACTTTCATTTTCCGGGGGGGGCCACGGTCCCCCCTTGCCCCCCTTCCGGACGCCCATGGTTGTGAGGTGAGTGAGTGCATGTTAGGACGGGATGAAATGTTGTTGTGGAAAAGTTGGATACGTTGAGATGTGATTTGACATCAGACGATCTGCATTCGCTTTGGATTCCAGAATAGCACACAACATTGCTCATCAATGTAAAGCTTAGGGCAACCAAATGACGAACGAAATAATTTTTGGATACAACTCTACTGGCGCAGCCACGGAGAATTTGCGCATTGGCAATATACCTCTTTCTACTTTACCCGCTGCGAAGTTGATTTAGTTCCAATTTTGGTCGCTGGTGGCTCTCTACAGTGCAAGATTTTTTGCAGTGCTTCCCTCTAGCGGAGAATTTAGGAACTACACGTGCAGATTTTCTGTCTCTTGTTCTTGATAGAGAAGGGAAAGTTCGGGGTATAGTCAATTTTTTTTATAGAGCTAAATAAAAGTTCATTTATCTTCACAATTTGGTCAACAAAGATTAATGATTGGAAAAGCATTTCATTCTATGTATTTATGTTACAAAATTGACGATAGACGCTCATGGATGTCCGGAAGGGATAGGGGGCACCGGGCACGGTATCCCACTGAAAAATCATGTCAACATAATTCACACATGTAATTTTATTTCAGGCACAGTAATTTATGCTAATTATTATAAGGGCGTTGCAAAAATATCATAACTTCAAGCTGAGGGGTGTCTTTTTGAGACGGCATCACTATTGTGGGGGTGGGGAGTTGAAAGAATACCTTGCTTGCCCATCCCTAGAAAAATCTTGTTGACCTCCATGTAAACGCTTTAGAGGAATTACATTTAGTTAGAGAAAAAGGTATATAACATTAGCCTAATTTCTTTTAAAAGCAAGTTTATGGAAGAAAGCTGATGGCGTAGATAACCAACAGATGGTAGGCAGATATACAGATGATAAAGTTAACATTAATGTGTGAGAAATATCAGATACCAATCTTGAAACATTGAAATGAGGTCGTCGAGGATGATATTCCATATGGATTTTAATGCCAAATTTTGGAAACATTTTAATCCAATAGAGATACGGAAGTTCAGTTGTATATTTCAATCTTATCAAAATACATTAATTCTGTATACTTGCTGTTATTATTGTTTCTCAAGCCGAAGGACACACAGTCGTACTCAGAAAACAATACGAACATTTTAGTAATTTTCAGGAATACAAGTCACAAAAATTTAGTCCACACTAAAATGTTGACTGTAAAAATGACCATAACCGTTTTTAAAGTATTGACGACCCATTATGTAGTTAAATTAATTAATGTGAATCTAAAGGTTGTTTTTAAAAATATATTTAAATTTGAAAGTTTTTTTTTCAAATTATGCGTCTCAATGCTCACTATAGACATTTATTTATACATGTATACATGAGCGTATGTCTGCATTTAATGTTCCGGGTTCGATGCCCGGTGGAAGAACATTGCACAGTGGTTCGGGTCCCACTTTAAACTGTAGGTCCAGACCAGATTAGCCTTTCTGCGCACAAAGTGGACTTTGAGAAAGTGGATTCCAGAATCCAGAATCTGCCACATATTCACTCCAGTTGACGGTTACAAATAAAATGCGAAACAAGCAAAATGGAATATTTCTTCCTAAAATCTCCCGCGTATTAACTTGTCCCCGTTGATGATTACGTCACCGTTATCATATGATTTTCGAGGTATGAATGACATTGCCTAAAGTTTTTAGTTCCTTTGTCCTTCCACCAAAAGTGTGCCAGCTATTTCGTAGTGAAATACTCAAGCAACGTTAGTTCTTATCTCGTAATTACATCACTATTTTGCAGTTCCCACGCCTTCCTAGTTCCTGAATCTAGTTTAGACACAATATGCTGAGTGAAGAGTGAGTAACATATCCGCCAAAGGCACGTCTGCGTAAAGCAAGGTACCTTTATTAAATAGGCTATTCCTACGAAGATTTTTTCCCATGATCCTCTGCGCGCTATGACGTCATGAAGAGGACAGAATCGAACTTACTTCGTTAGCGTACAAGGAAGTTTCAAATAAATGAGTTGATTTTTTATGTATACGCCTTTAGTAGTGTGATTTGACCTATAACCAGCACGAGAAATGATGAACCCCTCTCAGGCAGATTTGGCTACACTTAAAACTTGCTCAACATGCCCATATGAGCTTTTTGCTCAAGTGTGGAACCCTGTCTAATCCAAGATTTTTGTAAAAATGCCCTCGGGAAGTTCCTGTGAAATGATGAGCGCCCTCAGATTGATTTGTCCACACTTACAAAAGGCACTTCTGTCAGATTGTTTTCCATAAATTTGTTAAAAATATGCCCCTCTTGATATTTTTTTTGCCTACACTTAAAACTAATCCAAGATGCTCATAAAACCCACACCCACACCCACCCACACCCACCCATATTTACTTCTGGTTTAAGTTCAATTGGGCACCAGCCTCAACTTGCATATCTAGTACTAAAACAATGTAATTCTTCTAGAATTGCTCTGTGACTCTCTCATTTCTTACATCATAAACATATGATTTTTCACCTATGAGAATAACACTACATATGGTGTCATCAGGGAGTGTATCGTGGAATTCACAGATAATTTTAATGTTTGTCCTGTCATTAACCACAACTTGTTTCCTTTTTGAAGTGTTGATGACAAACATGGGTCTCTGTGCTTTGAATTCATCTGGTGTGTAATACATGTCAGTATTGCCAGTAGTGACCCTTTTGTATGCTGTAAATGCTTCATATAATTTGAGGAAATCATCCTTGGACATGTCTAAATTATAATTTTCTCTAGGGAATACCTCATTTCTGCCATTTTTAAGATATATGTTCTTGATGTTGCAGTTATCAAATCTACTTGAATTTTTTTCCTGATTATTGTGTCTTCCAGTCTGAAACAGTACCACCACAAAATCCGGCATGTCATATTGTATACTGGAGAATGAATTTGTAGCATCAAACTCATAATAAGTACCAGCGGCAGGCTTCTGTACACATTGATATGTATAAAATTGTAAAGGAATCTGTGGATTTTTTATTATATCTGCTTTGTATTTAAGAACATAACTGGCTTCATATTCAACAACTGGGATTCTTAGCTCCATAGTCTGAATAATGCATTTGCCTTCATCAGGTAGGGTATTGGGCAGAGCTTCCCCTGTAGAGTTTAATGTGCTGTACCTCATCAAAACATTATTATCATTGGCAGCTCTTCTAAATGAGATTCTTAAACCACCCTTCCACATAATGTCTTTGTAATCTGAGAAGAATCCTGGCAACAGGCGCATAGGGAACAGCACTGTGTGGCTCTTAGATGTAATTTTATCACCAGCTTCAAATCCACCTATTTTGTAGTATGATGCCTCGGTTTTGGATAATTTTAGTGTGGCCAAAGCTGTGGAGGTAATGCCGGGATAATCCACTCTGTTTATAACAACACCATGCTTTCTGATCTCAATTTCAGAGAACAGATGCGGCACAAAATTGTCTACCAATCTTATATTTGAATTTGCCGGATAATCTGTTCCATCGAGCTTTACAACATCAAATTTGATGTATAGATCTGCTCTGTGGGGGTGTATAAAGCCATCCCCTACATCAAGATCAACCTCAATCTCTGTGTTGGGTTGATTTAAATTTGCAAAGGTCCTCCTGTTTGGGGGGAATGATTGTAGCTCATAACTCTCAATATTTTCCATTTTTTTTTGTATGTATTTTTATTTAAATATTAATCTCTATGATTGCAGTTGTTGTGGCTCCAGCAAAATCAACTAATTCTTCTTTTTCATTAGTGACCATCAATTCAATGTTATCTATTCTGTTATGGCACACAGGAAAATATAATGTTGGGGATGGAGTGTAGATGATTGGCTCCATAAATTCAGAGTTAGGTTTGAATGTTGCAATGATGCCAGTTTGTTTGTGAGTGCCCATGCCATTTGATTTGGTGATCATACCCTCGGCCACATTACAGTGAATATTCAGAGTCTCTATGGCTAAGAATTTTGGTATATTAATAGCAGTGTGTTTGATGGCCGGTTCAAGTTTTGTGTTGTTCTCAAAGCCTAACAGCTCTCCTATAGTACCCAGATCCACTGTTTCTGTAGCAGATACAATCTCTACTCTGTGAGTGACAGAATTTTGAGTTAAAACTATACCTCTGGGTAATTGAGCATTTAAAGTGGACAGATTATATTGCCCTGGAGTGATGACAATTTTTTGATCCCCTACTGCAATTTTGTTGTTGTGGTGTGTAATATTAGGGATCAAGTACATGCCATAAAATGCTCTAAGAGCTATTGTTTTGGGATACACTATATCATCATGTAATTTGAGTTTCAATATTGAATTTTGGCTGGTGAGATGGAGTACCCCCATGATGTTTTAAATACCACAAGGCCTTTTGAAAATTTTCAATTGATGGTTTATTTATTTGAGACATATATCTGAGAACAGATAAACACAAATGTCCACAATTAACATCTTTGAAGTTTTGAACACGGGCATTATTGTAATAAAGATTAGCTGATTTTAGATATTTTATTAAATTTTCAGGTGGAACACCTCCAAATGAATCAAACACAAATGCCTCATTGTTTAAATATTTAAGATAACAAATCCAGTGAGTGCCCTGATTTTTGTACTTATCCAAGTTAACAATGCCACACTCTTTGTTGAGTGGTTGTTCTGGTAAAGAATCAGACATGCACACTCCTCTAAAATGTTTGATGCCCAGTGGCTTGATTAAAGCTTCAATATCTTGGTTTGTAAGCGGCTCTTGTTTTTTTTTAAACTTATTTATGGCTCTCTTAACACCTTTGCCTTGTTTCTCCATGGCCAGGTTATGGCGCTTTATTTCATCTAATTCTGCCCTATTTTTCTTGGCATCTATTACTGTTTTTGCTATGGCAGCTGATCCCCCAGCCAAGCTCCCAACAGCCCCAAGTGCTGCTAAGATGGCCGGGATAGTAAATATGAAACCCCCTGTATGCAATTTTTTTCTCGATTGTTGTAATTTTTTTAATTGGGGGGTACTAAGCAACAATTTCATACCATGGCCCTTGGCAATACAAGAGCTTTTTTTCTTGCGCTGCTTTTTGGTTAAAAGGCTATCAATAGTTTTAAGAGATTTAAGACCTGCATAAGGTATTTGATACATAACACCCTTGGCCTTCATTGTAGGTTTATTATATACATATTCACAGCCCCCACCCCAGTTTTTGTTTGGTGTTCATAGCTATGGTGGTTCCCAATGCTGCTATTTTTTCACTCAAAGAAGCATCTTTGCTTACAAATCTACCAAATGCAGCCTCTTCTAATTTTTTGTCTGCAACATGTCTCTTGTCAAGATCAGAATGTGTGTTGTATGCTATGTCATGGTCTCTACAATCAGCATCTAGGGGATTAACACCAGGATCACCTCTGTTTAATCTATGGTCCAATTTTGTGCCTGGACCACAATACTGATAGCCTGGAATGTGTAGTTCAAATGGCAGCTTGTTTATAATGTCATTAACCAACCCCCGACCCTCAGAAATATTGTTGTAATAAATTGCAATTGACCACCTACAGGTAATTGGTAATGATTTAAATTATTGTTAAATATGTACAATGTTTTACCTGTTTCATCATCAACATCTGTAAGTATGCTGTTCAGATGAATAATTAACAAAGCACTTAGTTTAGAGATTATATCAGAAGAGGGTTGTGGTGTTGGCAGGTCCATAATAGCCTGTTTTTTGAACCCAAATAAGTTCATAGGCATGTTTATTTATTTCAAATCATGCTCTGTAATTGGGCATTGATTACCACTTTTCAAATCACAATGACCCCATGGTAGAGTATGTATGCCACATGATAAAATGCATCTCTTATCATCATGTGGGTCCAGAGCCACTTTTCTTACAATATTGCTAGTCAACAAGTGATCCACACTCTGAATTCTGGATTCTGATGTTCTGATTGTGCTACATGATTTGAGGCAATTTTTGTAATCTTCAAATTCAAGCTCTTTGTCAACAATTACTCTGCCAATGCCCTTGGCCTTTTTGGCAACAGCGCCACTACATGTTTCAAAACTGTACATCTTGGCCCTTAACCCAGCAAATGCCACGATAACATCACCAAGTGTCTCATCTTTTAACTTGCCAGGCACCTTTTTGTTGTGGGGTTTAATTTTTGAATGTTCAGTGGTATCAAAATATTTAAACAATTCAGGCTGTGCTATATCTTGATAAACATCTTCTGTTTGAATATCAAGAACAAAACTATCTGTGTCCATGTACATCAGTTTTACACGATCCTTATAAAAAGGCTTCAACACATCATAATACAATTTTAACATGTGTAATTTGGCCAATTCCAATATCACAGCCCCTACATAAATAGGCTTATCAAACTTAATCTTTGTTTTTTTCATGTTGAAAAGTGCCATATTCTCATCATAAATTCTTCTGTAATTGAAGTTGGGCTTTGCAATCAATTTTTTGCTCCGGCTGGGGTCAGTAATTATTTTAACATCAATATGTTTTCTGACATTTTCAATTGTTTTGCCATACACAGAATTGACCATCAATTTAAACAAGGTCTTATCAAATTGGCTCATTGCAGATGTTCGAAGCTCTGTGTTTGTATCAATATATGGCTTCAACCATCTTGAGTGCCTGAACCTCAAAACTTTTCCAATTTTGGTCACTTGAACACCATGATGCATCAGGAACTGGAGGTTTTTGTAATATATGACATAATCCTGTTTCGGCTCCAGAGTCATCATCAATTTCTTCTGTTTAGAGCCAGGTGAACACTTAACCTCAGGAATTGGAGGCAGGTCAGAAAATGTGTTGTGTAAATCATCAGGAATTGTCAGATCAACCTCTAAGAACAGGCCATAGTTACTGTCATCAAAATCCTTAAGATCTTCAATATTGAAATCTTCAACCCACTCAAGCCCTGCATATGGCGATTTATCCATCATGGCATAACCATAGAGGCTGTTGGCATCTACATACAGTATATAATTTGATGGCAGTGCTGGATCATAATCAGGAATATATTTGTTATTTGCTCTGGCATATCTCTGAGAACATTGCACCATGCCTCCTCTTATACATTGTTCCATAAACAGATACATATCTTGATCCTGGATCAGATCCAATTGCATTTTAGTGTTTAAAAACATTGCAGACCATGCTAGGCCCGGAGCACTGTAAAAATACATTGGATCCAGCTTATAATTTTGCATGGAAGATTTTCTGAATGCCTGCAGTATATCAGCTAAGAGGGTAACATCAAGTTTTAAATATGCCTTGTGATAATCACCAAATGTCTGGCATTTTAAATTGTTCCACATTAATTGGGCATGGTGATAATCTTCATCAGTGATTCCAGATCCTCTGATTTTGCTGTAAAACTCTTGTTGTGGTGGCAGAGAACACTCATCAAATTTAGAAAAATATGTAACATAATCACATGGATATACACCCTTCCGCCTAATTAATTTCAGGTCCTGATTTGGAAACGAAGCACATGTGATTTTGAATTGATCATCAGATAATTGAGTGGCCAGTGTAGCCATGCTAGCCGATAAAATTCTGTATGAATCAAGAAATCTTAAGTGAATAGGAACACCATTAACTTTAATTATTTTGCTAATGGCAATATATTTCTCATTATTTTCAGCTAAAATATTTAAATTCTGCTTGTCAAACCCCTCGTACCTGATCAGATGATGAAAATCATAATTGGATGCACCATGGCAAAATATGGGGACAAATTTTGGTCTCTGGATCTTAATATTACAGCTATTACACAGGGCCATTAAGAATTTACCATCTGTATGGGAATGGTGATGAACCTTGATATTTGTATCTGAAAATTCAGAATCACATACCGGGCATTTTTCTGCATTGTTGAAATCTTCAATCTGTTTCTCTGTTAAAGGCAACATGGGTTTTGATTTTAATAAAACATTAGATGCTATGTCATGGCACTCATTTTCTATTCTTTGTGCAAATTTTTTGATGGCATCTGCTCCCATGTATAAATCTTCTTTACTAACAACACCATCCTGTACAACAACATAATAAAAACTAGAAGGTTCATGTAGCTGGTATGATGTAATTGAAGATTCCTCAGGATCTGGACTGCAGAATGCAAGGGGTTTGAGATTTGATTCAAAATCACAGACTATATATGCTGGGTGTTCCAACAAGGCTTCAAATTTTTTGAATTTGGCATTTTCACTTGGATTAGGCATCACCATATGAACAGGTTTATGGTTGCCACAGTATTTCAGATGCTCAATTAACTTGTTTTTAGCAATTTCTGCATTCTTTTCCCGAACCCCATTCACCATTTTTTGACCATCAAATACAGACAAACATCTTCTGCACAACTTGAATATTTTATGAGTTTTGTCTAGTTGTGTTCTGAGTAAAGCTTCAAGATTATGTATCAAAGTGTAATGATATGTGCCATCCTCTTCAATTAAGAGCAGATCAATCGGAACAGCAGAATCATCATCAAGTGTACTGATTCTGAGAGGATCTATCAAGCAATTGCCACGGCCAGTAGAACAAGTAAATACATTAATAGATAATTGTTTACCATTGATATTCCTGGCCTTTTTTCAAATTTATCAATATTCTGAACAGACATTGGATATTCTAAACCCTCCATTGCCTCATCAAAATCATTTTCATGTTGTTTATAATAAGTTATTCTATCAGGATTCCTTGAAACTGGATACAAAGCATATAAAATACACCACAAAAAGCATTTCTCATCATTATTTTTTATATTAACCACGGCTTGTTTGTTTTTAATATTGGCAGGTAATGGCAAATTTGTAGATCCTTGTAATGGGCTGAATTCAGAAATATTAACATAGAGCTTGTGTGGAGATCCGCATAGGCTCCATCCAGACTCTTTTGCAGCAAATTCAGAGTGTTTAATAATCAATTGATCTATCAAACTGCTTATTATTTTGTCTGAATTTGTATTTGAATATACAGGTACAGTTTCTGTTATGTGGGGCTGTGTAAATTTTGTGCCATTTGGCTTCTTATATTGTGTAAACAATTTGAGGGACAGCTTATAAGAGCCATTTTGTGCATTTAGAATTGCCTGCACATCTGGATTTATACTGTTCAAAAAATTCTTAATGTCACATTTTTGCTCTGATACAAACCGGTGATCCCTTAATTGGCCGTTAAAACTGCTATGGATGGGTTCATAGCGTGGCTGCTTTGCTGGTCCAGCATTAACAGGTGTTTCATGCTTCCTTTTCAGACCAGATGTAGATGGTTGTGGGGGCAATGTTGATGACTGTGCAGAGCAAGTACCTTTATGTTTATAAGTGAAGTATTCCATGCTATATTTTCTATGGCATTTAGGGCATATTTTTGTGGGAGTTCTGCATTTGTCTGGATTACAATTCCTTTGATGCCTGGCCCAATTGGGGCTGGTTATATTCTTATTGCATTGATTACAATATTTTTGATTTGGCATTTTTGTTGTTGTTTATTATATAAAATTTCCTGGGGTCCAAATCAAAATTCTATGCTTAATAAAAAATATCAGTTGGGTTCAGCAGTGTGATTTGTGTGTGTGTGTGTGTGTGTGTGTGTTAATATTTTTGGCTTTGGTATTTATATAAAATTTCTTGGGGTTCAAATCAAAACTCTATACTTAATAAACCTATGACAGGTTGTCAAAAATTCTGTCTATTAAATCAAATAGATTTGTAATTCAATTTATATAAATTTGCAATATTTTTGTGTTTAAAAAAATATGAGCAGCACTGCAACAACACACCCTTACTCTTCAACAACTCTCTCAATACTGGCTGATATGCAATGCAATATCTCTTTATATAGCCTAAGCACAGACCGCATTGAAAACATCTGAAACAATAAGCCAATCAGAATATAACACATCATCACATTATGTCATAACCAACCAATCAGAAAACAACACATGTCTAATAATTTGTTGCAAAACATAATGCAATATAAATAAACCAGAAATAGGCCACAAGTGGACCGGAAGTGGACCGGAAGTAGGCAAACCGGAGGTGGACCGGAAGTGGACCGGAAGTGAACCGGAAGTGGGTCGGAAGTGGACCTGAAGTGGACCGGAAGTAAATATGTGTGCGTGTGTGTGTGTGTGTGTGGGTAGCTCTTATGAGCATCTTGGCTTAGTTTTAGGTTTGGGCAAAAAAATATCAAGAGGGGCATATTTTTAACAAATTTATGGACAACAATCTCACAGAAGTGCCTTTTATAAGTGTAGGCAAATCAATCTGAGAGGGGTCATCATTTCACGGGAACTTCCCGAGGGCATTTTCACAAAAATCTTTGATTAGGCAGGGTTCCACACTTGAGCAAAAAGCTCATATGGGCATGTTGAGCCTGTTTTAAGTGTAGCCAAATCTGCCTGAGGGGGGTTCATCATTTCTCGCGCCAGTAATAGGTCAAATCACACTACTGCCTTTCTTGAATGCCGGTACAATGAGTACAAATCACCCTGTTTGTGCTATTGCCACGTGCAATAATAATATAAGATAATAGCCTTGAATAAAGTGATCATCGCTTCCCAAGAAACAAGTTGCCGTAGGACAAGCACGGAATTACGATGAGAGCGAAAGGGGCGATCACCCCTTCCAACTGCCATGCTTTTTGGATGTACTATTAAGTCTAATAATATTCAAGACTCATTCCTTCTGTATTTTTATTATCACGTTTAACAGGCTCGAGAAGTCCACTGTATGTTCATGATAGGCTAATTGGCGACTGGACCTACAGTTTAAATTTGGATTAGAACGAGTCTACAAGTTGCAGTAAAAGGAAATCAGACTTTCTTTATTCTTTTTACTCCTCATATCTGACCTTCAATTTACCGTGACAATAGGAGGAATTATGATAACAACAGAGGCGTAGCAAAGGGTGGACGAAGGGGCCTCGCGCCCCATGGGCTTATTATTTTTCTTTTAAAAATGTAATAAATAAAAGTGAGAATAATAGATGTAAAGGACTAATTTTTGTGGGCGGTAATACTACAACATTATGTATTTAACCGGTTATAATTTTCTAGTGAAACGTTACAATTTGAATGAATATGTCAACTACTTAGTATCAGGGGTGCCCACAGGGGGGACTATGGCGCAGACTGCGCCATCGAGATTTGTTTGGGGGGGATTTTTTCCCTCTCAATTAACATAAAATTCAACATTTATATATTTTTCTAAAATATATCTAAAAATTTTACATCTTAAATGCGCCATATTTAATCCATTAGATGAAGAAAAGAAAGTACTTAAGGGTATGGGTGCTCACAGGTGGGTTTGTGAACGCCCGTTGCGTCCACCCAATTTGGGGGGGAGGTTATGATAGAAATTTGACGTGAACAATATAGCATTGGACACAAGTTACCATTGCTGTTATATAAATAGTAATTTGTAGGCTTCCAAGGGAATTGTAATACGTATTATCGGGAGGGGAGATGGAAGGAAATATCCAACTCTTACATATTGACACGTGGATTCTGGGGGGATTCAGAATTAAACTTTTTGCGGGGGGGGGGGCAATATACAACTCTTGAAGATCAGTGTTATGTCTTAGATTATAGAGGATATTTTAGTTAGGGGGGGATTGAGCGTTAACTTGAGGGGATATCCAAATCTTGTATACTGTTGTAAAAATTCTGGGGACTGAGAATTAGGTTATCTTATCTGTGCAACATCCACTCTTCTACATAAACAGTAAGTATTAAATTTAGGGGGGGGATATGAAGCTCTTGATAAAATGTCAAATCTTAGATTGCCAATGGATTTCTGTAGTGGGGGAGAGTTCGAATATTATATTCAGGGGATTATTTCACAGATAAGATAACCTAACCTTATCTGTGATTATATTTAGCGCTATGGTATCCACACGTTTTTAGCGCCGAACGTGCGAAAAGAGAAGCTGGAAAAGAGTAAATATTGCGGGGTCATAAAAAAGTATTGACATTAAATTAATATTCTTGAAAGACTGCAAAGAAATGGCTGTAAAAATTTTCTTGCCTGCTTCGCTCGCAATACCCTGATACGAAATATCCCACCGCAAATTCTACCATACCCGACCTATGGTATTTAGTCCCCCCTCCACATTCATAGATACGCTTGTCTATCGCTAAGGGGGACGTTTTACATCATTGTACTTTATCCCTCCGAAAATTCTACCATACCCAACCAATTTATCTTGCCTGCAGTTATTGGCGATTTATCGTACTTCTATGACGAACTGTCATAAGGTATACTGGAAACTTAAGTTTCGTGTGTGTTTTGCTGGGGTAAAATAGCCCAACTCAGGTCCAAAGACGATGAACTCGTCTAGTGCAAAGAATTCACGATAGGTGGAATGCCTATGCAATATGAAAACTTTGTTGCTTTAATAGTTACGCGAAGAATCGCTAGATGGCTCTGACCGTTGTGCGCAGTTGAATTGTAAATTCCTTTGTTTGAGACCCGATTTTCTCGCGGTTTCCTTATGCACAAGGACATTTTGATGTGTCGGTCACTGCACGCATGGGCAATTCGCTGTTATGGCGCAAAATCATAAAATATACAGCGTTTTGGTCTAGATGCCTTTGGTTATTTATCAGCAAAAAGTTTATCTTATTGAGCATTACACTGGGTTCTTTAACGCATATACATATCTGTTATCGTGTGGTATTTAAATCATAAAAAATTGTTGTTTGGTAAAGACAAATGTGCTCTGCAAATATGACAAACAGTGATCGATAAGGGTGTGCAGGGGTGGAGAAGGACTTCCGGAAGAAAAACATGGAGTGAACAAAGCAATGTCACTACAGTGGAGAAAATCAGAATCGTTTCCGTGCTTTAGGGAGGAATCTTACATCGGCAGTTAGGACAAAACGGCAGTTAATGGTATGAAGTGAAAGCACATCGCAAAAATAAGTGTTGGAAAGGAATGGAGCTCTCGGAAAGAGAGAGGTAAGAGTGGACTCGTGCGTACTGGACTCGTCGTTCCCGACACACCAGGTGAGGAAATTTATCATCTTAAGTGACTTTGAGAGAAAGAAAATTCTCGAAGATCGTGTTACAACGTTTAAGCAAAGTTGTTTATGAGATAGCTATCTCGCGTGTGTTGAATTTTACGGGAAACGGTACTAGTACACGTCACAGACCATGCGTTATCTACAAAATGGCCATCGACGCCATGTTTGATAAGGGCTCTGTGCACACGTAAAACGATTTATTTTCGTGCTAGAAACGCACAGCTCTAGTCAAAATATGCTAGGAACATGTTCCAAAATTGGTTCAATGTCTAAATAAAAGGTAATTAGGACTTTTGTAATTCCTTATATGGTATTAATGGTGCATGTTAAATGACTTTGATGGGTAAATTTTCGTTCATGTATCGACAGTCTTTATTTTATGTTTCTTAACTTAATAAGGACAAATTGTCGATGCATTCATACGCAGGTAATATGTGTTAAATTGAAAACAATAAACAAGTTTACTGTTTCTGGTGTTCATATTTACGTGCTAAAACATTTTCTTCCATTTGTATTTGATGTTTATGAAAATGTTTAAATGATTAATTCTTCTCTTTCAGAAGGGGGGAATTTCACATGTGTAATTTGGGTCAATGCTGTTGCTATGAAAAGGGGTTATTGTTAGTTGTAAATTATTTGAAATCCTATTTGAAATCCGAAGGTATAAAATTTTAATCTCCAGCGATCTGTACGCGTCACCAGCGTTACTAGGCAAAGTGTATCAAAATAAATAATTCAAACCAATGACATATTCAACGTTTCAGGATCGTTGAGACTCAGTTATTGAGTCGTAGTTGTTGGGTTCAATCTAATAAATTTAATCTGATTGTATTTAGTCCGTCGCAAGATTACGAGGACTCAAGTGCAGAGGGGCTGCATTATTGAATTTCTTGTTGGGTTTCAAGTAGGTTAATCTTTAGTTGGTTAATTGCTGTTGTTAAAGATAATATTAATAATGGCAACGGAGCAGGAACCGGTTACATTAGATTCCTTGTTCGCCTTTATTAAACAGAGCGAGGAAAGGAACAAGGAATGCACTGAGTCACTCAAAACAGAACTCGCAGCTCATACAAGTAAGGTAGTGGGTAAACTGCAGTCTGATCTAGAGGGCACCAGTAAATGCATATTAGAGCTGCAGCAAGATGTTATAAAGACAAGTGAAGGTCTAAATGATCTCACGTTGTCGGTCTCTCAATATAGGGTAGAGTGTATGAATAGGGCTGAAGGGTTGGAAGCAAAGTATGAAGCACTAGCAAAGAGGTTGGATTCAGAAGTACTGGGAATGCATGAGTCCTTGGATCAGATGAAAATTGAGAAGGCAAATGATATTAAGTCACTGGAAGGGCAAATTGTAGAGAAAGTGTTAGACAAGATAGGGAGTAGGGATAGGAATTTAGATCAAATATCATCGAGCTCACAAATTGGAAAAGTTGTCAATGAAAGTGAGTTAGCTGCGATGAAGAAGGAATGTTCTTCTTCATCTCAGACTGTTGGACAGACATTCTCTCAGAACGTAGATTCGGGAACTACTGTTCTTAACACGTTGCCTACGGAGGTCATGGTGACATTGAAATCTCTTGAAAGCTCCATGGATAGGTTCAGTAAAGTTCTGACCAACTGGGAACAAGATGGTTCTAGAATTACTCAACATCTTCGAATCAGGGGCGGCAAACAATTGAATGAAAAGGGTCTCAAGGGTTTGGGGTCTGGGTTCGAAAGGGTGGATTGTGTAGATAAAGCTACCTCAACGGACGACTCAGACGTTGTTACTGTTAAGCAGAATAGCAGGACTAAATCATTTCCTTGTCATGATGTGGTGAGCACCGAATCCACATCTGATGCTGAAAAACCATGGAAGGTCAATTCCACTTTCAGCAAGAAAAGCTACATTAAGACTAGGCACAAAAGAGCTAAAGTTTTGGGGTCTCTAGTAAAAGCCGAGAGTGAGGGGAAGGTGTTAGAAGTTGTCAAAGAACGGTCTGATCGTAACCAGAATCAGGACGCGGTTCGTACCAAAGTGTACAGCATAAAGCCTCAAGACTTGTTGAAATTTCCGAAATTCAATGGGTTGATCACCACGGTAACTCCATCTGAATTTTTGGAAAAGGTTGAGGAACTGTTAGAATTATATGGTATAGACCCGATGCAATACATAAAGTATGTTCCGAAATTATTAACGGATAGCGCGAAACTTTGGTTTTCGGAGCGGAAAGCTCACTTAGTCACTTACGAATCATTCAAAACTGAATTCATTAACCATTACGAGAGTTCCAGGTGGCGTAGCTCCTGTCTTGCAAAGGTATTGAACTCGCCCTATCAAAGGACCTCGGAGGAGAGTGTATTACAATTCTTCTCGAGGAACTTTAAGTTGTTACGTTCCATTCAACCTAAGGCGGAGGACTCTCATATCGTGGCTCAAATTGGCACGCTCTTGCCTTATAAGTTGAGGGAACACATCGTGATGCAGGATGTTTCGTCCTTCGCGGAGGCGATACACATAATAGAAAACTATGAATCTTTACAGGATGTAAATGTTAAACGAGACGCCGCTCCACTTCCTAAAGGCAAAGGGTTTAAGGGTGGGGTGAGCAAAGTCTCAGTCACATCTGAGGTCTCTGAAGAGAAACTTAGACCAGGGTCACGGGAAATGATCACTTCACCGACGAGCGTAAGGAAAGAGGCTTACGTAAGTCCTAATTCGAAGCGACGCTTACGAAATAGAAAAAATTCTACAGAAGATTCCTCGTTGGGAAACGAGATTCTACCCACATCGTAGGAGGTGATGTGGGTTTGACCTTCAATAATCCTCCCGTAAATAAAGACACTTCCGCATTACCGTATAACCATCCAAGGGGTAAAGGCTGGTTTAATACTCTTGATCCTTTATTGGAAGGGAAGCAATTAATAGGTGACAGCATGTTTGTCAGACTGGCACAAAGGTTTGGTAATTACCAACTTTGCATTGATGAACGAGGTAATCGGAGAATAGGGTTATCTGTAAGTGGACAAACCACAGAACAGTTGAATAATAGGCTTAGATTGAGCTCTAAATTAGCTGATTCTGTAGTCGTAATGATAGGGACAAATGATATTCTGAACTTTCAGTCGGAGGAAACTATTAAACGCAACCTGCTGGAAACGTTGGAACTTTTGTCGGAAAAAACAAAGGAAATTCATTGGTTAACCTTACCTCCATTAGCAAGAATAATGCGAAGTGTGAGTTCTAACGTATGGTTGAAATGGCGAGGAATTAACGAATACATTGTATCGTTCCATAACGGTAGAAACGTCAAGGTGCATGATATTTCGCCCATATTTTTTAACAGTCAAGGTGGATTACGCATTGGTTTATATGAAGAGTATCTGGGTAATCCTTCGCGGGGAAGAACTGATCTCATTCATTGGAATAGGGAAGGAATGGTTCAGGTGTTGAATTTCCTGAGAAAAAAGGGTATTTTTACCATGGCGGGTCGTGGTAGTCCTGAACCAAGTTCTCAGATTGTAGTCGAGGCAGAGATACATGCTGTCGAAGAGATTTCCAATGAACCAATCAGGTCGGAAAACGGGAGAGGAGCTCTTACCAACGGGCAGGGGGTGAGGGTGAGTTAAAATTTCCTGCTATACAGTTTGTAAATATTAATGATACGTGGGAAGAGGAGAGTGATTTTCTTGATGCAATGAATTCAACAGTACCTGTTAATGTGGGTTACCAACGACATACGTCTGCTATGATTAAAATTACCATATTGGGTAAAGTTTTTAATGCTCTCTGTGATAGTGGTGCCGAGGTGTCTCTCCTCGAAGTTAACACTTGGAAATCGATTTCGTCGTTGATTTCGAGACCAAGATTGGAACCAGCATCCAATATTAAATTAGTAGATTATACTGGTTCGAGGTCTAAATCTGTGGAAGGTATCACGAAGTTGATGATCAATTTGGGGGGGCATGATTATTATGTACAGTTTCTAGTGGTGAAAAAACTAAATGTACCCGTTTTGCTAGGTTTAGATGTGATATATGGGGTTCACGGTGAACTAAACTTTGACGTAGATGCTTTCTTTTATCATACTCCCAATGGTAAAGCACTTTTGAAGTTCACACCTCTTAGAGAAGTAGATTCTTTGGGACCGGACTTGTCTTTGATGAACGTTTCAATGAATATAGATCTTTCAGCAAATGAACAGTCGTCTTTCATGCACAAAGTGAAGGGTTCGCTGAACTTAGAAGAAAATTTAAATTCTCGATTCATAGACATGTCAAGCAACCTCACTATCATTTTGGAGCCAACAGCTTTTAAGTGGGCAGTATCATTTTGAATTTGTTGTTACATGTGCATGCAAGTTTCATTGTAAAATTTTGTGCGAATTTCTCGGGTAGAATCGTGTTGATTGGCGTTCTAAAGAAACACAAGGGAACATCAGGGACACTGGATGTTGTATTTGTTCGTCCTTGGGAAAATACGTCTCCACACATAGAAAATGTGAGAACGATAGGGTGTCGAGGGGACATTTGCCATTAGTGTCGGCTTAGTCCTGACACAAGTTCGTCTGGAGTCTGTATTTTGGAGAGTTTAAGTAACGACATTCAATAGGTTTGATTTCTCTGTATACGTGACATGGTGATGGTAGGGGGTATCTGAGATATGCCACCCGATGGTAACAAGTATTCAAGAGGGAACAAATTAATTTCAATTAATCTTGCATAGCAGCGTGAAATTATAAGACATATAAAACGTATCTTTGGTTTACTTAAGGCGAGTATCCTGGTTCGGTTCCAGGATTAATAACAAAAATGGTAGTGGTACATTTGGTGGCAGTGATTGCGCGCCATGTAATTACGGGGCTGTTGACGTCATCTGTTTGATGTAGCTTCTGGCTTTGGTGAATTCTCCTTGCACAGTCGCAATTAAGGTTACTGAGTTTGTCCAAACAATTGTGTTTGTAAGAAAAACATATTTCTGGCTATCTGACACACCAAATTTTGAGTTTTATGGGATCTATTTTGAATGTAGATATTGTGTAAAAGAAATTTAACATGTTAAAGGGTTCTGGGATGTTTCAACTGGTTAGCAAAGTATATTCTCAATTATGCCATGGTGGCATACCCGGTGGTTAATAGCAATGCTAATACCATTATGAATAAATTGTCAAAAGTGTACTTTGTTCATTTGGGAATTCCTCAGAGGATAGTTTCTGATAATGGGCCACAATTTAAGTCGAACATTTTTCAGAATGCAATGAAAACATGGGGGGTACAACTTGTTTACACTCCGGTGTACCATCCGAGCTCAAATTGGGTAGAGCGCTATCATTCGGAGTTGAACCGTTTGATGAGAATACTCTGTAATTCCAATCATAACAAATGGCCGGAAAGAGTACCTGAAGCTCTGCGCCTTCTGAATGGTTCCATTTCGTTACAAACAGGATATTCTCCAATGGAGTTGAGATTAAACATGACAAAGAGATTGACCGATATACCGACTCTGGGGGTCGATGCTAACAATGTCACTTGGAATGACAAGCTAGTTATGGCGAATTTGTCTAGCCTCAGTAAAAGGCAAAATAAATTGAAGCAACAAAATGCTAAGATGGATGCTAAACCTGTAGTCGAAGAGGGAAAGCTAGTCTTTGTTAAGAATCAGACCTTAAGTGGTACCGGAGATAAGGTGATAAGAAAATATTGTGACCTCTTTGTCGGCCCTTATCTTTGTGTTAAGAACAGTAAAGATTCCACGCTTTCATTGATAGATTGTGTGACAGGAGAAAAATTGGATCACCAGTCGATAGAAAATTGTAAAGTTTGGAATTGTTCAGATGACAAGGTAAAAATTTGGGTGAAAAGATTACTAGATTTGAATTTGGAAGGTGTGGAAGAAATGCTACAGACGATGGGGTTTAGCTGTAAATCGGACGTTTTAGTTAAGAACAGTGCAAATAAGGAGGGGGTAGGGGAAAAGCAAGGTTAAAATTTCTCGTATGGGTAAAGTGAGATTGAGCCTGCGGCGGGCGAGTTGACCAAGTAGGTGAAATTTCTGCGGCGTACTAGCATGCGAGATGAGCCTGAAATCTTCCTGATTGCTCCAAAATAAGATAAGACATTTTCTATGATAGATTGCTCAAGGGTATTCATCTCACAAATATTTGGAACACCACTATTTGCATCGTTGTTGTGGTCAGGTCAAAGAAAATACCAACTGCAGCTCTTTAGGGTAGTAGCACACAAGGCTCATACTACGCCTTTAAATAGTGATTAGCTCATATAGAATGAATCCAGAAGCGAATTAGGAGTTGTTTAGGTAGTTCCATGGGGGTGTTGTTGAGTTTGCGGGTGGGGGCAGGTATGATGCGGTAAAGGTCAAGTTAGGTTATGCTTGCGGCGGGCTAATAGTCAAGTAAGTATAATGTTGCGGTGGGCCTAGGCATTCATTTGTTTCCAGCTCCAACCAAAAATATACAAGCCACTATGTTCTACAAGACGCCAAAACACATGCGGGGTTCCTTCTTTCTGGAGTATGATGTAGTCACCAGAGTTGGTGATCCGGGATGTTTTATATTGTAAACAATAAAGTAATATGTCTGTATATATTAAATATGTATATTAGTGGATATGTAGAATATGAATGTTTATTTGATGAAAGTCTAATTTTAGTATTGTAACAAAAGTATTATGTGAGGGTTCAGCCCTATGTTGGGCGCCATTTATGACGAACTGTCATAAGGTATACTGGAAACTTAAGTTTCGTGTGTGTTTTGCTGGGGTAAAATAGCCCAACTCAGGTCCAAAGACGATGAACTCGTCTAGTGCAAAGAATTCACGATAGGTGGAATGCCTATGCAATATGAAAACTTTGTTGCTTTAATAGTTACGCGAAGAATCGCTAGATGGCTCTGACCGTTGTGCGCAGTTGAATTGTAAATTCCTTTGTTTGAGACCCGATTTTCTCGCGGTTTCCTTATGCACAAGGACATTTTGATGTGTCGGTCACTGCACGCATGGGCAATTCGCTGTTATGGCGCAAAATCATAAAATATACAGCGTTTTGGTCTAGATGCCTTTGGTTATTTATCAGCAAAAAGTTTATCTTATTGAGCATTACACTGGGTTCTTTAACGCATATACATATCTGTTATCGTGTGGTATTTAAATCATAAAAAATTGTTGTTTGGTAAAGACAAATGTGCTCTGCAAATATGACAAACAGTGATCGATAAGGGTGTGCAGGGGTGGAGAAGGACTTCCGGAAGAAAAACATGGAGTGAACAAAGCAATGTCACTACAGTGGAGAAAATCAGAATCGTTTCCGTGCTTTAGGGAGGAATCTTACATCGGCAGTTAGGACAAAACGGCAGTTAATGGTATGAAGTGAAAGCACATCGCAAAAATAAGTGTTGGAAAGGAATGGAGCTCTCGGAAAGAGAGAGGTAAGAGTGGACTCGTGCGTACTGGACTCGTCGTTCCCGACACACCAGGTGAGGAAATTTATCATCTTAAGTGACTTTGAGAGAAAGAAAATTCTCGAAGATCGTGTTACAACGTTTAAGCAAAGTTGTTTATGAGATAGCTATCTCGCGTGTGTTGAATTTTACGGGAAACGGTACTAGTACACGTCACAGACCATGCGTTATCTACAAAATGGCCATCGACGCCATGTTTGATAAGGGCTCTGTGCACACGTAAAACGATTTATTTTCGTGCTAGAAACGCACAGCTCTAGTCAAAATATGCTAGGAACATGTTCCAAAATTGGTTCAATGTCTAAATAAAAGGTAATTAGGACTTTTGTAATTCCTTATATGGTATTAATGGTGCATGTTAAATGACTTTGATGGGTAAATTTTCGTTCATGTATCGACAGTCTTTATTTTATGTTTCTTAACTTAATAAGGACAAATTGTCGATGCATTCATACGCAGGTAATATGTGTTAAATTGAAAACAATAAACAAGTTTACTGTTTCTGGTGTTCATATTTACGTGCTAAAACATTTTCTTCCATTTGTATTTGATGTTTATGAAAATGTTTAAATGATTAATTCTTCTCTTTCAGAAGGGGGGAATTTCACATGTGTAATTTGGGTCAATGCTGTTGCTATGAAAAGGGGTTATTGTTAGTTGTAAATTATTTGAAATCCTATTTGAAATCCGAAGGTATAAAATTTTAATCTCCAGCGATCTGTACGCGTCACCAGCGTTACTAGGCAAAGTGTATCAAAATAAATAATTCAAACCAATGACATATTCAACGTTTCAGGATCGTTGAGACTCAGTTATTGAGTCGTAGTTGTTGGGTTCAATCTAATAAATTTAATCTGATTGTATTTAGTCCGTCGCACTTCCTTGGCCTCAACAAGGATAAGTGGCTTTCAAACGTGTAACTCTTCCCGCAGGAAACACTAGTCAGCTTCTACCATCTTACGTCTTCGCTTCCAAGAGTACATGACGGGAATGGCATTCATTTCACACCACTATGGAATTGACATGCATTTCATTCCACGATACGATTGACAAGTATTTTACTTCACAACGGAGTTAACACTCATTTCACTTCGTATCGGGACTGACTGCTTGTCGACTATCTAAGCATTTACGACTTAAAGAAACCTAATATCACAAGTAATTTAAGTGAAGACTCACAAAAATGGCACTAAATGTAGAGGAGACTGTTTTGTCACGAGAGAGATTAGCGTTTATTGGCAGCCATTACTGCCGAAGCAGCAGCACAGGTTACGCAGAGCATGGAGAAATGTCTTATTTTTCACCTGTCTGCTTATCTTCGCTCTTGCGATGATTTCTTTGCATCCATTCTTGAGCTCGAGACTCACACTTGTTGCAATTCTTCTCATGCAACCAGGAAGGCGCTTTTCGAGAAGAACGTAATCTACTCCACGACACCAAGCATCTGCGGCCGAGAATTCCAGTTTCCATATCTTATCGGCCAGACTCTCCTCCAAAATCGTATCCAGATCCAGAAGCTGCTCCAAGCATATCTGCTTCATATTTTGGGGTATGTCCTCCTTATTTATTCTTCTACGATAACGTTCACTCTTCCGGCTGAGATTTTCTTTCAGCTTCGTTATCTCGTCGTCAAGTGCGTCGTGCACGAAGAATTGGCGCGGCTCCTTTTCCTCCTCTTCGTCCACGTCCATCATTTCCACCGAGTCGTCTCTTATTTCAAAGCGAGACGGGGTGCGAGCACGCTGCTTTTCGGTTTCTAGTGATCGCACGAGACTCGGAACTCCGATGACGATCTGCCGTTTCGTTTGACTTCTAAAATGCTTCAATATAACTCCTAGCAAGAACAGAACACTTGCTGGAGGAATAGCAGGCCTCGCGGAAGCTTCTGCAAAAGGAAGCAGTTCATTGTTTGCTATTCTCCGCGTGTCTGTCACTGGTAAGTACAAGAGATTACGCACCCAGAAAGTAAAACTAACAGCTTCGAACTCAATCAGCAGTTTCAAAACTGTCTTCCCCTCAAACTGTTTCCTAGCGTCATCTGAACGTGGTGCGAACGCCTCTGCATCCTTTTCCAAGTGTCGCTCACAAGTGTCCCTCGTCGTCTCCGTTCGATAACAGTCAACACTCACGGCGGCCAGTTCCAGGTTCAAGGCTGACCTGCTTCCAACTTGGCGTGTGAATGCAAACTGTATTGGCTCCCATCCGGTGCGTTCCTTCACCTGAACTTGTGAAGGCGTCCCACTTATCTCTATATCAAATCCTTTCTCCTTGTACGGTCTGTAGTCGACATGCTTCGACCGACTGGACTGTTTCTCTGGTTCTTTACACACTTCTCTGCGGGCAAGGTTCGAAGTTCCTTCCTGCAACATCTTTTCGTCGACTCCACCGGTCATGCCTCGACGCCCGAAAACTCCTCGCGGACATCGGACGCGGCACTCGAAACAGGTCAGCTGATACTCGAGGGACCACAACAACCAGAGCGTGTCTGCAGTCACCCAGTATGCTCTGGCGAACCTCTCGCAGCTGAATTCGCATGCTGAGCAAGTGTCAGCAGCATGCGTGTACTCGTGCAACACTTGACACTTTGTGTCGCTTATGCATCGTAAGAGGTTATTTTTCAACGTTGATAAATCCATCACTGGAAGAATAAGAGTAAATGCGAATAAAAGCGTCTCAGTTTTATTCACAAAAAAGTGAAAACGTGATCCACTAAATCTCCAAATGGGAGTAAATGACACCCCCCCCCCCCTCAGAATTCAAAGGCAACCTACCTGGGTATACTACTCGATGAGGGCCTCACATTTAAAGAATACCTCAAGAATCTAGCGCGCAAAGGTAACACAATTATATCCAATATGAAAATGCACAGCACTTACAACAAAAAATAGACTGACAATGTTCAACGTTCTACTAAGAATAATGTTAACATATGCCCCACAGTCAGTGATCCAACCTTCCAAACGCCACTACAAAGTATCCAGAACAAGGCACAGAGAATAATCTCTGGTGTAGATCTATACGCACCTAACATTCAAATAAGAGAAGCATTAGATCAAGAAACGCTACTGAATTAATGCAACGCGAAAGGTTGAAATTCTGGGCACAACAATCTCACCACTATAACCCGACCATAAATACCTCATAAGCGAACGAGATCCAAGAAGACGCATTCACAAATTGCTTAGACTTAATTAAGAAACAAATCTAATATGCTAGTTGATACGCACCCACTTATTGTATCATTTTAAGTGTTTAATATGTTTAATATGTTAATTGTCTTTGATGACGTAATTTGTTTTGTTCAATTGGGTAGTCAGTCTGTTATGGTTATGGACTAACCTTAAAACATTTGATTGTGGGGTTGTGAGGTGAGAGATATTATGAATGTTGCTGGATAATGGAAGTGATTTTGGAAATGTGAATGTGTTAATTTGTGTAGTCAAGAACTATTATGATCTTAATACAATTTTGTTTGTAATAAGGAGTTTAATTGCGAGTGCAAGTGTAATATATTAACATTAAGTTACATCTAAATATATTTTTGGTGTGCGAGAGTTAGTAAGGTTTACGTAAACATATCCTTATCTGATTTCCCACTACCTGAGGGCTTCAAAGTAGGCTGATAAGTCTCATGCTCGCCGTTGAGGAATAAAAGTAAGTTGGTCCGGGGAACGTAACATAGTTTATAAATGTAATCCAATGAAAAGGAAAATCAAGCAGTGTTATGTCTGGAAAGTACTCAGATGAGTGACCATCTATTCCACCGAATCAAAACATTTGAATTACTGTTAATTAAAAGTTGACTACATAAAACTCGTCATGTTCGAAGAGGATTATATTAGGTCTATTGTTCCTGTTATCTGGTCCTAAGGCAATACGTGGCAAGAGAAATGTAACTATACAATGTTTCAAGGTTCCCATACCCTAGTAACACGACAGCCTACAGTGATCCAGAATGCTAAAAGAGTCGGCAAAATTGAAATTTTCACTTTCGATAAGGGGACAAAACATGAACACTTCTCCAAACTAAATGGGCCATGAACCTGCCAGAGAAATTTCTCTCTAAATCTATTGCTTGTTCTTGTTTTCGGGCCTCAAAATGGCTGTTTTTGAAAATGGAATTTTCAGGCCGTATTTTATACTTATCTTTAAGACTTTTCGTAGCAATACTTTTTTCGCCGAGAAATAAAATTGTGCTTGGTAGACTAACAACTTCTCAGTAATGTACAGAAAAGGAACACACATTTGAATTGAAATAAAATGTTTTTATTTTTGGCTTGAAAATACAAAAGTTATCTTTAGTTAACATAGATTTCGTCGCTATTTCCCGCGACGATTTCTAAAGCAAAGGATACATTGGAGCATTGTGAAAACGGTACGGGAGACACGTTTTACTACTTTTTGCTACTTTTGACAAAATTAGCTTGTATGTAAACGTATGCTCTGATGTTAATGAGTCAGCTGGCAACCCTGAATCAAACGTGATCACGTGTGCGCGGTCTGTGGAATGAGAGGTCTCCGATTTCGCCATCAGCTGATGCATAATACATATAGCAGTACTGAAGTAGTGCAGTGTGACAGTGATTTACACAAACACCCCCCTAATTCCCCAAAACTCTCATAAACACTCTCCCTAAAATTTTTCCCCAAAGACTCGCGCTGTGGAAATGTTACCCAGAAGCAAAATTACGTCGTAAGTCCGAATCATAATTACTTGGAAGAATATGTTTAACAATACATTTATTGGTAATTTTAATTGTATTGATTTTGAACATTCATTTTTTCGCAACTGATAAAAATGAGAGAAGAAAAGAACATGTTGTAATACCAAATTGAAACGTATAAGTGAAATTTGCGCAGGCGATGTTTCTACCGCCCTGTGAACGGAACAAACAAAGCCTCACAGATGATTCAAGGTCATGACACTGGAAAGGTACTGAGAAGGGTGTCCTCAGGCACTCATTGGAAAATATTACAAAATAGATTTCAAAATCGCTTTGGGTATTTTTTATTCATTCACGTGTCCTTACAGGTTAATGGTGGTGCATCATAGAAATCAACAAAACATTCTTCATCAAAAATCTGGAAAAGATAGGAATGATCAAATTAAGCATTTGATTGATTTGTTTTATTTTACTTCGCGGTTTGTACCTCTTGCCTAATTTGCGAAGATGGGGATCCGTGATGAAATGGTGAAATTGATGAATGGACATTTACAAACAACCACGCCCGAGCGGGATTGGAACCCGGCACCCCTGGCGTCGCAGAGATCAAATTAAGCATGTGTTTCATTCGTAAGATTCTGTAAATATTGGTAATATCTCTGAATATTGTGTCAAAAAGATAAGTGTTGATGTGTCGCGGTACCGCAGCAAAGTATTTTAAAAATATGAAAATTGTCGCCGAATAGAAGAAAAATATATTTTTTTAAAAAAATCATCTGTTAGCTTTAAAAATTGAGGTGTTTTGTGTTGCTTTTTCTTTTATTCTATACACACTGAAAAGTAGTGTCGGTTTTGAAGAAAGTGCCGACAGAAATGAAAGCGATAATCTGAAGAACTTCTCCGGGGAAAAAAATACATCCAAGGAACTAACATTCGCAACCAAAGTACATTTAAAGAAGGAAGGACAAGGAAAGGCATCGGAACTTGTGAATAAATATTATTTAGTGCCTTAAAAAACATTAATTTTTCTTGAAAGTGATTTAATGGGAAGTCTGTTTTCCTGTCATTAAACATTTTTTGTGCATAATTTCATTTTAACGATACTTTTCACAATATTATCATTTCTATTATTATTACCATTTTGGGGAATGTATTTCAATAACGATACTTTTCACAATAATAATAATAACAATTATTATTATCGTTATTATCATTATTTTTATTATTATTTAATCTATTTTTGGGAATGTATTTCAATCTTCCAAGTCAAGTTTACCATTACTGTGGTCACAAGTTTGTATTGAAATAGGTCTAAATAATCAGTGTCATGTCAATTGTGTGTGTCGATTTTTCCTTAAACATGCTAATTTTACACATTTCTATTGATTTAGGGCTCAAAAGGCGAGCTCCTCATTTTTGCCAATTTTTTAGGCACTCTGGATCACTGTGCAGCCATGCGAAGAGGAACAGAATAGACAAAAATAAGAATTACAACCAAGATAAAAAGCCACAACACGAACTCGAAGGCAGGGCAACATACTTAGTTGTAGAATCTTCAAAATAAATTAACCCTCCATGATAAGTCTTGACATTTATCAGTGGAACTACAGTTGCAATTCGCCAACAAGCAAATTAAACTTACCAAATTCGTATCTTTTTGTAAACTTATGGCGCCCCTCTAAATGCTAAGCAACGTTTCTATCACTCTTGACGTGGCAATCAATTGTCAGCCATGTCAAACTCGCAGCCCCCCAGTCCTACTGCGGCCCACCTTGGTCCTACGTTCATTTCATGCATGCAGGACTATCTATACATATGCAGTTGTCCCTTTTCTCATGGAACAAACCGCGACTCATCCGAACTTTACCAGATTGCTCTATCTTCCTTACACTTGCATTCCATTGAGGTGTATACTTTCTGTCACCCACTAGTGACAGTCTTGTTTCCTGATTGTGAAGGGTTTGCATTGAAGGAAAGTCAGTTTCTGGAAAAGTTTCAGATAACCTAACCGTGTCGCTCCCTAAGCCTTGTGGAAGTAAGAAAAGGACCATAGAAGAGGAATGTAGAATTTTTCAATTTAAATGCGTATTAATCCATAAGATTATATTTTATTTAAAGTCTCTCTGGATGCTTCATGTTGACCAGGGCATTCACTTGTTCACTTCAGTTGTCTCAACCTCTGTGGTATGTACATAATGCATAATCCATGGCCTGGGGAATATAGAGGTGAGACAGACTGAGAAGGGACTGACTTTTGATTTGGATTGAGGAGAGAGAGCAGCTTAGAGAAAGGAGTTGAGGAAGAGTGAGGAGAGTCCTGGTCAACGAGCAACGAAGCCTAGAGAGGTCTTAGTTTATTTTATTCTTCGAATCTATCATCACTCTTCAGATGGACAGGTAATTATCCTAACCCAGCCATGATCCAGGTTAAGAGGTTCATAAAACCCAATGAGTGACCATTGTCTTTTCTAATTGTTAAGCTGTTTAGTTTTAGTTGTGCCTTTCGCACTGCCAAGCGTTTGACTTGTCATGTTAATGACGAGTGCTCTCATCATCGAGGATGAAGGATGAATAAGTTACATCATCCATTGATTAATTGTGGGAGTGACTGGTTTTTATCCCCATCATTCTGTAGAATGATACGAATGGGAGATTGTCTATTTTGGTTGTGAAGTGAAAAGTGAAATGCATGGAAACGTTGTGGCCTGAAATAGTAAATTTATTCAGAAATATTTCTTTGTCAAGAAACAGTTAACGACCTACGTAGCGGAGTGATAGGTGTCCCTTCATCAGTTTAATTACATCTCATGCTCATCGTCGCCATTAACCAAAAGTGGAAGAAAAGCGACGTTAAATAACAAAAATGAAAACAAAATCAAAGTTCAAAAATCAGAAATATAGTTGAACAGAAGATCGAGATACCAACGAACAACTGAAAGCAAAAATTGCTGGTTTTGTTGCCCCTTCTCTATATATACGTATATTACGTAGGGACGGGAAGGGCCGTCTTCGTAGGTACTCAGATAGCTGTATTCATTCGTGAACAATTCTCGTCTCAATGTGACAGAACTGCTTGACATAATTCCTCTCCGTGACACAACTACAGGAGAAGATATTTTCAAGGAAGTGGAGGCCATATTGCAAAGGTACAGTAGTTATAATTTCAGTCATTTCATAACTTCTCTGGAATATCAACGTTCAATCTGTGAACCCGATTTAAGCCAATACTGGAACAAAGTAAAAATACAGATTGATGAATTTGAAAACAGGTTTCAAAACTTCAAAGAGTGTGATGGTCAGTTCCCATCCTTCAAATGGAATTTAGTGACTTACAATGTGACTCAATATTGAAAGACAAATATCGCAATGAGGATGTTCCTAGATTTTTCATACCTCCCAGAATAGTATCCTCGAATAAGATATTTTGCTACTGGAATTTTAGAACTGTTGGGCAGCCCTTAACTTTGTGAACAGGTGTTCTCCATTATGAAGATTATTAAAACGTCTTAACGATCAAAAATGACTGACAGCCTGCCTCCGTGGCGGAATGAATAGCACAAATCCATGCAATTCCAAGGGTTCCTGGCTCGAATCCCGGATTGGGCATGATTGTTCTTTGCTAGTATCCCTTCATCAATATCATCATGTCATCACTCATCCTCATCGTTACGATTAGCAAAAATGCCAGAAAGGCGACGCAGGATAACAAACATTAAGTTAAAGAATGACTGACAAACACTTGTTGTTGCATTAAGAGTTTCCTGTTCACAAAAACATAATGCCGAGATTGAAAAGGTAGTTTCTAAAGAAATGAAAGGTGTCAAATATCTGGGAAACGAAACTAGAATTGTCCACGTACGATTTCTTGCCAAAATGTTTGCACAAATGTAACCAATTTATACTTGGAACAAACATGTAAAATATATCACTGGCTATGAAAAATAAAATATTTGTTTCATTTTATTTCAATAAAACATATGAGGATTACAATATTAAACTATTTCTCATTGCAGTTACACACATATTGCATCCCATTCCGATTGCTAAGTTTTAGCACTTACTCTCCATATAATTTATATAATTTGTGATACTACGAGTCTAGTCACTGGAATATCCCCCTCCCCCCGTCAGGGGCGAACCTTTTAGCTTTAGACTTCAAGAAGTCGGGGTTCGAGATGTGCGGCCCGGAGTTTGACATGGTTTACCTACAATACCTCAGAAGCAATAATACAACCCGTCTGCGTTAGTTGTGACAATCGAAACAAGTGCGTATGCGCTGACTAGACGAGTCCAGTGGCAGAATGGGGTGGCCGCTGCAGGTGCGAAGTGAAAATGGTCTTTGATCTTCGAGGGGAGTTTATAGGAGTTTTTTAACAAGACATCACAACCACAACAATCGAGCCACAATAAAAAAGAACTAAACGGGAACAAGAGAAGATAACCACAGTGAAATTTCGGGCATGCCTCTACCTACTCCCCCTTTTGTGAATGGACTCGTCCTCTCAAAGCTAGCCTCGTCTTCCGTAGTTGGACAGTAGTAAGAAGTCTTGAGATACTATCCGTTCACATAATTTGAGTAAGGTAAGGATGACTAGAATGTTTTCAGAACTACTGTCGTAATTCTCCTACAAGTAAATTAATATTACTAAAATCCGGCACTTCAAGTAGACAGGCTTGAACCAGTAAATTCTCCAGCTTCTGTTTGTAGGCAACTGAACCTGCTGTTACGAAAAACACAGTCGTGTTTATCAGTAGCGGCTCGTGCCTAAAATAACAGGTGAAGAAGTACATTTATAGGCAATGAAAAACAAAAAGTAAGTGCCAGTGCCCCCCCCCCCCAACAATTTAAAACGTATTTTTTGTCTTCATCCGTCCATCTGGAAAATGGTGTCTGCAACAAATTACACAGTAAGTCATTTACTGGGTTCATTGTACAAACCACAGCTCAACACATGAACACAACACACGATAGGAAACGCGAAACACACACGCGGAACAAGATCTCGCGAGAACGCAACGATTTTGCCACAACCACTGGATGCAATGTTTTCTGTCGACGAGAGAACTGCTGCACCTAGATGGCGACACCCATTCAATTCCAACGCTAGGTGACGTCACCGTTGCCATGACAACCGGCTAAAGTCTTCCGCAACCTGGCGGCGTCTGCTCTTGGTTTGTTTAAGCTACGACGAACTCTTCACGTGCGTAGCGCCGAGCGGCGTATTATTTGAGTATTAAATTGTGCGTTCTGCTGGGAAATAGTTTAATTTAACAAGCAAATGAAAAATGTCAATATTAATTTCAAAATTAGGTGAAAACATCTGCACTTGTTTCACTTGGCCAACTGTTTATAAGTCAGTGTAGAGCGTACACGTGATAACCAAATCGCATAACTGTTATTCAAGCAATCACTGCCACAGAACTTCCAGATACCAAGTTTTTCTTAAAAGTGATCCCTGTCAACACTGTTTTCGTAGTATATTTTGTAATTGTTCTTAATGACATGCTCTATGTTTTCAAGAAAAATTCCGATTGTTGCAACAAATTAAATTCGAAATATAAACGTGATTTTATTGAGAGCTCTAGGAGGCCACGCTTTGATATATTTTCTGATGTGTAAATTGTATGCTTCTCCGTATGAAGTTGACGAGAACATGAAATAGAACATCATGTTAAAGGGACAATAATAGGAAGAATATTAGCTCGGCAACATCTGGGATACCTTGCAGAGTACTGCATGGGTCCACTTTCACTCGTTCGTACAGTGGGATGCATAAGTACTATTACCTAGCAAGTTGTCCATCACCATGTATATTCTCTTTGCATTACGCAATTAGATTTTCAGGAATTAAAAAAATGCCAAACTAACTGCTGAATACCTTTACACCACTATAGCTACATAAAAATCAAGCCCTTAAATCCACGTAGGATTCAAGAGAAAATTTCATTAAAAGAGACATGGGCAATTTGCCGAGCAATACTAGTACATCCCACTGTACCCGTTCTAGTCTCCCACCCACAAGCGTTTACAATGGAATATCATTTAAATGTGATAATAATTGTAGACACTTAAATGTAAAATATGCGTACTGGCAGTTTCAGCCCACAAAAACCTATTTATTTTTAATCTCTCCGGCGGGCACACTGGGGACTTTGTCACCCCACAAACACATTTTTTTTTTCCGTGTCGAGACATGACTGGCGCCACCCTGTCATCCGCTCTTGTATTCTTCAATTGGGGTTTCTGCTATCGACGGAGAAAGGCGCCGTTCTTCTGTCTACCTTTCTCTACATACCAGAAGCGTTTTTCCATATCTTTGCATTCTTGGGGTGACTGAGTCACCCTGCGCGCCTTCTCGTGTAACTAAAATTTTTATTATTATTATATTTTTTATGCTTGCGTTTGTATCTATTATTAGTTTTATGAGCGATCACTATTATAGCAATAACGTTTGGTTGTTATTTAATATTTATATCGATTCATTACGCCATTTATGGGATAAACAACAACTTCTTATTGTATACGTGAAAATAAATAAAAAAATGCACGTTTATATGCATTTGTAAACTCAAAGACACAAACATTGTGCGTAAGAACCTTATTATTGTACAAGAGAAAATAAACAAATATAATTGAAATATTTAAACTAAAATATAAAAATATATTATATAAGAACAACAACATGTTATTGTATGAGTGCAAGGAAACAAAAAAGAATAAACATTTGTAAACTCAGAGAGACAAATAAAGTTTGCAATAATCTTATTATTTTACATGCGAAAATAAATCAATATCATAAATATGTATAAACTCAAAGATACATATATATTACGTGAGCAACAACAACTTCATTGTATGGGTGAAAATAAATATACAAATAAATAAAAAATAAATATTTGTACATTCAAGGATACAAATAAAGAATGTAGGAACATGTCTAAATAAAGTTATTCAACTATAAAAGTTAAACAAGCAAATTTTTAAACGAAAAACGGCTGGGGTGAAAATTTCCCCCGCGAGTCTGCTCGTGATATAAAAAATAGCGCGCCCGCCAGAGGGTTAATACTATACTGTGTTGATAAGATAGGCTAAAATACATTATAACATGGAGATGACCATATTCACTTAAGTTTCAATTTCACTGCATCTTTCACTTCACGTTCCATTTTTGAAATCCCACTACCACAGTCAAATAACGATTGTAGGTGTACTAATGGGCTTCCGGCGTTTTGCCTGTTCGAGCGTTATTGGCCGAATACTTTGCTAATACCTTGCAATGTTTGTATTTTATCATAGAGTAGGGTATGTATTTCCATATTTTGCCAGGGGAAATTGAAAACACGCAGGAATATGACAGGAAACGATTATTTAATTCTCTAATACATTGGATATTGAATATGAGCAAACATAAGCGGATACTGAATTTATTTTGGTGGGATACAATTTTATCAATAGAGTAGCTACATTAACATGTATCGAACATTATACAAGACGAAATGAGTTATCATTAGTTTTATCTGGCCTTTCACAGCATTTTCCACTACAGGACTTCATGACGTCTCCTGTCTTCTTGTCTAACACTGGGTGCTTCTTCATCTCGCAAAGGCTTCGCAAAAACTTCAACCTACAAGAAATTAAAACATTTTTAACATCTTCCACGGAAAATGAGCCCTTTATTTTCTCAAATTATTTTTGTCCCCCCAATATAGCCATCATGTGATATACACTGCTCAAAACAATTAAATGAGCATGGAAAAATATCGTGGCAAAATGTGCATTACGCAACCTAATGAGTTACACTTGTCCCAGATCAAACCAAGAGGTAGGAAAGGCAAGATCAGTGTTGCGTAGACACATGTGATGCCAGAATAAAGTTTCATAGAATCGCACTTGTTAACACAGATTCTGGTAAGAAGTGCGCTGCTGTGTGAGCTCCAGTAGTCTGCCATGGGTAAAGTGACTGTCCGTTTAGTGAAGAGTAGTGAAGTATCGAATCGGAAAAAAAATGTTGCAACAGCAGGATTCCTCGGTACCTGTAGCGTGGAGGACCATAGGGAGGATGGCCTCGTGCAGGGTTTGAGTTGGTGTTTTAAGTCCACTTTATGCACAGTAAGGCTAATCGGGACTGGACCTACAGTTTAAAGTGGGATCTGAACCACTTGTGCCTCCACCGGGTATCGAACCCGGGACCCCTTGATTACAAGGCAATGACGCTACCACTGCACCATGGGGGAGGCCCAGGGAGCCATGGCATAAGCCAGTGGTTTCCAAAGTGTGCGCCCAGGAAATATTCTGACGATGTCAGACCAAGCTGCCAACGTGCAACTACAGTAAGAGTCACAGTGACGGCGATTGGGTTCCAAAACCGGGGGAGGGGGCAAAGACAGTATATTTCCCTTTGTAAATAAGATTTAGCATAGTGCAGGGGCAAAAGTGGCGAAAAGTGGGGAGGGTAATGCCCCCCCTAATCACCGCCACTGGTAAGAGACCATCATTACATAATGTAACCAACTCGTCAGAAAAGGCGGCAGGTTGTAGATGAACTGCAACATCTGCTTCGTACTGCAACTGGAAGCAGGGTGTCTGCGCCAACTGCCCGCAATCATCTTCAGGCATTTCTATGCATGTAGCCGGCCCCCGTGGCGGAGTGGTTAGCACAGTGCGCTGCGACGCCACAAACTCCAGATTCGAATCCTGGCCCGGGCGTGAGTGTTCTTTGTGATCGTTCCATTATCAATTTCATGTAATCATCACTTATCCTCATCGTCGCGATGGTCCAAGAAAAAACGCAGGTAGTGAGTTTACAGAACCTTTACAGCACAGGACTTCCAGGACACATTTTAAATATGGCAGAATCGCTGGGACCGGTGTGTACGTGCAGAAGGCTAATGGCGGCTGAGATGGTAGCACCAGCAATTCAAATATACGTACATACATATGATTACTAAAATCATTAATCCAACTTGAATTTGTAAAAAAATAAAAATAAGGTATTGGTCTTCAAATAGAACCCGAAATATGTTTCAAAAAATGCGAATAATTTCGAAAAAATTACCCGACGTGTACTCATTTCGTGGGATACCTATATTTTTAATAGGTACATATAATATCTCAGGACTCCCTACAACACAGAAACTTGAGTTTAACTGCATATTACCATTGATACAGTCTACCAGCATCCCAATAATTTTCGGGATGTAAGCGGAACAGTCTCACAACCAACATGAACAATTGGTGTAGGAAACTAATATCGTAACATCTTGAATGTTAATATATATATATATATATATATTGTAATGACTGCCTACCGGTAGATCCCGCCACCCCCCCCCCCTCCTAGAATGGAGGGTGTGGAGTCATCTAAGATGGAAGAAAATCACTAGATTTGGAAAGTTGAAAGAGGAAAAGACAGTGACTTATTTTGCGTACTCATGCCGGTGAAATTTTGACATGCCTGGCAACACTGACGTCCAGGCGCGCATTTCGTTGAGGAGACCTAGCTTTATTGTTACAGGTTTCTAGACTGGCTGCTGCATTCTGTCCCTCGGCCGTGAAAGTCGCATGATGGTAACTGTGACAGCACCATGCGTTGCGAAGGAGGTGGTCAAAAATAGGGGTGACGTCCCTGAGAGTTCCCACGAGCCACGCTAACTCTCGAAAATAAGGGAAACGAAGTTACAAGAAAAAAAGAAAAAAACTTGGGGTGGACGATGGGAAATGTCCATCACAATATGTATATATATATATATATATATATATATATATATATATATATATATATATATATGTGTGTGTGTGTGTGGGGGGGGGGGGTGGCCGCGGTGGCTCAGTCGTCAGTCTCGCGCGAACCGCGGAAGGAGGAAGTTGGATCGGTGCTCTCTCCCGTAGCGTGTAGTTGAGACAGCGCGCGTGTATTACGTAATCGTTCAGTCGAACAAAACTGAAGTCTTGAAAATGGCCATAAAGTGAGTGAACACGTTGAAATTGAACTTTAGAGAAGTGAGATATAAGCCAACGTCAAATGAACTACATCGTTGGATAAGTACGAAATTGAAACTGAAACCATAGCAGTACTTCCAGCTCCAATAACCAAGACGCAAACTGAATCAACTGGAGATGCCAGTTCCGATACAATACAGGATGTCCCCTTAACGCCGACCGAAGAAAACAGCACCCTGCCTAGTGTCGATCCCATGGAGGTTCCAGTATCTGCCAATGACGAGACTACAATCATGCCGCTAAGTATCCATACTACGCCGATGACTCCTGTGGAAACCATCGAGAACTCAACACCAGTAGATGCAGAATCTTCGCAGACGACAAACATGGACCTGACTCTAGAACCCCCATCATTGCCGACCCCATCTTCACCCATACTGGGAAAGAAGAAGAGGAAGAAGCAATGTAGCACGGACCAGAATCACACCCATCCGGCGAAGAAAACGAACGAACAGCGT
This sequence comes from Lepisma saccharinum, assembly GCF_977018435.1. NCBI lineage: Eukaryota > Metazoa > Arthropoda > Insecta > Zygentoma > Lepismatidae > Lepisma > Lepisma saccharinum. The sequence continues at coordinate 59,456,311 of NC_139231.1, read as the reverse complement.
TCACCATCGCCAGTGAAGTATACCCTGACCCCAATTGTGCCCAACCCTTTGGAAACACCCCCCAACCCCACGATGACGACCACTCTAAATACCGATTCTTCAGGAAACCTGTAAGTACATGCAATGTTTTGGTTATTTATATCATTAGTGTGTTATATGACGACTCCCGTGTATCATTTTGCCACACTAAATCTGAACAAACTATCCTCTACAGTCAAACACCATGCCTTGACTGATTATATAAAGCAAAGTGCTCTCGATCTTCTTTTCCTTCAAGAGGTCGGTACAGACGATTTTACATGTGGCCACGTCTACACGATATATAATAATTTCACATACAACGCCACAGGTACTGCCATTTTGTACGACAAGGTATACCTGTTAACAAGACTTTCCTGCATCCCTCTGGGCGAATTACGTGTGTCGAAATAGGTAAAATCTGGTTTTGTAATATCTATGCGCCTTCAGGATCAGTGGCCCCCGAGGCACGAAACACCTTCTATGCAACAGAAGTGGCGACAGCTTTAGGGAGCAACCACCCACATATTGTCCTTGCTGGGGATTTTAACTGTGTGTTACGACGACAAGATCAATATCCAGGGTTTAACTCATCCCTTAGTCTCTCTACCCTGGTCGAGGCCTTTCACCTAAAAGATGTCTGGGAAACCAAGCACCCACAACTGGAAGGATTCACCTTCATACGTCCAGACTCGGCCAGTCGATTAGACCGTTTCTATGTAAGTGCGAACTTATTACCCAAAGTGTCATCTATAAAGATTTTTCCCACTTGCTTCACCGACCACCTCAGTGTGCAACTAGACATGGCAATCGACGCCAAAACTGCAGTTCGGGGACGGGGATACTGGAAACTTAATAGTCGGATTCTTCAAGATGAACAATTTCGAATAGCCTTCAAACAGAAGTGGAAGGAATGGGAAAATATGAGCAGGCGCCAAACTGACATCATCACATGGTGGGACACATTCCTGAAGCCGTCAATCAAGCATTTCTGTATAGCATACACACGTATGATGCACACGGATTTCCATAAGAAATACAACTTCTATTATCGCGTACTTCACGAGTTGACGACACAACTCATACGGGGCGACCCCGTCCTGCAGGAACTGAAGCGCATACAATCGGTCCTACTGAGGATGCACCACGAGCGAATGGCAGGTTTCGTGGTGAGAAGTCGTCTCCCAACAATTGACCCCCAAGAACAAGCCAGTATTGCCCATGTAAGCGCAGAACAGCGAAGTGGGAAAAGGAAACTCGTAACGAGATTGCAACAAGGGAACGAATGCCTCACACAACTCTCAGACATTCGTGCATGCCTATGAACACTATGCAGCACAATGTAAGGCACCCCAGGCGGAAGAAGAACACGTGACATACCCCGATATCCCCACGCTATCAGGGGAAGATGAAGCCATCTTAAACCAACCGTTCACTAAGGAAGAAGTGGAAGCGGCCATCCAACAAGCTCAAAAAGGAAAAACCCCGGGCATAGACGGACTACCGATTGAATTATTTCAAACACTTTGGCCTACCATGGCAGACCTGCTTATGCGTTGGCTCAATGCCTGTTTTGCGCAGAAGAAGTTAGGTCGTACAAGCTCGACAGGGGTCATGGTCTTAATCCCGAAAGTGATACATCCCTTAACACCTGAACATTATCGCCCCATCACTTTGTTATGTGCCGATTATAAAATATTGGCACGAATATTAACGCGCCGACTACAACACTATACAGCTACCCTACTAGGCCCTCATCAATTTGTGCACGGAACTAATGGCAATATAACTACCGTTCTCACTAGCATACGAGACAATGTTACTGTAATGAATGAAGCCCCTGACTCGGAAGCAGCTCTAGTAGCTCTGGACTTCAATGGAGCATTTGACTCATTGTATCATCATTATCTATTTCGGCATTTAACTCAGGTTGGATGCGGAGAATCCTTCCTAGAAGCGATAAAGAGCCTATACACCCAGGCTCGGGTACATTTGTGTGGAAATGGAACATTATCCTCGCCGTTTGTTCTTCAGCGCTCTGTTAGGCAAGGTTGCCCCTTTTCACTCCTTGCCTTCTGTACAGCTCTTAGTCCTTTCCTACACCAAATAAATCAACGACTACAAGGAATACAAGCGTATGGCATGACCTACCGAGTTTTTGCATACGCCGACGATGTCACAGTGGCGGTGCGTGATCATCAGAATTATGTTAACCTAATGGAAATCTTGGAACAATTACGAGTAAATACAGGCTTGTGTCTCAACCTGAGAAAATCAAAAATATTACCCTTGGGGAGAATGGCAAGGAACTGGACAAAATCTGTCCCAATGACCGTGACGGACGTATTGAAAGTACTCGGGATCTACTTCTCGAGAAACCTGGTCGAGACTTCCAACCACACATTTCAAACCATAGTGCCCAAAATACAAGCAGTATTACATTTCAACCGACTCCGCCAACTGTCACTAAGCGCTAGAATCAAATATGTCAACACTTATGCACTCTCGAAACTATGGTATGTGGCGCAAATACTACCCGTGCCTACCCAAACGGCTGCGAGAATCCGGATAATGATCACACGCTTTCTCCGGCACGGTCACCTGTTCCATGTAGCTCATAACACACTATGCCTACCAACTCGCCTTGGAGGACTAAACCTGCTGAGTATCGACCGACAAGCGCAAGCCTTATTTTTGCACCGCCATATCACCATGATAGTCCAGAATCAAGATAGCATTACGGCTCGTGTGCTACGCTCCATGCTGGATGAAGTGGAACTATGTGCCCCAATTTACCCAGGTGTTATACCCACTAAATTTGTCTATTTACGAACAACCATAGTGGAAATTTGTTACATGTTGATGCTCCTTCCAAGTGTGGATCCTTCTGATATAACAGTCAAATCTCTATCAAAAATTCTGCAAACCCGGATGAAACATATTCCGCGTATTGTCCCATTATTCCCCAGTGTGCGCTGGAACATCGTGTGGAGAAACATAGCGGCGACCCACCTCCCCAATCGAGTGCGCTCCATATGGTACTTAACTGTACACGATGCTATCGTCACTAGAGTACGATTGCAGAGGTACCTTATGGCAGACAACTCCCATTGTACCAAATGTGCACAGGACGACACCTTAGTGCATCGACTGACGACATGTGTGACAGTCGTGGAACATTGGAAACACCTTAAGAAGTTACTTGGAATCATATGCCGCCGCTCTCCGAATGACTTCACGGTGAACCATTTATTAACTCCAGAGTTTCAGTATTTTCCTCTCACGAGAACACGTGCAGTGCAATTTCTCATAGGACATTACGTCTATTATGTGCTTGGCAACCAACCTCATGTACAAAAACTGGCATTCAAATTCTATGCCAGTGAACAATATTATCACAATGATCAGATAACCTGTAAAGCCTTGTATGCAAATTTCCTACATGTGATCCTTTGAAATTGACGTCCAAATGTAAAATCTGTGTAAGTAGTAGCTAATTTCAATAAAGAAAATTTAAAAAGAAAAAAAAAGTCGGTAACGCGTCTGACTACCATGCTAAAGGTCCCGGGTTCGATCCCCGGTCGGTTCAAATCCGGGAACTTTTCTAACGATGGAAGCGGCCCCGGTGCCCACCCAGTGTCGAATAACATGGGTACCTGGGGGAAACCCTGGGGAGTAAAGGCGGTCAGGGACGTGATGCTAATCACATCACCCCCACTCACGACCGGATCAAGAAAGTGTGAGGCGTTACCCCCACGCCCCCTATACGCCTTCATGGCGTAGTGCTATGCACAGGGGAGCACTTTACCTTATGTATATATATATATATATATATATATATAATGTATTTTATCATACAGAGGGCATTGCAACCAATGAAAATTACATCGTTCATGTACAGTTACGGACATTTCTGGTTTTTAATGATCCCATTGAAAGTCAATGTGATGGTTACAACCCATGAGTGTCCGTGACTAAAAAAGGAATCTACTGGCCTCATGTATCCAATGGCCTAGTAGATGCCCTGTTTTTCTTGGTATGTCACCAAATTCCGCTGATGTATTTTGCTCCAGGTTTAACCTGAAACAGTTCCGCCACTTCCGCGTCTCCTGGAAGATCTCTCCAGCTGGCCTCCCCGATGGCGTAGTGGTAACGTCGTCGCCCTGTAAATCAAGGGGTCCCGGGTTCGATACCCGGTGGAGGCACATAGTGGTTCGGATCCCACTTTAAACTGTAGGTCCAGTCCCGATCAGCCTTCCTGTGCATAAAGTGGACTTGAAACAACAATTCAATCCATTCAAAAATCTCTCCAGGTATCACATGATTTCTTCCACCCACAGACATTGGAGAGGGTGCTGCAACCACGTGCTTTGTTCTCTGCCATTTAGACCTCTCCCTTCGATTTGTGAGGGAATCCGAACATTTGGTTGTCACATTTATGGCAGACAGGACGAGAAGTTAACAGACATACACGAAGCAGATATTTCAAATGACGTGCAGAAAAGAATTTGCCCTCTGAGGCAAAGAATTGATAGACAATATTTTCTAGCCCTGTTGAAGGACTCTTGAAACAGCATGGTCAGTCGCCATGTCTGTAACAAACACACGTTTGGCAACACCAAAGCCCGGAAGCGACAGACCACACACACACACACACACACACAACACAGACACACACACAAAACTAGTGGTGGGAACTGCTTCAGTTAAGCCTTCTGAGCAATAAATAGTTTTACTTACCTCAGAAGAGTACACCCTGGCCATCTCGATAAATTAGCGCCACCATAAGACGTACCCTAAAATGCAAAGAATGGAGTATGAAGTCAGTTTAAGCCTCAGAAATATGTGAAGATATTCATAGGCGTAACTTGACGGGAGCAAGGAGGGGCACTTGCCCTCAGAAATTTTCAAGTTTATAAAAATTTACAATTTAGTGGTGCTTTTGTTAACCAACTGGAATCTGAGTGACAGAGTAACGAGTAATTTTTATGTTTTTGCAAATGTAACAGTTATTTATTAAAATAGTCCTGGATGATCTTTTTATGGGCTTGAAAATTTTTTGATTCTGGCTCCCACCCCATCCCTTCTTAAAGTTAAGTTCCAAGTTCGATTCTGTCCCTCAAAGTTAGGTCCCAAGTTACGCCTATGCAGATATGCTGCAAAAATCACCGTGCTGCAAATTATACTAATTCAAGAGTTTATGCAAAACGTTCTAGTGACGAATCTGGTGACATGTGAAGATAGGCACTTTGGAGTGTTTTCGAGTAGACAGTAGAAACAGATCCAAATTTAAGTGTTATTAGCATATTAAAATTATTAACAGTACGCAAACTGACAATGGCTTCTGAAGCTTTCTTATGAATTTCTGGTAAATAATTTTGTATTTTTCACTTCTTACTGAATTTCAGAACTACAGTACTATATCCTTGCTTACTATTATTTTCTAAATAGCGTAGAGTTTAAGAGGGCCACAAAATACTATCAGCAGTTCTCCGCTATGCAACGTTCCTCGTGTGTCTCCTACACCCAATTATCACACTCTAAACACTTCAATTAGGAGGACGGCAAAAGTCTACCCATAAGTTTTAACTTCTTACCAGTCGTTGAACATAGACTCAAATATCTTAGGGCTTACTGGGATAATGAAAGGTTACACCAGCTTTATATATATATATATATATATATATATATATATATATATATATATATATATATATATTGGTTTATTATAATCTTAATAAGCCAACCGGTGTCTCCTATGCAGGGACGGCAGGTTAGGAAGGAACGGTCCTGGTACTACCAGTCAAGCCGGGCAGGTAGAACCTGAGTACCTATCAGGCGAAGCGATTGGACCAGGTAGAAAGGATGCTGTTAGGCTCTTCTTCTTCTTTATTCTCCCTCATTCCTCCTAGAATGGCTGCTAGGATTCAGGCTGGGAGGCCAGTTTACCCTGCATGTTTGCCCGTTGACATCAGGGAACCAACTGAACTCTCGACCTCGCTGCGGTGGCTTCATACTCGCGGTGGCGCATGGGTGGCGAAAATCGTAACTAAGAGTTCGCGTTGCCAACTCACTTTTTGATTACATGTTGCTAACTCCGTACTGAGAATTTTCATGGTTTGATAATGAGAAATCACTAGATGCACGTGTTAACATAAACTAAAACTGTGTGCATTAAGACATTACAATTAATAACGGGTCGCGTAGGACTCTGCATTACTAATAATGGGTTTAACAAAAGACAATTATTAACTTTTAAAGAAAAAGTTGGATTTAAAAACAAAGCGTATGCCTTTAAGCTATCGACTACAAAACCATGAAATATCAGAAAGTCAAATTCAATGCCTTAAAAGATTAATCGAATGTGAATTTAGACTGCAGAAAAACATAACTATTGATGAGCAACAGGGACTGTGTATTTCACAGGAAAAGCAGCATTAGCGTGAGGCCTTGAAACGAATACTAGGCCTATATGTCATTAAGTATTTGGCAGAGCATGAAATTGTATTACGGGGCCTGGGGCATAAAATATTCGCGGGACATACTATACATATTTCAATTTTTCTTCCTTAGTCTGAAGTACAGGTGTCCTACAAAATCATAATGTAAACACTATTACATTTTCATGTAGTTTTCAGCCCGACCCTGTGGCCGAGTGGTTAGCACATCGCACTGCGACGCCAAGGGTCCCGGGTTCGAATCCCGGTCGGGCTTGGTTGTTTGTGAATGTCCATTCATCAATTTCATCATTTCATCACTCATCCCCATCTTCGCAAATTAGCCAAGAGGCACAAAAGGCGAAGTAAAATAAACTTAATCAATCAATCAATCATGTAGTTTTCATTCTGATGTACGTCGTTACCTTGTGGAGGCACATGGCACAGTCGTGCGGATCCCACTTTAAACTGTAGGTTCAGTACCGATTAGCCTCTCTGGGCATAAAGTGGACTTACAACAACAAATCAATCAATCTGACGTTCAACATATTTAATTGCAAAAACGGAAATGTTGAATATCATAGTGTTACTTTAACTAAAAAGTAGCAATATTTAATCATATCCAATAACATAATTATTTCCTTACTTTTCATTGAATTTTGACACTGTAGTGAATTTGCATTGCTTCCATAAAATAATATTTTCATATCATATTTTTTTCTATAAGTAAGCAAACAATAGCCTATATGTTAAGTATTTTTGATACAAATATTTGTAACATTATCTTTATGTCGTGGCCACTTTGTTTATAATTTCAGTAATTTTGGATATATTTAAGTATGTTAAAATAATACACGCATGCAGGCTATAACAGATTAGTTACTTAATCGGAAGCACCAACATCCTACAAACTCGTTAAAAAAACACACACAAGTTTCCACCCCTGTCTTGACCCCCTTTCCGTATTTAGTGCGTTTTCTGGCAGAAAAAAATTATATCAACAACAAGGGTAAATTTACAGTACATTCCTGCGAACACAAAGAATAAGAAAAACAATTCTGGGGCTTGTATCGCTAAAATTAGGTCTCAATCAGCAAAAGTCATTAAGAAAAGCTGGTTACCAAATTTTAAAATTTTATTGGTGCTAAACGGCGATACTGCGAACGCGCGCTCGTGCTTAACAATAGGTAATAATTGCACAATTCTAATAACCAAGTTGGCGTTAGAGAATAATTTCACAAGAAATGGATGTTATCGATATTTTAACATTACATAATACAAGGGCCTCGCGGATACAGTTCGCACAGGGCCTCGCGTTCCCTATCGGCGACCTGCGTGGAAGAGCATTCAGGAAGTCCTGGATGAGCTTTCGGCAGATAAGGAGCAGAAGGCAGATACGAGAAACCAGAGCGCGGGATTTTCACGCAGGATGAACGAACTTGAGACAGCAGTTATGGCGACTGCCTGGAACGATATCCTTGGCCGTCTCAACAGTACGAGCATTAGCCTCCAAGATCCTACAGTCAGAATGAATACGGCAATTGGCTTGATGGCATCACTGGTCGACACGGTTCAGTTTGCACGGGGTAGATTTGACGTGTATGAGCAGATGGCGACCGAAAATGTTCAACACTGCGAATGCAAAGATGAGCAGCGTCGAGGCCGTAAGCGAAAGCGAATGCCCGATGAAGGAGCTGCAAACGAAGCAGATCTCAGCCAAAAGGAAACGTTCAAAACTCAGACGTATCTGGTCATGGTCGACAGTCTGTTAGCTGAACTGGAAAAGCGGATGAAGGCATATGACGATATTTGTAAAACATTCGGATTTCTCTCGGAGCTAACGTCATTGAGCACATCGAAAAAAAGCAAAGAATCTCGTTTCCTCGTATCCAGATGACTCGGAAGACACACTGGCGGCTGAGCTGGTACAGTTTGCTGCATTTATGCGCACTCAGAAACCGGTGACTGTGAACGAATCAGTAGAGCTTACCATGTGCAGGCTTCTGTCATCGTTGAATCTTTCTCAGATATTTCCAAACGTCGAGATTGTATTGCGTATCTATCTGTGCATGATGGTGTCCAATGCCTCTGGCGAACGGAGCTTCTCAAAGTTGTGAATAGTCAAAGGAGAGCTGCGGTCTTCAATGGGGCAGGAAAGGCTAAGCATGCTGGCGCTTATCAGCATTGAGCATGAGCTGCTGCGCAGCCTTGACTTCGCTGACACGATCGAAGAATTTGCGCTTGCTAAGGCTCGAAAAACAGCAATATAAGTAAGCAGCACTAGCGCACCTCTCATAATCATTTCATGGTACATTATCATAATAACAAAAATAATAATAATAAAAACATAAAAACATGAAAATAGAATATATATATATTAATCACAGTTGGCACAATTGGCATCAGGCCCAATTTCGTCTTAATCCGGCCCTGGAAATCGAGGCATAAGAGAACCATATATATATATATATATATATATATATATATATATATATATATATATATATATGTATATATATATATATAGAGAGAGAGAGAGAGAGAGAGAGAGAGAGGGAGGGAGGGAGAGAGAATAAAGGATAAAATGGAGGATAGAAGATCTATGGTAAGGAAAACAAAGAAGAGCGACGAAGACATGGCATGGCCAACAAATATTAGTTCCAGAAAGACAGAAAGAAATTAATAAAAGCTAATCAGTCTTTCCTCATTGCATAGGGTCAATGCAATCACTAACTCTATCTGTTAGCATGGCCATCCCTTCTTAACTGAAAGCTAAGAAAGAAAATAAATGCTAAAATGGCTAGGCTGTAGAGGGTCATATAAAAGTATAGAGTCACGTAGCCATTTTGCCTCATAATAAAACATTCTTGCTCGGTGACTATGAAGTTTCTGTAGCTACCATACCAGGCAAGATTATACAGAACTCATTTTATACTGGCGGCTGACCTTTGGGGCTGTTTCTATCTGCCAATGCTCTTCGAGGGTGTGTAGAAGAACGTTGGTTGTTCTGCAGCAACGTTGCCAAGCGTAACTTCCAGCCCCGATTAGCCTTTTTGTGGATAAAGTAAACTTTAAAAACAAACCCAAGTCAAGCGCAACCTTGCCTCCTTGCTTCTTGCCGTTAAGGCCATTTTCCCAGGCGCTCTTTAGAGGGCTCTCTCGAAAGCCTCGGGTTTGCGATAATTTGGCAACACTGGACACAGCTGACCCAAGTTCGTATCGTACCGCGAGCGGCGTTCGGCACTTCGGAACACGGAATTGAACGATGAAAACCGAACACAGTCGAGCCGATTGCCGATTCGTCGCTTTCCAACCGCCAGTTCAAAATGCTGAGTTTATGTTGAAACCCTACTAATACGTACCTATGTGAATGAGGAAGCACATCAGCAGGGCAATTAAGAGAGCAGCCGAGGAGAGGATGAGCAGGCGCTTGAGCCGATTGACCTCTTTGGTCATTTCCTTGACTATTGTCTTCAGCTTCTGCGGGTCGGCTTCCATCTTTGGCTTTGGGTTGGCGATTGTGCTCTGCATGTAACACTAAGCTTACACTGAGCACCGGGTACCCTTTATATACTCTACGCATATCGCCATTCTGACGTCAGCAAGCTTGACGAAGAAATCTGAAATTAGACTGTCGATCAAAAATGTGAAGTATGTTGCTCGTCTCAATGGATCCATTGTCTAAGACGGCCGCACATTGTGAAAAGTAAGAAACGCGAATAGGGCATTACATATTATGTATATTGTTTACATACTGTGTTAGGTTATGGAAGCGTACAACAATGGCTGACGTGTTATCACTACACATGACACATTTCTTTCTGTGTCACTTCCTGAAAGACGAACTGCGCAGTTAGTGGAATGGCGTCCAAGGATTTTATTATCTATACAGAGAGAAGTGCATCAAAGCGGTGGCCTCAAGTAAGCATAGAAGTGAAATCTATCCGTTTCTTAAAGAAGTTGTAGATAATTAAAGACAAACCAAGAGATAGCAAAAACGGAAAGAGGAAAGAAAGATAGAAGGAGTACCAAGAAAGAAGACAGTGAGTGGATGTGTGTGTATGTCTGAAGGGGAGAAGAAAAGGAAAACGAGACTGATATGTGGAAACAAAGGAACTGAGGAAAGAAAGTCAAAAGCAATTATATAAGATACAAGAAAAGAAAAAGTTGCAAATAAAAGAGTCAATATTCCTGTATTACAGGAGGGGTCCCCGACTTTCTCGCATCCATGTGAAAGAACGATCACACTTCTGTCTGATGCAATATTTCAACCTTAGCATGGACATTGCCAGAAAGTTTTTAGTAGTAAGAGGGATCAAGGCTGTTGATATCAAGTAATCAGTACAAATAATAAATATGAATTATTATTAGCAACCAATAACATATCATTTTGTAAATTACGTAATTATTAATTTTTTTAAAATTTTTGAGTGATTTCTACTTGATACCAGGGTTGTTTATGTTCCAGGAACCAATAAATTCTAATGGGTTCAATTGGGTTCCGCTGCAGGACCGGAATCTTTTCTACTTGCACAATTTAAATTCGGTCCAAGTTGCGTATTGTTTCATTGAAAAGAAAGGTTCCTGGTCCGTATTTTAATTGATCCTGAAAAAAGGTTCCTCGACCGAATTTTAATTGATACGGGGAAAAAGTTCCTGAACCGAATATAAATTCATCCAGAAAAAAGGCTCCTGGACCCTATTTAAATTTACCCGGAAAAAAGGTTCCTGGACCGAATTGAAATACTTTAAATATGAAAATGTTTTACACTGTCTAGAACTGATTTACGTTTGCTGATTTTCTCTCCCAGTCCGGGATTGAATTTATTTACAATTCCTGGACCAGGGCTAACCCATTAAAAATTGCCTCCGTGGCTGAGTGGTTAGCAGAGTGCGCTACAAAGCATGGGCGTATTTAAGTGGGGGTTCAACGGGTCCACCCCCCCTCCCCTTTGGTTCAGTAAAATTACCAGATTACCTGTTCTATCCGCTATGCGCAGAGACTTGTTCGTAAAAATTTCTTCAGACTTATTTTGGTCTTATAAATTACAAGCGTATAGAACTGGATGCGGATGGGAAAGAAATTAATTCCACACACCAGATGGGACTGCAAAGCAAATGTCTGCAATTTCCTGATATTTTCGGAATTACTCTGGGAAATACTCAGAAAACTCCTGACATTTCACAAATTCTATAATGTCACATGTACCTAGGTAATTTATGCCCGAAGCAGCTGCTTGTGAACTTATAGCGCGAATATTATAATTTCATTAGAAGTTCCCGATATGGTTTCTTACCAGTGGCGTGCCCAAGGGGGGGTTGATGGGGGTTATAACCCCCCTTTCGCCTAGTATTCCTAAAAAAAGAACGTCAAAGGCACGAAAATATGACAAAATGAGGGCTGACTACCAAGAAAAAGTATACATAACCCCTCCCTTTCGAAAATCCTGGGCACGCCACTGTTTCTTACCGTTCAAGATTTAAGTATTCCTCAGTTTCTGCCCCCTCTATTCGCCGCCTCTGTGTGCAGGTAACAGTTTTGTTTAGAATTTTGTAAAACATCGTAGATTTGGAGGGGGAAAATCGACGGAAACTATGTTTCAAACACGCCAGTCATTGAATTATTTCGTCACCAAACCGAGTAAATGCCTCTGTGATACATAAAAATTCTGTAAAACCTAAAAAATATATAAAAACCTAAAAAGAGATTTAATTTAGGCACATAAACCTAATATAGGCTCTAACAAGCAAAATAGGTTATTTTAGGCACTACAAAACTTTGTCAGTTTGTTGCGTTTTTTAATGGAACGTTGACATAACTTGTTACTTCTTATTTACCTGCAAAGGAAAAAAATAGGTTGAAAACCTAAAATCCGAGGTCTAGTTATAACTAGACCTCGGATTTTTAGGATCTTAATAGTGTGCTTTTAGGTTTCTAAAATAGGCTCTAAAAATCCTAAAATAGGTTCTAAAAATCTTAAGTTAGGCTCGAAAAATCCTGAAGTAGGTTTAAAAAAACTTGAAATAGTTCAAAATTCCTGAAAAATACTGATTAGATATAGTCATCAGCAATAAAAATGGGACACCTATATCCTGAAATACGCACTATCTTGCATAACGTTATATGTGTTGCCTGACTCTTACCATTGGAAATTTGCTATTAAAATCCATTCCTCGCCGTATAAATAAGCAACAATCTTTTTTCATGTTACCCACAGTCAAACTCCGCAATTTTGTCTGTGAAGATCATCTTATATGCTGAAAATAATCTTTCAACAAAAACATAGTCAGTGGTGCAAACTTCAATGCTGAAATGTTAGTTTGCAAAGCCTGAATGCCAGAAAGCACCAAAGTGACGCAAAAGTGGGCAAGACCACACAGATCAGACCACTTTGGATTGTACAGGTAACAGTGGCACCAGACAATTTGCTTTGTTTAGAGCATTGAAAAATCACCATGGACTTGGAGGAAGGGACATCGACAGAGAGTACGTTTCAAACACGTTCGTCATTGAATTTCTTCGTGACCAAACAAAGCAAATGCCTCTGTGTGACATACAAATCCTGTAAAACCTTTAAAAATATATAAAAACCTAAAAATAGGCTTCATTTAGGCACATAAACCTAAAATAGGTTCTAACACGCAAAATAGGTTTTTCTAGACACTATAAAACTTCATCAGTTGTTGCGTTTTTAACGAAATGCTAACATAACTTATTATTTCTTACATACCTGTAAAGGAAAAATAGGTTAAAATCCTAAAATCCGAGGCTACTCTACCAGGAATAATATCAGAAACACGCACAAAGAAGGAAGAACAAAGAACAATGCCTGTCTCTGTGCAAGTGTTGCATGCTCTCTCTGTAGACCTGGTATGAGCAGGGGGTTAAAACATAGCACTATAGTGATACATTAGATTTTAAAATTATACCAAATTGGACTAGTAAGGAACGGAGCTGTAGCTGCGAAGAGGGTGGAGCGACGAGGCCAGGGGACGGTCACCCTAGGTGCTGAGGCGAAGAGCCCTAACTATAAGAACATTGAACCCAGCAATCCCTGGAACACAGAAATTAGCCACTGTTATGTCTTCTCTATTTCTCATTTCCTTTCCTTATAATTACATAAATAAAACATGTAATAGCATTTATATATTAATTTTGTAATGGGAAATTAATATCTTCTTGATGTCCTATATTTTTCACCCCACCACCTATGTAAAGCATTGTTCAAAGAATTAGTATATTAGAATTTTCAATTTGCATCGAAGTTGCAGGTATGAACAACACCACACATCACTTAAAATAACATGCATAGAGGGCGGGTTGTCAGGGGTGCCTGAGCACCTCCCCCCCCCCCCCCGATGTGTCCTCAAAAATGTAGAAACTACCATTAAAAAGATGGAAATAATATCCGCGTTTTAGGAATTAAGGAATATCGTTTCATTTGAGATGCTACTTTCCCTCTATTTCTTTTTCTCTGCGAAACAGTGTGATTCTGTTTACTATAATAATCAGCATGCTCGCAGTAAAGAAGATGTTTTTCATTTTATAATCGCACAGAGCTCCTCTACTAATTCCTCTCAGGAGCACAGCCTCGGTTGCTAATGCAACCTTCCTTAACAGGCTTATTTGTTTAACATATACACAGTAAAACACAAATGCAAAGCGAAGTATGAAATCTTATAGGTCAATATTAATAGAAAAGCATTAAATAGAGTCCAACAAAAAGAAATTCCAACTATTTTTGTATTTTTTTTACATTTTAAACCAGTACATGTGTGTGTGTGTGTATGTATATATATATATATACGTAAAAGTAAAGTAAGTAAAAAGTAAAGTGTTCCCCTGTGCATAGCACCACGCCATGAAGGCGTATAGGGGGTGTGGGGGTAACGCCCCACACTTTCTTGATCCGGTCGAGTGGGGGTGATGTGATCAGCATCACGCCCCTGATATATATACGAGAGCTATTTTTTTTAAACCTCCGATAGGGCATGAAACATACCTACAGTGAATAGCGAAATGGATTTATTGCAGTGACGTGCACGTGCGTAGCTAGACTAGCAGAGATAGATCAATGAATCTCACATCTCGAATTATATTCAAATCACAATATTTATTGCCTTGTTAAAGCCACAGTTCATATGCAACACTTTCTTTTCCATGCGCTTCTCACCCATCGGTTTGATCCGCGGGCAAAGCTGGCTGGATACCCTAGCTCGCTCTTCCACCGCCTGACCAGTTTCCAGGTAGAAACGGCCGGCCCAAGGAAACGGAAGATTTCTACCTCTACCTCCCTTGCCCCGTCTCTCCCCGCTGCAATGGTTGAAATCCCAGGCTTTCAGGTCCCCCAGTCTATCTCCTATAGGACAGATAGGGGATTGGTTTCTCATAGATTTTTTTGTAAATCCTCTAAAAAACTCAGGGTAAAATTTTCTGCAGTACTTATGTTCTCTATATTTACACAACCTTTTACACGTTGTACAATATGTATGTATAATATGGGATGCAGTTTTATTATTTATGAAATGGGAACGTGTTATGTGCAGACAATAATGTTGTGCTTTCTTTATTTTCTTTTCTTTTCAATAGTAGTGTTTTATTTAAATATACTACTCTCTTGGCCTATAACAGTCATACATACGGATGTATTTATTTGGGCAAGAGAACGTACGTTCATATTGTTGTTGGTTTGGTATATTTTACTTCGCTTTTCTGATACATTTGGTTATAGCGAAGATGAGGATGAGTGATGATATGATGAAATTGAAGGGACCTCATATGAACAATCCAGGCCAGGATTCGAACCCTTGATGAGTGCGCATTCTTGTCCTATGTGTTGCAGTGAATAATGAAATAATTTGGAATGAAAAATGTATCTCAGAACTCAAAAAGTCAAATGAATATCATTGAAGAAACTACAAAAAAGTGTGTTTGTTACCTGTTTTGTTTCTGTGCACAAAGTGTACTTAAAACACCAAATCAACCAACCGTGGGGGAGTGGTTATCACAGCTCGCTACGACACCAGGAGTTCCGGGTTCGAACCCCGACCTGGGCACGGGTGTTCTTTGTGTTTGTCTCTTCATTAATTTTATCGCATCATCTTCGCAATTAACCAAATGTGACAAAAAAGCCACGATAAGTAACAAAAATGAAATCAAATCATTGATTGATTGCTCAATTTGGTTTATTTTACTTCGCTTTTCCGCCACCTTTGGTACCACAAAATTGATGAAGGGATACACACAAAGAACACAAATGGCCAATCCGAGATTCGAACCCAGGATCTCTGGCTTAGAGTCAAATCAAATAGTTTTTTTTATTTTCGAATGTGGGTGGGGGTTACGTGTACTTTTTTTGTATTCATTCACCATTTTGCAATCTTTTCCTCTTATTGACATTCTTCAATTTTTTGGGAATACTGGGCCCTAAAGGGGAGAGGGGTTTGACACACACTAACCCTTAACCCTTGAGCACGCCACTGACTGCTACCCCAAGTGTCGACGTCACCGCACGTCACTGATTTATTGACAAAAGTTACGTACACGTATAATCTACTTTTCAACGTAATCACCAAGAAAATTAAGACATTTATCGTACCGATGCAGCAGCTTTCCAATACCCTCTGCAAAGAATTTGAATTTGAATTTTAAAAATTTGGGTGCGTCAGCACTGAGGCTATTTTGCACACGTCACACTATACGGGGTCCAGCACCTTATCATACTAACTAACTCCCTAGCCTTCTTAAACCCGAAGGTTCATGGCTGCAGCAACACAGGCCTTATATCTTTCCCAATCTTCAGCAAGTTCTATATACTCTTTAAAATCCCTACCGATTTCCCTTAGGTCCATCTCGACGTTGTCCCTCCATCTTCGTCTTGGCCTTCCTACTGGTATCTTACCATCAGGTTTCCCAACAAGAATCCTGTAAACTCCTCTTTCCTCTCCCATTCGTGCCACATGGCCTGCCCACCTAAGTCTTCTTGATTTAATTATTCTAATAACATCTGGACATGGATACAAATTATGTAGTTCTAAATTATGTAACCTTCTCCACTCACCTATCTCCTCATCCCTTTTAGGTCCAAATATTTTCCTAAGGATCTTATTTTCAAATACTCTCAATTTATGTTCCTCTTGCAATGTAAGGGACCAAGTTTCGCATCCATATAATACTACAGGCAAAATTACTGTTTTGTATATTTTAACTTTTAGTTTCTTAGATATTAAACGAGAAGACAAAAGTTTATGAAGAGAGAAGTAACATGCATTTCCTGAATTAAGCCTACTTTTTATTTCCTCTTTAATATAATTTTCATTTGTTAATATTACTCCTAAGTATTTGAATTTGGAAACTGGTTCAAACGAGTTGTTATCAATAATTAGATTTTGATTATTACCTAACACTTGGTTTCGGCCTGTAAGCATAAACTTAGTTTTCTCTTTGTTAACTTCCAAACCTATCTCTTTAGCAGTTTTGAAAAATATTTTAGCATTATCCTTAATTGTATTCACATCATCCCCAAGTAAGTCTACATCATCTGCATATGCTAACAACTGAGTCACACCATTTAATTTTAGTCCTTCTTTAGTTTCTTTTATCTTCCTAACAGCATATTCTAAGGCAAAATTAAAGAGCAATGGAGATAATGCATCTCCTTGTTTTAACCCATCATGAATTGTAAATTTGTCAGACATATTAATACCCACACGAATTTTACTTTCTGTTTCACTGATGCATATTTTTATCATACTAACAAGCTTCTTAGGTATTCCAAATTCTACTAATATATTATACAATTTATCTCTTTTGACCGAATCATATGCTTTTTTGAAATCAATGAATAGCTGATGGACATTTTGATTATATTCCCACTTTTTTTCAAGTGTCTGTCTGATGTGAAAAATTTGATCTGTAGTTGATCTGTTACGTCTAAATCCACATTGATAATCACCTATAATTTCATTAGCATATGGGGTTAGTCTTGTTAAAAGAATGTTAGATAATATTTTGTATGTTGTTGAGAACAGAGAAATTCCACGGTAATTATTGCAGTTCATTTTATCACCTTTTTTAAACACTGGAACAATTATGGATTCTTTCCACTGTTGAGGGATTTCTTCTTTATTCCATATTAAACAAATTAATTTATGAATTTGACATATTAATGAATTTCCACCATATTTAATTAACTCAGCTGGTATTAAATCAATGCCAGGTGCTTTGTTATTCTTTAGCCTTTTAATAGCATCTTTAACTTCAGTCAAGTTAGGTTCTGGAACTAAAGGTTCTGCTGTGTGGACTTCATTTACTTCTGATTTATCTCCTACATGGACATTTAAAAGGTCATTAAAGTAGTTCTTCCATCTATTTAGAATATCGCTTGGGTCAGCTAGAAAATCACAGTCTTTATCTTTTATCAAGTTTACTTTAGGTTGCCACCCCTTTCTAAACTCATTTACACCTTTATATAAATCTCTGATATTTTTATTTTTGCTGTTTGTTTCAATTTCGTTAATTTTGCTTTTCAGGTAATCTCTTTTTTTACTTCTAAACGTGCGGTTAACTTCTCGCTTTATTCTATTATAATTGTTTAGATTTGTATCATCAGAGTTATTTAACCACCTAAGTCTAGCTTGATTTCTTATTTCTATTAGATTATGACATTCATTATCAAACCATGGCTTACTTTTTCTCGGTTTATGGTATCCTATAATTTCTTTAGCTGCTGATTCTATTGCATTACGTATGTGTTCCCAATTCTTATTTACGTCTGTTTCATTTATATTTTCATCATCATCATCCTGCAAAACATCAAATCTATTTGACAGTTTAATTTGGTAATTTTTCTTAATTCTTTCATCAGTAAACTTTCCTGTATCAAATTTTAGAACTGTTAGATTTTGTTGCTTATGATTTATCACTGAGAGTCTTTCTCTTAATTTAGCAATTACTAAATAATGGTCACTGGCACAGTCAGCACCTCTATGTGTACGAACGTCAATTATACTAGTATGCCTTCTCTTATCAATGAGAATATGATCTATCTGATTATGAGTTTTACCATCTGGAGAAGACCAGGTATATTTATGGATATCTTTATGTTTAAAAGTGGTACTTTTCACAATTAAATTCTTGGAGGTTGCAAAAGTAATCAATCTTATACCATTATCATTACTTAATTCATGAAGACTTTCTTTACCAATTGTAGGTTTAAATGTCTCTTCTTTGCCAATCTGTGCATTACAGTCACCTAACACAATTTTCATATCATACTGAGAAAATTTATCAAAGACCTGTTCTAACTCTGTATAAAAATCATCTTTAGTATTATCATCTTTATCTTCCGTTGGTGCATATATGTTTATTAAAATAATTTTACACCACCTACCCTGTAAAACTGCATATGATATCCTATCATTAATAAATTCTACTGTTTTAAGAGCCGAGATAATTCTATTATTTATGAAAAAGCCTGTTCCAAAATTATGATTTTCAGTACCACCATAGAAAAAAGTATAATTTTTAGTTTTACAATTCCCTTCTCCTGGCCACCTAACTTCCTGGACAGCTACTACATCTAATTTATATTTAACTATCTCATTAACTGTACACTGAAATGCCCCAGGCCGGTAAAGGCTCAGAACATTCCAGGTGCCTAATTTAATATCCTTATTCCTAATGTAGATCTTATCCTTAGTCCAGGGACATCCCAAAGTAGTCCCCACCCGGAGATCCGAACGGGGGACTATTTTACCTCCGGAATATTTTACCTTGGGAACATCCATGGCACCTTATCATAACATAAATAAAAGCGTGTCTGAAAACTAAAATTTCCTAACCTTGGTTAAAAGCTGACGCGAAAAAGGGCGTTCAGCACAAATAAGGACCAAACACAAGACGACACACACTGGCCATGGGGCCAGTCGCCTTAGCCTCGTTAGTCTGCAGTCCAGGGTGTACTACGTTGAGTTGAGTTGAGTTGGTGTTTTAAGTCCACTTTATGCACAGTAAGGCTAATCGGGACTGGACCTACAGCTTAAAGTGGGATCCGGGTAGGGTGTACTACGTGGAAGTGAGGTTGACTATTGGGTACACTACGTGGATGGAGCACCCCTTACACCCCCTCTGCAAAGAAAGGTGCCGCCTATCTGTTGAGCCAGGTCCGCCGAAGCTCCACATTGGTGTGGAAGCACCGTCCTCCTAATCACATCTTCATCGCCGGAAAAAAATGAGAAGTCACTCGGCACGAGGTCTGGGATGTAGGGAAGGTGATGAAACACTTCCCAGTGGATTCGTTGAAGAAGATCTTGGGTTAATGCAGCAACATGCGGTCGGGCATTCTCATGAAGCAAGACAATGCCCGAAGACATGCCACTCCGGCAGACAGCTCTTTGGACGATGAATTTGCGCTGCATTGTGCTCCTCTGCCTGTAGAAATCGTATCACACTATGCACCTTGCACTTGGCGGGAGTCGATTGTAGCAGACATCTCTACGCGTCCATCCTCAGTTTCAACTTAAGCGTTGGCCTTGGCAGTGGAGGTGGTATTAGCAGGGGGGACGCCAATCACGCTGCATGACGCCCCGCTTCCTAGCGCTTCATGGGCCTCCTGGCGGCACCATCGGAGGTTGAAAACAAAATATCCCTGGTATGTATATATATAGTGTGTGTTTGTGTGGGTGTGTGTTCGTCTGTACAGCTACCGGCAAAAATAATGGGACACCTAGATCCTGAAATGCTCCCTAGCCCGTATGACGTTATGTGTGTTGCCTAACTCAACGGCAATGTGAGAAGGTCGTTACAAAGCGTCACTTTTACACTCAAGTGAGAAACCTAATATGCAGTGTTTCAAACGTCACGAAAAATCCGTAAAATAGAAATTAATTAATGAGGAAATCTAGAATAAATATTTGTCTATATTGTCAATTTCGGGAGAGAAAAATAAATTTCCATAGGATCGAAATTGAAAGTTTGTGAGTAACGTGGGGAACTTTATGGATTTTGGGAATATCAATTTCTTGAGCGAAACAACAAAGTAACACTTCACTGGAATATTGTTTTGTCTTGCAATTATCCTTCATTCCTCAAGACTTTTCTCTCTTATAACATTACCTCACGATCAATTTCAACTTCTATGGATATTGACAAGGTCCTCCTCGATGGTGGTAACGCTCTCGCATTGTGATCGAGAGGATCTGGATTCGATCCATGATGATACAACCAACATTCCTGAAGCACCATTTTCTGCTAGTGTTGCCAGATTCAAATAGATATACAATTGAAAATAATATTTTGGTTAAAATTATGGTTTATAATTTTTTATGCGATTTTTTAGTTACATGATTAGTAATTTACTGCATATTCCATCCCCACTTTTAGAAACCACTGGTTATCATGGAGCATGTCAAGATATTTTGAATTATGACTAAATTACGATTTTATATGACTCGAGTGTTTAATGTCTAACTATTCTCGTCTTCACAATTTGCACTTTGTAATTAAAATGTTAGTATGGGATGAATTGGTACTCAGAAGAATTTTAAAACATCTTTAAATGCACTAAATTCGATGTAGCTGTCTCTTAAAATGTTCATGTTAAACGACAGCAATTGGCTTTCAAAACATTATCTATATATTTATTCTAAAGACACATACTTATAAAAGTATAAGCAATAATAGGTTATAGACTAGAAATTGGCAACGTCATAAATATTGAGCGACATGCTACAACGATTTTGCATAAACATGAAACATTATTATCGTGATAAGCTTACGACTAACGTAACGGCTAAGATGTTCTTCTAGAGATTAACTTAGGGTAGTTTTTGTTACCATAGTGTTAATAGACTAATGTTGACATGAACAATACTTTTTCTACCGTTTCACATGATACACACAACTTGTCCTTGTCCAATCCTTTTCTATGGCTTGCTATCACAGTTAGTTTCAAAGTCCAAGGACGTGAAGAACGAGTTTCTTGTTATAATTGATCCCTTGGCAAGTACGGTCCCGTGTTCGATTCCCGGTTAAAGTGCCAAAATTTCGACGTTGATTCAGCACCAACAATAATTTGGCAGCTTACTTAAAAAGAAAAGTAGATGATTGTGGTCCAGAAAGCCAATAGACGAGATGGGACTCGAAGCACTGATCACACATTATCCAATAACAAACTGCTTGATAGGGTTGTCGCGTCACAGAATTTACAGTATATACAATGTGAGTCTGTATGTAGGTTCGTAACTGACTAATAGTTTCGATATGAATACCAATTGCCAAAAACTATAAATGTCACTTCGTGGAAACGAATGGGACAAGTCGAAAGATGGTATTTTGAAAGCATGTGATTCCACAGTAGGGAGTACTGATGATAATACCTTGGGAATGTAAATCGGTAAAGTGGATCCAGTTATACTGTAGCTACTTCGTGTGATGCGTCTCTCATTTTTAAGCTATTATATTACGAAATGACTTTCGGTTTGATTCACTATTTTTTATTATGTGTCGCACCAAAATCTATCTAACGGCTTCAACAAATCTCTGACTTCGTAATACTATTATTTTCAAAAAGAGAAACGGAACCACGAAAACCCTCTACGTTATACGCCAAGTTTTCTAACAATGAAATCCCCCCCCCCCCTCCGGTTCGGTAGTCGCTCGATCTTGCCACTGAAGTTCCTGGGCTCGAGTTCCGACCTCGGAATGAATGTTCTTTGAGATAGCCAGTAACCACACCGAATCAGCCATCACCCAATATGGTATGATCATGTAAGCATGCAAAGGTTTCTGCATACGTATGAGTAAATAGCCATCAAACAAATTAGAGCTGAGATTGTGGCACTAAGTGTATAATGTGAAAATGCTTTATTTGTAGGTTACTAGTGAAGTGTATGCGTTCCATATGCCCCTAGGAAACCTTTCATGCTACAGTGACAAGTGGTAGTTGCATTCTACTTAGGGTTATCAGATCGCTGTAAGGGAAATGTAGGACATGCTGTCCCAAAATGTAGGACATTAAGTCAAAATGTAGGACGCAACACATTCTCAATAAATAATACATATTTCTATAGAACACGTTAGGAAGTAGTTGAAAAATGACACTTTTCAGTTTTTAAAAAAATATTTCCCAACGACTGTTTAAATGCAAAATTTCAAAACTGCAATCATACTAATCAATGCACCTCTTACTACTTGATTTAAGTGGTACTTCTCAGAGGAGACAATTTTCATCAAAATTTCAGGTTTAATCAAACTATGTATTGATGTTACAGTGGACAGTCAAACTCGCTGAAATTATAGGGACCAATACCAAACATTTTACAGACTTAATGAAAAAATAATTCTCTCGTGAGTCTGTTGTGCTGATGGTAATGAAAGTACTCTCTCAACATTTGAATTATGACCTGTAGTGGCAAACAAATATTCAGCAATTACTGTAATTTAAAATGGTTTCATCTTGGGTAGTTTTTAGTTCAATAACAGGGTGTCTACCAAAATAATACATCCAGAAATCTTGACTTTTTCTGGACTTTTCTAGATCCTACTTAGGTAAAGTTGGAAATTAGTAATTAAGAAAATAAATATTTATTTAATGAAAATCCCTACCAAAGGGCCAGTTAAGATGAAAACTGAAGCTGAATTGAAGAAGAGAATTAGATCTGCTATTTCGTATTAATGCATCCTGAACTGTGTTTGGCAGACAAGCGAGGCTTTGGCGTCTACTCACAGCCAGTATAATCTTATGTGGGGTTTGTGTCGGTTGTCCCTATATGTTTATGACTATCCATTCATCCATTTTATCTTACCATCATTCATCCTCATCTTCGCGATTAGCCAATGGGACAGAAAAAAGTGAAGTAAAATAAACTAAATCAACCAATCAATAGCAAAAATTTTTGATCACAAGAATAATTTATTGCCTTTTTAGTTACTTCTTGACCTACTTGTTGATTTTTTACTTTTTCTTGACTTCCATGACTTTCTTGACTGGCAGACACCCCGAATAACTTTTTCCTATATACCCCTGCTTTACAATCAAATTATATTGAATAAGAATGGGCAACACCTTGCTCCATCAGTATAAACCCTAAGGCAAGAAGTTCTGCTCAGGCATTGAACAGTGACGTTATCAGAAAGTGGTCCCAAGACTTTGTTCATTACTTGCTTCCGTTTTCCCGTTTGTTTAATAGCAGGACAAACTTTATTCTTTTTGTGCAATGACTGAATCAAAATAAATTTCACTATTGAGTTTGGAAGCGCAGTCCATAGACTTGTAATTTGCATGACTTTTTTCTGTTACGTATTTTCCTAATTAATATTATGTGACGCTCAAAATGTAGGACATTTATGATATTTTTAAAATTCCTCCCGACGCCGGACATAAGGCTAAAATGTAGGACATGTCCTGGAAAATCTGGACGTCTGGTAAACCTAATTCTACTTGAGGACCTTAGGAAAAAAATGTAATATTTTACAAAGGTGTGAGGTTACTCTCTAGATACGCCTACAGTTTACGAATTGGAACTTCATTAACCTTGCTTTGTAACGCATATGATGTAGCACCCTGAAAGTTTTGTGGGTTGACCTCCTCCCACACACTTAGATCACTAAGCTCTGTCTTTCAATGAGCCACATAATAATGTGAGCCCATCATTTCATAAATCATCGTCAAATAACCTAAAACTGTAGAAACTATAACAAATTCATTGTTAAATCACATTCCTTATTACAGTTTCCATTCGATAATTACATTTCCCCCCTAAACATTCCAATGACGCAACGAGCATCCATCATGATACCCCTCCCCCTCTAAGCAATTTTGCACCGACAGCTCACATATCTCTATACAGTGAGACTTCACCACTGTTAAATATTCAACCTAGTTTCTGTACCAATTCATGTCATTGGACATTGTCCGTTTTGGATAATCTTTGGATTGCTCAAAGCTTTGGTTTCGAAAACTTTCTAACTTCTGCGAGTCTACTCCTAATATTCTATTCAGTTTCTCGCAATGGTTTATCAACACAATATGATGATACTCTATTTATGGCCCACTCATCATTTTCGTGAATCTAAGTTTAAGCAGTATAGTATCTCGAGAAGAACCAGCGATCGTTTCGTTCTTACATTATATTACCTATTCTTTAGTGCTGAATCGAGTTGAGCCTGTGCCAGCTAGTCTTACGTACAGTTTTAAATCTTAGATTGGTTAGGAAAGATCAAATCAAACTGTTGTTTGAAAAAGTGCATTTTTACCACTCGTTGCACAACGATTTGGAAACATGTGTGATTCGCCAATACTTCTACTAAAAAAAAGTATTTCAGTGATTTCAAGGTACGAATCAACAAAAGTTCGGAGAAAAAGCACTCGTGATGATCCTGTAGCATGTTTGCGCCTCTGGTCCTCCGTCCTTATCAACTGACGACATCTCAAAAAAATACAAGAGCTACGAAAAGTTTAGTGAACTGATAGACAAAGCAAGTAATAACTCAAGGCACCATAAATTTGTTGGAACAACTCGTCTGGCTGACCGTGAGAGACATCAACTGACCTAAAATGACCTGTCAATATCTCGACAAGCAAAAAACATAAAGATCCAAAATTTTCTGAAATTTCAGCGTGAAATGGTGCTTTAACAAGACATGCAATATTTTGATTGCCTGCCTTCTCTCTGTGATAGTAAAATAAATTAATGTCAAAAAGCTATGAATTTGCAATGTTGAAATATCTTTGCAACTACTCAACATTCAAATACGAGTGGACCCTGACTAAGACTCGCACATCATTGTGTCTATGTTAACTATCCCATCATTTCCGTACTACATAGACCCTCCCTTTGAATACGCCATTGACTTCGAGTGATTTATTTCAGTAGTCGGTGTCCTCCTCAATACAGAAAAGCACAGGCATCAAGGAATTGGCAGGAAAAAGTATTTAAAAAGACTGACCACGTAATATTCGCAGTGGGTAGAAAAACCTGTGTCTAAACAAAAAAAAAATGGGAGCATATTTTAACTTCTGTTCATACTTTTATGCACGTTAATCGTGTCCGTGCAGTTCGAACGGGTGTGGTATGCCTGCTTTGGCCTTGCAGTAGGTGAAGGAGCATCATGACTCACTGAGACGCTCACACAACTGCTGTACTACGTCTTAGTGTTGGAGGTAGGAGGGGAGGGGGTTAAATTCGAGTGAATGTCTGCAGTGTTTAGTTACTTTCACTTTCATAACTCTTCATTGATTCATTACATTTTATCTACTGAGAACTTACTGCAAAATTGTATGCAGCTCCTCACGCTGCACTAACGTATTCATTCTTTAGAAATATATATAATTTCAACAAAAACAAAATAGTATTAAATAATACATATAAACATCTTACATTTATTACATGGCGACAAGTTCATCACATGGCAAACATGGCAACGAAGTTACATTAGTTTCTAACGAAATGTTCTCTCACACACACTTAAATATACATGTATATTAATTTATATCTAAGGTCTGGATCTAAAAGAGCCAGTGCCATATTTTGATGAGCATGAGACTTGAGTGGAATGCAACTTCGCTGGAAGCTAATTTTCTTGTCAGAAAAGGTTCAAGTTCGTATATGCAATAGTTTCCAACCTAAAACATTGCCCATTTTATAATTATTACAATTGGGGATATTTGTTTTCGAGATCCACGCGTCCATTCGTTTGTCTAGTGAATAGTCGAAATCAATTGATGCGTCAGTTTCTCGGAAACTAGGCCTACGAAATATAAAAATATAATATTCGGTTGACAGAAAGATCTACCTAATATTAAGCTAATCCCGACCTGAGTGTCTCGTTTCAGTCAAAAGTAAAAATAAAAAGTATGCTTAACCTTAAATATTCAGAAGTAAATATTGCAAATATTAAATTGTGTGTGTGTTTTTGTATACACATATAGAGTAAGTAATCCTTAATTTTAGAAAATATTTCCGATTTTCTGTTAGTGCTGATGCCCGAACCATTGGATATCTGTTGGTTTCTCAGAAACTTCGATAAATGCAAGGAAACAGATGCATTTAGTAACACGATTAAATTCTTAAGGAAGCTGTAGAATATGAACCACATGGGTTCGATCCCGTGTTCAGTCTCCGGGAATTTTCTGCCTGTGTATAGGGCCGGTGGCAACCCACCATCGTGAGGAAATTGGGGAGCTCCGAGTGAGTGAGCGTAATCCGGTCGCGAGGTCCTACAACGACTGGGGGTTGGTCGGGCCGACCACCCGTCCCCCTAGTCTGGCTGCAGATCTCCACGCCCCCCTGGTGGCCCGCGTGGGAGGGAGGCCAGCAGTCGGTACGTAAGCCTTGGCCCCAGTGGCGTCTCGTGGCCTCAAATTTGGCCGGGGCTTATTTTTTATAGAATATAAAATATAATGACAATTGACATGAATTACAAAAAATAGGTATTTTTTTCTTCTAGACTACAAAACTGGACTTACTTTTTTGAAAGAATTTAAAATCTAATGACAAATTACATGAATTACAAAAGAAACGGGTATTTATCTTCTTCTAAACTACAAAACTGGACTTATTTTTTTAAAGAATTTAAAATATAATGACAATTCACATGATTACAAAAGAAACAGGTATTGTTGTGAAACATACGAACATTGACTCCTGTTCTTCTGCTCAGCAAATTTTGTTATTACTTTTTCGTTGAAGCCCTCTATGTTTGAAATGTATTCTTTCTATATTGTAAGCAAGTGCCAAGGCATTTGGTCTTTGTCCCATTGCATTTCTTAAGCAGGTTTTAATACGCTTCAATGTGCTGAAACATCGTTCAGATTCAGCTGTTGCCACTGGAGTTATTAAAACTATGTTTGTCATTTTTACTGTTCCTGAAAAGGTATCCTCTAAATAATTTTAAATAAAAAATGAATGCAATATACTGATAGAGTTTATGTTTTTCAACTCTTCACTACAATAAAGAACACGAAGTTCCCTCTTTAGTTTTCCCTCTTCTATGAAGGGATAATAAATCTGGGAAGATGCCTCTGTTTAAAGATTGTTCTCTTTCATTATGTCCTCGTAGAGCAAGTTCATGTCGACCACAGAATTTTAAGCAATCGATAATTCTATTTAATATATGCCTATTTTTTCCAGACAAATTCATTGTGTCTTGTAATTGACAGCCTATGTCCTTCATCAATTTGTGTTCGAACATCAACCCTGCCAAACTCACTCAAACATAGCGAATGAAAGCCACCACAACACTACAGTACAACACGCGAGATCGAACGCGACGCGAAGGAATTAGCCCCGAATCAGCACTCAAATCCATTGGACTCTCCCCTTCTCTCTCTGCTAGCATGTGACCTTCACTGTAGCGTAGTTGGGTGTAGGCCACGCCTTCCTTTGCGACGTGCCCCGGACATCGATAATTGGCATCAATGCCGCTAGGAGCGCTGTCGTATCCATTGCAGCAGACGACGAATTGACGTGGGTAAAAATCGCCTTTTAAGACTGTGTGATAGTTATGCGTTATGGTGATTGATAATTACGTGAATACGTCGGTTTTTCTTTAGGGGCTAAGCCCCGGAAGCCCCAAGGGACGAGACGCCACTGCTTGGCCCAATATTGGGTTGTAGCGCTATAGGGTTTTTAATAGGCATTTTCTTTAATACATTTTCTTTATATGTATAAACACGGAAATTATATAAATTGTAACTGTTCATAATCTCTCATTAATGGTTATTTTCTGTGGTCTTCCGTAAAAAAAATACATAAATAGATTGTTTGTGATGAATAAATATTCTCGCAATCTGCAAAGGTAAATCGCATTTGACTTGGTCTCTTATTGGGTAGGTGCAGAGAATGTACAAATTAGAAAATTCCGACAATATTTCTTAGGAGTACGAATCAACCTTTAAAAAAAACACCCTTATGCCATGATTGTGTATCATATCGGTTTGTATATGCCTCTTTTCCCCTCCATCCTCCTTATCAACTATCGATATTTCAAAAATAACAAAATGTTACTGAACTGGTAGACCTAACAAATAAGAGCTCAAGCCGACATAAATAAACTCGATCAACCCGTCTGTCTGGTAGTGGGAGGCAACACTGATATCAGTGACTGGTAAATTTGGCGATCCTAGTCCAATCCATTTGTCTCTGAACATATAATTGAGGTATTCTCTTAAAATGGCCACCCCGAAGTCCAGATCTGACATCTTGTGATAATGCGCTATAGGGGCATTCAAGCAGAAAGTCGCCCATAATCGCTATCGGATAACTGAGGAACTTCAAGAAGCTGTTCGCAGTGCGTTTGCTTCCCTCAAACCAGCCATGTTACGGAGGATTTCACATAGCACCTGGAGGTGAATAATACTGTGCCATGAAAATGGCGGTGTGCACACGAATCCTGTGAAGTTAATGGTGGTCATTTGTCTGATTTAATAGTATACCATCCTCTCTCATCATACGCATGCTGTTAAAATAACATTTTGCAGCTTTGTCTACAATTCAAAGGGGGGAATGGGACTTTTGGTACACCCTGTATAATTCAAGTGTTTGAACTCACCAAATGTCTTTCAAAAGTTGGCGCCCCTGGCTGTCTTTCTTTAGTGCGAATCTAAATGAGATTAAGTATTTGCTTGGAACATAGAATGCATCGTCGTAAATCAATTTCGATGATTTCGTTGTTGGTGTTTTATTTTCATGACATATGAGCTCCAATTACAATTTTAAACCTTTGTTTTAAAAGTTATTCAAACACAAAAATGGTTATCGGAGGTCATTTTAAGTTTTCTTTCGACTTCATTACTGCCTTCATTTGATTTTTTTATTTTCTAAAAGTTTCAGGGTGGGCGTGTAACCCCTTCAGCCTCCCTCTGCGTATGTCAGTGATAAGGATGAGTGATGATATGATGAAACTGGTGAAAAGACACTCACAAAGAACAACGATGCCCATACCAGGAATCGAACCCAGAACCCATGGCGTCTGACGGAGGTCATTTCCTTGTATGTTGTGATGAAGATCAGAAACATGGAAAAGGATATAAACGGGAGAGTGACTATCTCAGTGCCGCGACTAGATAGGAGGATTCTAAACGCCCAAAAATTTGGAATAAATTTACAAATTTCAACAAAATACATTTTTACTTTAAAATGTGACAATTTCATTGGCTACCGTTATGCAAAAAAAATTCTGAACCGAAAGAGAAGCCAAAATTAGTCATATTAGTTACGAAATTACCGAATATGGCTGCTTCGCTCAAGAATTGGATATTCCCAAAATCCATAAAGTTTCCCATGTTTCCCAAACTTTCATTTTCGAACCTATGGTAATTTATTTCTCTCTCCCGAAATTGACATTTTGGACAAACATTTATCCTAAATTTCCCCATTAGACCACCTAGAGTTAGGCAACACACATAACGCCATGCGAGATAGCGAGCATTTCAAGATCTAGGTGTCCCATTTTTCTTGCCGGTGGCTGTACGTACATGAAGACCTTCTTCGTATTACCAACCTGGTCTAATACTCCAATACTCCAACAATATTTCAGATCTGTTCCACTCTTTCGAAAAATCCTGTATACGGGTCTGCTCCTATTCTAGGATTCTAGGATTTCAGAACAGTTCTTATGCTAATATATACAGATTAAATTTAAACATACTAATAGGTAACAAATAAACTTTTGCCAACAAACTTGAAACAATCTGCCGACCTCTCTGTAGGAGTGGCGTTCCTTGTCAGTCTCCCTTCATACAATCACTCATTCTAATCTTTCGCGATTGGCCAAAAGTGGCAGTGGCTGGTATTCGAACTCGGGACCCAAGGCGTCGTAGCGTATATTTTCAGAAAAAAAAAACATATTAAAATTTTCATGACAACAGTTAACATTAGCTGTGAAAAATTGGATAATGTAAAGGCATTGATTGATAGTCTGATATTTTCAAAATCTCCTGTATTTTGGTAAAAATTTACTATCCTTCGGACACCTCTAATTTTTTCGTTTCGACAATTTTTGACATTCGTACTTACGTATCTGCTTCGCGGAACATTGCTGAAGGTGTATCAACGTTGTTTTGATGAAATTTGAACTATGTTTCCTAACCTAACAGAACTAACCTAACCACGTGCCAATGGTTCGTGGGGCTCGCACCAATGGTTTGTGAGGCTAGCGCCAATGGTTCGCAATTATTTCCAATTTCTAGATCCTGATACTAACACGACACCAAATTTTAAATATGTTTCCTAACCTAACAGAACTAACCTATCCATGCGCCAATGGTTCGTGGGGCTAGCTATTCTCCGTCGGAGAATTAATTTTCAACGAACAACATGAATTTCAGCTATGAAACATTCCCACATCACACAAAACACCTTCCCGATGTTCGACAATGCTACAGGAACTTATTACGGTAAGTAGTTTCTTCTGTAAAAATAAATAAATGTGTCCGAAGGATAGTAAACAAGTACCAAAATCCCAAACAGCAGCAAAACTAACACTCCTGTCGTAACAAAAACTTGAAATCACTATCTGTACCAAATATGGCCCTCCTAATCTAACAAAAATTTCCAATACGAACGAGAATACATAATTTTTGAAAGTATAAAGAAAACAAGGTGATATCACTATTGTGACCAAACCTGGCCCTCCTAACCTAACAACGATTTCCAATGCGAACAAAAATATATAATTTTAGAAAGTACTAATCTTAAAACAATACATTTTCTGCTACGTGGTTGCAGGGACGAAATGTGTCAATTGGCAGACGAATCTGACATTTTCATTGATAGCACTCAACACACTACAAACGCACGTCCAGCTTCCAAAGAAAATCCGGGGCAGTACCATGTAAACTATAACTGTAGAACTATTGTATAATTTTTGTATAAACATTTCTATCTTGTTAAATGTGTTAAGCTTTCATCCTGGAATGGAATGTCTCACATTTGTTTCCATTTCCAACACATTCGAATGAATACATATTAGTTTCAATGGCATTTACAAAATCACCTCTGACATTTTATGTTAAACAAGTAAGATTATTTTTGTGCACGAGTGTGCTAGCCGATGCGTAGCAAAGTATTTTAGGAACGAAAAGAAAATCTTGTAGGACTAACTAATGAAAAATTTCTTTGTAATCGAAGATCATAATACCTTTTAAGGTGTGGTAATAGTATAATGGGATTGAGATACGAAACTCTCTGATCCGGATTTTCGGACCCGGAACTTTCGGATCCGGAGCCGGAGTCATCCCAAAATAAAGGGGGGGATGCGGTGGATAATGTACCCACTGCTAGGAAAATTTAAACCAAAATTTTTGTTTAACCAAACTTGTGTTGCTAATTAAAATTTTTGGTAACTCTGATGCTGAAATTGTTGAAAAGACATCACAAGAACAGCCACGCCCAGGTCGGAATTCAAGCCTGGAATCCCTGGTGTTGTAGCGCGGTGTGATAACCACTCGACCAGGGACGTCGGCAATTATTTGGTTAGGAGGAACTATTTGTTGGTTATTTAAAACATTTTTTTCCCCAGCTGACTAGTTTGGAGCAAACATCCCCATAGGCACTGGCGTAAGCAGGTTTTTGCGAAGGGTTGGAGTGAACTTGTAAAATTGGAAAAAGCATGTATACCTATAATGTGGCAGCATGGGAAATTCCAGTTTATAATAGTACGCACGAATTTCCAGTTTTTAATGGAAAGTTTACATAAGATGATATTTTAGAACTTATGGTTTATTTCAAAAACAGGAGTTTTAAAAATTCATAATTCCAAAACCTGTAAAGCTGTAGACGTTCTGGGCTAATTTCGAATGTGGTGGAAAAGAACATCAAAAGTTTCCATGTGAAAGTAGCGAGCAAACATACATATATTTAATACAGGGTGCAATTTGAAGGGAGGTTGGGTGTCTCTTGAATGAATACGAAATCTCAACCAGGAATCATTATTTCCAACCCACTGGATATGTAAACTATATTATAAAACTTACCATACTTAGTATTCCAGTTTAGTTCAATTAAGTTTACAGCGCCATAGCTACATACGAAAATTTTGTTACACAATTCATGGCTGCTGTGTACAGTAACGCTAACATATATGGGCCCTTGGGGTCCGCGCCCACCCGATAATTTGTCGTGTTATTATTAAAGTGTTCGAGCATACACAATGTTTCTGAAAAGTTGGCGCTTCCGGCTGTCTATCACATTCAGTATTTCTCACTGTTTTTTCTCAAACTACCTTCTATCGAATATTTCTAAAACTGGGCCGTGTTTTTGACGTATGCTGGGTTCCTTTGTCGTTTAATCCTGTTCGGGTTCTTGTTGAGATCTACAGTTTTGTTGTTCTTAAAAAATGAAGTAAAGATGGTCCTCGATCGAATCGTGAGAGGTAAAATTTTGAAGGACTGGGAAAACATTTGATAAAGCAGTAAATAATTTATATTGAAATTTGCTACATTTTACGATGCTTTTAAAGTACTGAAAGTATTATTGTGTATGAAAAACCGAAATCCTTCAGTTCTTAGAACAAAGCAAGAAATTGACGCTGCTACTCTTGAAACATTGAAAACGATCAAATCACCGTGTAGAACGGTAGCTCAGGAGTTAGAGGAAAACTTTACGTTGAAAGCAATTCATTAAATCTAATCTTTGGACAATGTGAATAGCAGATTAGAAGACTTGAGTTTATTTTCGTAAAGTCAGTCCCATTACGTACACATACGTGGCGTTTAGATGATCGTGAACGTGTTGTATGGTGACATGACAGGTGAAATTTAATGTAAGCGAAAGCATGTGCGAGTTACTAGTAACGATTTTCACATCTACAAAGAATATACAAAACAATTTTCCACCTCACTCAAAGACAATGGCTGCAATTGGGGTGTGGGGCGTGAGGCGGAATTGCCCCCCCCCCCACTATGCTAAACCATATCTACAAAGAGAAAGAAAATTGTTCTTCCCTCCTCAGTTTTGGCGCCTGGACCCCCTACATTTGGAACCCAATCGCCGCCACTGCTACAAGATTATGTGAATTCAATCAAAATTGTACCAATATCTACAGCTGCATGTGAACTGGTTTGACTGGTCTGGTTTGACTGTTTGACTGGTCAGAGAAATCATCTAGAAGTTGGTTTACAATGCACTAGGCCTGCAAATTTTCAGGCTTACTAATTTTTTCAAGTTAATGGTCCTTTCGGTAACTTGTAGTATTCTTTGCTTGAGCATAGAATACATCGCCAAAAATCAGTTTTGGTGATACATTGTTAATTTTTCATAATGTGAGCTCCAATTACCATTCTATACCTTAGTTTAAATAATTGAAAGACAAAAATGGTTACCAGGTAGTTTGCACTTTCCACTTTGGGTTTGCAGACTTCTTTACTGATTTAATCTGATTTCATTTTTCTTTTTTGAAAATTTTGGGAAGCGTCTGTAGCCCCTTTAGCACCCTCTGCGTACGTCAGTGCCCATAGGTGTAACTGTGAGGGGAAAGGGTGCACTTTGTACCCAAGATTTAAAAACTTCAGATGCATTTTTTTTTTAAAAAAAAGTATAATATATGTTGAAACCTGAGGCTCATGTTCTGTTCTCCCAAAGTTAGGCCTCATGTTATGATGCTGCCTCCATTTAACAAATTCCACATCAAGCCTTGGATACAGTGACGTGCCAAAGGTGAGGTTAATGGGTGTTATAACCCTTATTGGTTCAGAATTTATATAATAAATAGAATTAAATGTAGGAAAATATGGCACAATACACGGCAGACTACTAAAAAAATAGGAAATAAATCACTTTTCGAAAACACTGGGAACGTCACTGTTTGGACTTATAATGGGACACAGCCGTTCGTGATTCCAAAGGAGATGGAGAAGGATATTCAAAAATTGTAAAATCTCATCCAGCGAAGAGAAATTTTGAGCACCTCCTATTCCTGACTGCCAAAGAATATCCCCATCTAAAACTTGTATTAAAAATTATTTTTGTCTAGTAGAAATAAAGTGAGATTTTGACTCAAATTCTAGAGTTAGAGCTCTGGCTTAGGCATGGGCATTCTTTACGAATTACCTTCATCAATTTCATCTAATCATCACACATGAGCATAATCTCAATTAGCCACCAAAAAGTGGCAGAGAAACTATCCAAATAAGAAAAAATACCAAAGACTACTCTCTTCTCATTCCAGGAATGCTTGCTTAGAACCAGAGTAGAACTTGGAATTTTCAACACCATAGATGAGATCGACACACATCAAATGAATTACGATGTAAGAAAGATTCCGTAGGGTAGCTAACGCTTCAAAATTAGTTACAATGCAAGGAAGGATCCGTAGGGTAGCTTGACGCTACACGATGAGTTACAATGTGAGGCAGGATCCGTAGGGTAGCTTGACGCTACACGATGAGTTACAATGTGAGGCAGGATCCTTAGGGTAACTTGACGCTACAAGATGAGTTACAATGTGATGCAGAGTCCGTAGGGTAGATTGCCGCTAGAAGACGAGTTACAATGTGAGGCAGGGTCCGTAGGTTAGCTTGACGCTACACGATGAGTTACAATGTGAGGCAGGATCCGAAGGGTAGCTTGGCGCTACAAGAATTATGAGAATGCTCACCTAGACGGAGGTCCAGAATGCCGAAGATTCCATCAAAGAGATGAGATCACAGGCGATAAGTCCTCTTTCCAAACGATTGTACGGCCAAGTTAGGTGAGTAATATTTTATATATATTATTTTATATGCAGGGTGTTTCTGTGACTTTGTTAAAAACGTTCAAGGATGATGGAACAGGACAAATGCATCAATATGGGATAAGAAACCTCTGGCCGGAGACGCCTCATTCAGAAGTTTCAAGGGTTCCAATACCATTCTGACATGAAAGGTAAGCAACCCACAAACTTGTTGGGAACCCCACAAGAGGAAAGAGGAAGTTACCTTGAGAAACTAGATGTTTTTTGTTTACGGACATAAGAGATAAAGAACCTCGGTCCGAAAATGCTCCATTCAAGAGTTATAAATCAAAACCGTTGTTGGAAGGTTGAAGGTTCTATGTAGTCCTTTTTTTCCAGGATGCAAAACTACTACAGTGGCTCTGGTCCACTTTACTTGTAGGTCCAATCCCGATTAGCCCATCTGAGCATAAAATAGTTTCAACAAAACCAAAATTTAACCAAAATTTCGGGTACTTATAGGAAAAAGAAAGGTCTTTGTTTGTAGCTTTAATAAGTAAATTACTATCTCCTACCATTACTTCATCATATATAACTAGCAAAGAATAATGAAATTATAGCAGTTGTTCAAATTTGTATCCTCCAGTATCGATGCAAGCAAGACAGCATCGCACGAAGCTTTGTCGCATACGCTCTATCATCCCTGGAGTCCTTCGGGTGATGTGTCTGGTTGCATATTCTTGCCACGAGTTGTTCATTATCTACAGGTATCTATACACAACACTTTCTATGTGGCCCCACAAAATAAATCAAGTAGGAACAGATCAGGTTACCCTTCATGTCACTGTGGTTTTGGCTTGTAACTTCTGAACAAGGCTTTTCCGGACAAAGGTTGCTTATCTCATATTGATGGTATTGTCTCCCTCCATCATCCCTGAAAGTTTGTGACACGGTCACGGAAACACCCTGTATATATCATACACAGTGTATACTAATATATCATATAATACACACACAAATATTTCATTTTTCCATCCATTTTTGCACAGATAATCTATTGCGATCTCCTTGAAGGTACCGTATCTATCTTCAGCTGAAGGTTCCAGACCTATTGATAAGACGTGCATCTTGCAAATTAGCTGATCAATTGTTCATTCACAATAGCGTTAACATTAAAATGTGAAGGTGATGTGGGTTATAGGCAAACTACATGTTTGCTGAAGTTGAGTTCCTACCGTAAAACTCAACAACGAAAGGATTAGAATGTTTGTACAGCTGTGATTTGACAGTATGCACACCTCTGCCACCAATATAAGGTAAGAAACATGTTAAACAGGGAGTTTACTCCACCTAATAAGTTCTGCTATTAAAGGATTAATACTTTTTTATATTACATTTGATAGGACAGTTGACTTCCACAAATATTAGTGATCTTCACTAGATGTATTCTAGATAATGAATAAGTGTTAAATCTGTTGTATACAAATTAAGGAAAACTTCTATTTTTACATTCTAGAAATGATCAATTAGAGGTCTACAATGCAGAGCTCTCTAGAATGCAGGGTTATGGCAAGGATGAAGTAGAGGTGTTCCCATGACGGAAGGGTCAACGCAAGACACAAGCAGATGATGCCAGACGCCGAGAAGTCTACACCAAATATCAATTAATGTCAGAGGTGAGTCAATGGCCGAGGTAAGTGCCTTATCTCTTGATTCCAATCTTGTACTATTAATCTACAGTATTCTCCTTACAGCTGCCATGTCTAAATTGTCATTTAGTACGAAAAACCGCAAGTTGAAGTTTGTCGTAGAAAGGACCGTTGTAGTAAGTTCGCGAAATGTAAAGTTCGGGAGTGGCTGGTGACCGATCTGCTCTGCCTCACCTGGCAACAGGTAGCCAGCAGCGCGTGTATTGGTGGGAACGGCCTCGCAGATCATTGTGCCATTCCACAATGGATGGAGGGAACTAGGAGAGGAGACATCCAGATGGGAGACTGATGCCATAGCTGGAGAAAGGTAGGTGCAGAATTCTTTTTATCATCTTAATAAAAGTTTCTTTTTTTCCAGTGAGAGTCTAACAAATTCATACATATGAGAAGAGACTCGCATCTGAGAATTATTTGTGTGGTGGACACAGGAGAGCAGCGAAAAGGACAAGATCTTGGTAAGTGGATGAGAGGCGAGTTAATGTTACTAGATACGTAAAGATATGTAGTGTTCCCTGTATGGGTTTTCCATCATGAGGTGCGTTAATTATCTTGCGAAGTCAGGCGCAGATGTGTCCCCAAAAGAGATGATGAGATAAATAAACAGCGCAGGCCAATCCCTAGAAGAGACGAGAAGGAGTGTGCAGAGAACAAATTTGTCCCCGAAGCACAATGCAGACGATTCTACAGCGCAGAAGATTTAACGTCACAAATGGCAGACAAGTCCAGAGGACAGATTGGTCGACGATGAAGAGATATGTATACACCGCTGATAGGTAAGCTTTTTAGTGTTCACTTCGTATGTTATCCAACGTGAAAAGCGTTAATGATGCTTTGTTGTAGAAAGTACTGCGTGGAGCCCTAAATTCAAAATTACACATTGAAATGCTCAAATATTTGAAATGTTAAAACCTTAATCTATTGATTTTGATTTAACTATCTCTTAACATTTGAAGAGTGGACATAGTTACATTAATGATGTTAATGTGTGTTTTTTATTCATAAGTGTTACTTCTTTTAGGTTGAGGTTGTCTGAGAAAATACCCGATAACTGCAAAAACAGGTGTGCCTAGTGTTGAGATTAATCTTCATGCAGGTGATATGGCAGCCACAGTGAATGGAAATCTAGTTCTACTCCAATATCATCCTGACGATTGTACTGAAGGAGAATTTATGGTTACAGAAATGAACAACCAATTATTGTAGGCAGGAAAACAATTTGTGAACAGAAAGACATTGAGGATAGAACAGAGAAAGTAATTTATGACTTTGTCACGTTTGTTTTACTTAGGGTTGAGCCGATACCGATACTCTTAGATTCCCACCGATACTTGAAAACCATAATACGTAAAAGCTGATCAAAATGTTCATTAACGTTTGCGTGAAAGTATTCCACTTGAATTACACGAGAGTATCAAACTACATGTATGTTATCAAAAAAAGTTTTTTCATGTAAAACCTGTGCAGAATAAAAATACCTTCGAATATTGCATAATTATCACGATAATTAAACTCCGCGAAAATATCCTGCGGCATTTTTTGCGGATGCCGGGGAAAATCTGCTGGGATCGGTATATAAATTCCAACCGATAATTTTCATTACCGATACATCGGCATCGCCTCAACACTAGTTTTAACGAAACATAATTGTTTATTAACAATACTAATATTAAAAGTATCAAGGACGTTTTAAATATAGTTTGCTTACAAGCAAAATGCTTCTTGATGTATTTCAACTGAACTTGCATAAAGACAAGGAGTAGATTTTTATCGTACAGCTTTTCCATTGACTGCCTCCCCGATATCGTTGTTGTAATGTTGTCTTGTAATCAAGGAACTCCAGGTTCGATTCCCGGTGGAGACACATTGCAAGCTGGTTTGGTCCTACTTTAAAATGTAGGTCAAGTCACGATTAGCCTTCCGGTACATGAAGTGAACTTAGATCAATTCAGCTTTTACGCTCAGTGACTGTGAGAACTCAATGCGTATGCTGCAAACCGCTAGTAGCTGAAGTCGCGTTGCGTCCTCCATATAATACCTTTCCATCTCGAGCGTTCATTGGTAGAGCACTCTAGATTGACTACTTGAGCAGAACACTTGTTTTGGTGACTCCACACTCTCCTGAGACCGAATATAGATACTTGCCTGGCAAATGAGACTTAAATGATCAAACTACGTACATTGTTTTATGTATCAGTATTCAATGGCATTGCTGACATATCTTCAACATGTGTGACTTAATTACATTAGATGGCGCAGAGGAGCAAATGAGTTCGCAGCACAGAACAACAAACGAGCAGATAGAAGAAGAGTTCACGCCACGTGCGAGCAGACGAATCAACAGCACATTCGTCTAATCAGCAGTAGAGGAATGGAGTCTATGCAGCAGCAGAGGTCCATGGTGCACAAAGGTAAGGTCTTTAATATTCACTTTGAATGTTATCAATAGAGCCCGGAAGTTCAGGCATTTATTTTCGTTAAAATAGGCAGGCAAAAAGGCATTTATAATGTGGAAAATAGGCACTAAAAATGAAAAAAAGGCAAAATAAACCGAAAAAGGCACATTTGGAAGTCGCTTACTTTTATCTATAATTTCTGGCAACATGTTAAAATCTAAATTGGGAAGAGCATTTCAATTTTCTCAGTCTTGATTGCACATAACTAGAAGGTGTTTTTTTAAATTACTCAACATTCATTGATAGTAGTCTGTCAGAGAGAATGTTTTTTATAATAGAAAATGATATTTCTACTTCGACAGAAGTTATTGGAGCATACATAAAACAAGCTAATGTAGCTGGACGCATTTCGGTAACAGCATTTTCACCTTTTATAATATCACAAATTGTTTTCAATTGTTTCAAGTCCTCATTTGCACTCACTACCCGTTAGCACTTTTCCGCAACAGCTCACCCCTTTTCTCCTGGCACTTCCATCATCTGCTGCATAGATTCCTCGAAGATTTTCATGGATGCTATAATTGTAATTGTTTCTGGCAATGCACCATAATGTGCAAAAGTAAACTTGAATAGCACAGGAGTTTTTTTTCACTTCACGAATTGAAGCCGCTTCATTTTCTGGAAGAGCATCTATCACCTCACAGATTTTTTCAAGGTTGTTAGCATAATATATAGCTGCTGATATCCAGGTTCCCCATCTGGTCAAGACTGGTTGCGGAGGTAAACTAAGCTCAGATGCAACTTCCTTATTTCGGGTTCGAGAGGGAGATTTCAGAAATATCTTCTTTGTGTTCGAAATCAACCTGTCCACTTCAGCAGTCAATCATACACAAGGAAATGTTAACCGAAAGGCAATATCCTAACTGAGCATGAAATACATTTTTCTCACACTTTTCTCCTTCAGCAATGTTGAAACATGCATGAGTTCAATATTACTTAAATAAGCCGAAAATTATTCACATAATAAACGAAAGAAAAATAAATGCCAACAACGTTTTTTGGGTGAAAAATAATTTATATACACATTTTTTTTAAAAAAATGGTCAAAAAAGGCAAAAAAGGCATTATAATTAAAAATAGGCAGTGAGTAGTATAGTGTCCGGGTTCTAAGCCACCCTCAGTGGGGCTCGTGGGGCTCGGTGGGGCAGAGCACAGTTTGGTTGCACATATTCACTTTCCCGGCACACAAGTACGACAGTGTCTTTGAAAATGTTGTAGTACAAGTGGCCCGGTACTGAATTTTCATTTGGGGCTCGTGGGGCTCGTCGTAGCCTTTTATGATGTATATTTTGAGGGGCACAGAGTTGGCGACACTGTGGGTTTTTACTGTAGCCTTTTATGATGGGGGGGGGTTTATTGCTTTTTGTTTACATCTGGTAACACTGCCGTAGTTTGACAGTGTTGTTAACCTACTGGGTTTTTTCACTGAGGCTCGAATCATCATGTGGGGCTCATCGTAGCCTTTTATGATGTATATTTTGAGGGGCACAGAGTTGGCGACCTGTGGGGGGCACTGTAGCTTTTTATGAGGGGGGTTTATTGCCCTCTGTTTACATCTGGCAACTCTATTGGATGTTCTTTTTTTGAGGCTCGAAATTATTATTTGAGGCTTGAAATTATTATTTGAGGCTCGTCGGCGTTACCAACCCACTCTACAAAAATTCTACTATATGATCTTTCACTGGCTAAGCTAACCTACAAATAGGAGTTGGCAGCACTGACTTATAAACCCATTGGGTCTTCTTGGCATGTTTTTTCATGATGTGTTGCTAGACTATTGAGCATCTTGGCGTATACAATGTATATATTTTGAGAGGGGGGTTATAGCTTTTTTATGCTGTACGAATACTGGAAGCTTGACAGTGACAACCAACAGAGTAGGTAAACCTACATCCAGGAACTGGCAACACTAGTTTCTGACAGTGAATTTGAAATAAAATATTAAACAAAATACATGAGTAAGCACTGTGATTACAAATAGTACCAGTGTTATGCCCCCAACTCCAACTGGACAACTGGGGAAAATAATTGTACAACAATTTGTACCTAATTGTACAATACTTGTACCTAATTGTACAACATATACACAGACATAAAAGAGAGAGCCTTCCCGTAACTTACTTCATGTAAAATTTATATGATTTTACAACTGTGAAAAGAAAGCATATGTGTTCTGTATGCACACATTCATTCTTATTTTTTCGAAGTTGAATGGAAGCACATGTTTTTACGCTCTCGTAATACTAACCTTACCCACTGATTTTAAATTGCTTCCATCCGCTTTTTTTTCTGTGTTATTTCCGCATGCACGCAACATTCGCTTTCAATAGACAGAAGGAGTTTTAGTATAGCAGGCTTTGAGTTTACAATTTATTAAATTAAACAATAATTTATGTAAGAATATACTTGTACTTACCGAACACAAAATAATAAAAAGCACATGTGAATATTTGCGTGTGTTCATGTTATATGACGACTGAGTAAAAAAATAATGTTGACTCCCCGAAAGATAAAAGTTCCTGGTTCGACATCAGATGCATGCAAATTTTATGTTTTGCTCTCCAAAATCTTGATTTTTATGTTTGTGCTATTTGTCATACAGCAGAGGAGAAGAGGGGAGAGGGGAGGGGAGGGGGTACTATTAGCGCCATCTATTAGCAAACAATAGAAATAAAAAGTAGGGTCAAACTTTTTCAACACCCAAACATTTTAAACGTCCTCGTTTAGTAATACGATCAGCAGAAGATGTTTGAAAGAGTACTCTTAGTCGATGAAGCTAATTGCTAGGGCCCTTATATTGCTAAAATATTCTTTGATTTGCATATTTCTCATACCGCCATATGTTGTTCTATTTGACTTCTTCCAAAAAAATGCTGAAGACCAAAGCCTATCAATGGGTTCTTCGTTGAGAGCATTGAGTCCCATCGCCGCTGTTATCAGACAAAAAAAGCTTGCAACGGTATAGAGAAGGGTCACAACTTCAAACTTTAGACGATTTTTCGTTAATCTGCAAAGGGCCAGGCCGTACGGTAAATTGATTTTATTGAAAAGTATGCAGAAGCAGTGTTGGAAGCAGTTTGAAGACTGAAACGGCTATGGAAGAATACTTATTATAATGTTAATATTTCAGTATAATGTTTTCAGAATTATTTTTCGATAATGTTCGGTACTTAATTTAATCAATTGTTAGACAAAACACACATTCGAATTCAAGAACGGAAAATATGAACAGCGAATGAATGCTTTAGAGTAGATGTGATATTTAAAGGAGGTGATCATTTTTTTACTTTCTCAATTCAAACAAAAATTCATGAATATTATTATCATTGAATGGTTGGTTAGGTGCTCGGTTTACCTTGTCCCTCCGAACGAAAGATGGAATGTATACAAGCCTGTGCCTCCTAAGTTTATCGCGGCTACGAGGATGAATCGCGAAATGAAACAAACTGGAAACTTTCAATATATATATTTTTTTATAACATGCTTCACTAAGGAGATCAAATGACAAGTTGGATTGCTATCCTTTTTATAACTTGTTAATTTTTATTACAAACGAAGAAAAAATGCATGGCACTTAATGCTGTAATGTTATTGATTAGATCATTGTTTATTTTGTCTGCATCGATTAATCTCCTTATGTTCTTCTTCTTTGTCTTCTCGTTGCGTCCATCTCTTCTGTTATCACAATCGAGACTTCTAGATTATTATTTCTTCTCCCTGCAATTTTAGAAATGTAATTTTTCATGATCATCTAGAGAACACCGGATAAATTTCAGCAATATCGATCACTCAAATGGATATCATCATCTTCGTCCAATACAATTCTTGAAAAATTTTATATAGCACTTCCAGGAGTAGGTCGGTTAAAAAAAAAAAAAAACATGAGTCCGAAGATTCCACTTTTATCTTGTTCTGTCTTGTTTAACCGATTTTGAATTTGAGATTTTTTATTTTTATTTGCCATTCACAACACGTTCGACTATTCGTGACAATACGTTTCAACCTTTCCGTATAAACGTTTCAACGTTCC
The DNA here is from genome assembly GCF_977018435.1 of Lepisma saccharinum. Taxonomy (NCBI): domain Eukaryota; kingdom Metazoa; phylum Arthropoda; class Insecta; order Zygentoma; family Lepismatidae; genus Lepisma; species Lepisma saccharinum. Next base: position 59,413,013 of record NC_139231.1, on the reverse strand, counting down.
GGTAAACGTTTCAACGTTCCGGTAAACATGTTTATCGTCAGCGAAGGTCTACCCTGTTAGGAAGTGATCGAGATTCCGGAAGTGATGGTAGTCAATGGAAGAGAGGTCGGGAGAATATGCTGGATGAGGAAGGGTTTTATATTGCAACTCATGGAGAGCCTGCACCGTCCTTTGTGCGACATGTGGGCGAGCATTGTCGTGCAACACGAGGACACCATGTCTGTGGACCATTGCTGGATGCTTGCGGAGAAGTTTGTGGTGCATTTCATGGAGTTCAGCACTGTAACAATTTGCATTGATGGTTTCACCTCGCCTGAGAAAGACATGATGGATCACACCCACCATAGACCACCATACCAGCAACAACACCTTCCGTGGGTGGTGAGGTGGTTTCGGAAACCGCCCCTGGACATTGATCACGATCCAACCATTGTCCTGATCGTTTACGATTGTCATAGCAGATCCATTTTTCATGTGAAGTGACAATGCGATGCGGGAAACCATCCCAGTTATTCCTTACACTCAGAGAGAACTGCACACCTCCAGGCGCCGAGTCTTGTTGACCGGTGTCAAATCATGTGGTACCCATGAGTCCAACTTTTTCACTTTACTGATTGCACGGAGACATACCACGACAGTGGTATGGTGTATGCCTAACTCGTCTGCAATGGCACGAACACTTTTCCGAGAGTCCACTTCCACGGCCTTCCTGAGGAGCTCATCCGAACATGATGTTGGTCGATGACCACTGGGTTCATTTTGCAATGCTGTGTCACCGGAACGAAATTTGACAAACCAGCGGCGAATGGTCCGATCATTTACCATGCCTGGCCCAAATGCACTGTTAGTGTTTTTGCCGGCTTGCTGACCAGAATGTCCCAGTTTGAATTCGTAAAGACAAATCGCTTGCAATTGTGTTTTCTCCATGGTGCACTTTCAGACGACCCTGTTCAGCAACACACTGCCTCCTGACTGTCTGGGTGCTCCAGCCTGTTTGCTGGACGTATACAGAGTTTATGACGTTAGACACGTGACCTCAGTCAATCCCTGTGTTGTGTTGTTGAGGTGAGTTTCCCAGCAGACGTCAAAGCGGGCATTTCATTCGCACCAACCCAATAGATCGTATTAACAAATATACTTCAAAGTTATGTAATAAGATTTTGGTTTAGTATTTAATCACAGCAGCAAAACAAACTCTCCATTCGCCTCACAACAGAAGTTAAGTGCATTTTGCATACATGAAGAAGCAGAAATTTACGCCCCGAGGTGTACTGTTGGAAGACTATACAATAAGACACGGCACCCCATTCTTTACAATAATAAGTAAACAGTGAAGTAAAAAATCCTCTGTTTTATTTTGATGTGAAGAAAAGTTTTAGTCCATGCATTGATCTGATCCCCCTTGTCCAAAATAATAATAATAATAATAAGCTCCGGTCTCATCTGGAGATTGCAACACTGATATGTCCGTCTATTCAGAAAAAAAAACAAAAGTTTTAACATCCATGGACAATGCCGTACAGCAGCTGTTGCGTCCCCCATATGTAAAGTTTCTTTTTTTCCTCGTTAGCTGAACGCGAAGATGAGGATTGGAAGATGCTCGAGACTCCCCGTTCATTCGGGTATAACATCTTTTCTTTCTAACACTCCATTTTTTTTTCTGTAAGAGGGGGCATTTCTTTAGATACCAGGAGCACCTGTCTGATGTGACCGCTCTCTGTTTCCAACTTCGCCACTGGACCGTTAACAAAAGCCAATTTCAACGCAATTCATAACCGTTGGTTGATATGTAAATATATTCAGCAATACTGAAAACTCACAGACGTGATGATGATTCAAGCAGATCACGATACAGCCGTATGCATGTAAAACTATTTTCGTCACACACAGGCAAAGAGGTAAAAAGTAACATTTCTCTCCTTCCCTCGCTTTTAGCCATCTTCAAATAAAGTAGCGTCCAGTATCCTTCTAGATAGGACTAGCGAAAGTATTGAAATCGAAGTGTGAATTATTTTGTTATGATCTCCCTCCCTTCTTCGCATGCATGTTTCATATCACGCTCGCTGACATTGAAATAAGCAAAAACAATTGCAAGACAGCACAGGTTATAACCCATCGTAACTAGGTCTGTTTTTTTTTAAAAAAATAATAATCGTCAGTCCATATGACAATGCTTTTGTGACGTGCACGGCCCTTTTTTGGTTGCTGTCCGTGATGAAATTTTTTATCATTGATAGGCCGGGGACTGAGCTTCTAACTTTCCACATTTACAAACAATATCGTTTACAATAATACCTTCGCTAGAAAGCACAGTACAATAAATATCCTTTTTTTATATATAAATATTTTAAGTTATGCAATAACTTTGGACAGCAGCTAATTATCATGGCGTTATATTCGCGTCCATGTCTGAAACTAGTCTTTATACACACAGCCAACTCACTCATGCAATATAATATCTGATGTAATATAATACAAACAGCTGTGGAAGGTTGTCGACAATTATTATTTAAGACTTGCCTTACAGTGCATAAAGCAAGGTTGCCAACCTACTGGTACTTTTACCATGGCCTTTTACAAAAGAGAGAGGGAAGAGTTAAACAACCGACAGCCTACCTACAGCTTTTTTTTTGTTGGTCTAACCTAGCCTAAAGCAAGGAGCTGGCAACTTTGATTGAGGCTTACCTTACAGTGCATAAAGCAATTTTTGCCAACCTACACACACTGGGCAAGGAGAGCCGGCACTGCCGTAAAAGAGAGAGATGGGTGGATGGATGGCAACACAGTATGTGTGTGCGTGTGTGTGTATAATATGTAGCATTATTAACTAGAGAGTGTTGGCAAACCACCTGCAACTAAAAAAATAGAGATGCCAACGTTGCTGTAAGATGAAGAGAGAGAGAGAGACCTACGGCTGGCAACAATGGTAAGCGAATGCACCTTATCGTAATTTTCCAAGTCTCCGGGGGACCAAATGTTTATATATCGTGATCTTTGTAAACCTCTCTCGGGGGAACGATGTGCCACACGCGCACGCGTGTTTTGCCAACTTGGAGAGTTGTAATATGTGGTGTGGTGTATGACCACGTGGTGAGTGGTTAACTAATCAAATGAACGTTTAAAGCAGCAGACAGGCATTTGTTGAATCTTCTGAACTTGAACACTGCTATTTGTCTACTTGGTTGAACGTTATTTCCTTTCACCAGCCTGACACCGGGATACACCTGCACTCCATCTAGTGTCAAAGAAGTGCAGCGTACTAGACGAGGATATTAAATTGCTCTGTTGTAAATGAGATGCATGATGTTCTTTCGTAAGTTGTTAATATGAATTGATGTTACTGTGAAGAAACTGAAGGCAGAATAACGCCAACGCTATCTGGACTCGCTTAGTTAATTCAAGATAGTCGCGACAAATGTAAACGGGCTGTGCAGGACTTGGACATTTTTTTCGATTGATGAAAATTTGGTTCTATGATGATGACCTATACTAAATTTTTTGGTATGGGAGGACAGGGGATACCGAGACTCGACCAACACACTAAACCACATACCTCTCTACGGCTACATGTTCGGAAGTTACGAGTGATTAAAATTTTTGGGAGGGTGTGTGCAAACATCCCTTGCCCTTGAACTCAGGACCACCAAACTTTGGCATACATACGCTACATCCCCAAAATCGACAAAGGGTGGTGTTTGGGGAGATTTTTCGATTTATTTTCGCGCAACATCTCACCGTTTTCGAGTTATTTGCAATTTTTAATGCTGGACTTGGAAAATTTTCGACAGAAAGGGGGGGGGGGTTCAACCATGATAACCTATGTTTATTTTGTTAGGAGCCAATGCTAACGCATGTCTCTACGATGATCCTATCGAAAAAAAATTGACAATTGGCCCACCCTTGACCTCCAAATTTCGTACACGTACTCTACATCACCAAAATCGACAAGGGGGTTGACCCTATCTTCTGCACAACTCTGACGTGTATGTTCTGTTTCGCGAAGAGTCGACAACCTTCCACAGCTGTTTGTATTATATTACATCAGATATTATATTGCATGAGTGAGTTGGCTGTGTGTATAAAGACTAGTTTCAGACATGGACGCGAATATAACGCCATGATAATTAGCTGCTGTCCAAAGTTATTGCATAACTTAAAATATTTATATATAAAAAAAGGATATTTATTGTACTGTGCTTTCTAGCGAAGGTATTATTGTAAACGATATTGTTTGTAAATGTGGAAAGTTAGAAGCTCAGTCCCCGGCCTATCAATGATAAAAAATTTCATCACGGACAGCAACCAAAAAAGGGCCGTGCACGTCACAAAAGCATTGTCATATGGACTGACGATTATTATTTTTTTAAAAAAAAACAGACCTAGTTACGATGGGTTATAACCTGTGCTGTCTTGCAATTGTTTTTGCTTATTTCAATGTCAGCGAGCGTGATATGAAACATGCATGCGAAGAAGGGAGGGAGATCATAACAAAATAATTCACACTTCGATTTCAATACTTTCGCTAGTCCTATCTAGAAGGATACTGGACGCTACTTTATTTGAAGATGGCTAAAAGCGAGGGAAGGAGAGAAATGTTACTTTTTACCTCTTTGCCTGTGTGTGACGAAAATAGTTTTACATGCATACGGCTGTATCGTGATCTGCTTGAATCATCATCACGTCTGTGAGTTTTCAGTATTGCTGAATATATTTACATATCAACCAACGGTTATGAATTGCGTTGAAATTGGCTTTTGTTAACGGTCCAGTGGCGAAGTTGGAAACAGAGAGCGGTCACATCAGACAGGTGCTCCTGGTATCTAAAGAAATGCCCCCTCTTACAGAAAAAAAAATGGAGTGTTAGAAAGGAAAGATGTTATACCCGAATGAACGGGGAGTCTCGAGCATCTTCCAATCCTCATCTTCGCGTTCAGCTAACGAGGAAAAAAAGAAACTTTACATATGGGGGACGCAACAGCTGCTGTACGGCATTGTCCATGGATGTTAAAACTTTTGTTTTTTTTTCTGAATAGACGGACATATCAGTGTTGCAATCTCCAGATGAGACCGGAGCTTATTATTATTATTATTATTTTGGACAAGGGGGATCAGATCAATGCATGGACTAAAACTTTTCTTCACATCAAAATAAAACAGAGGATTTTTTACTTCACTGTTTACTTATTATTGTAAAGAATGGGGTGCCGTGTCTTATTGTATAGTCTTCCAACAGTACACCTCGGGGCGTAAATTTCTGCTTCTTCATGTATGCAAAATGCACTTAACTTCTGTTGTGAGGCGAATGGAGAGTTTGTTTTGCTGCTGTGATTAAATACTAAACCAAAATCTTATTACATAACTTTGAAGTATATTTGTTAATACGATCTATTGGGTTGGTGCGAATGAAATGCCCGCTTTGACGTCTGCTGGGAAACTCACCTCAACAACACAACACAGGGATTGACTGAGGTCACGTGTCTAACGTCATAAACTCTGTATACGTCCAGCAAACAGGCTGGAGCACCCAGACAGTCAGGAGGCAGTGTGTTGCTGAACAGGGTCGTCTGAAAGTGCACCATGGAGAAAACACAATTGCAAGCGATTTGTCTTTACGAATTCAAACTGGGACATTCTGGTCAGCAAGCCGGCAAAAACACTAACAGTGCATTTGGGCCAGGCATGGTAAATGATCGGACCATTCGCCGCTGGTTTGTCAAATTTCGTTCCGGTGACACAGCATTGCAAAATGAACCCAGTGGTCATCGACCAACATCATGTTCGGATGAGCTCCTCAGGAAGGCCGTGGAAGTGGACTCTCGGAAAAGTGTTCGTGCCATTGCAGACGAGTTAGGCATACACCATACCACTGTCGTGGTATGTCTCCGTGCAATCAGTAAAGTGAAAAAGTTGGACTCATGGGTACCACATGATTTGACACCGGTCAACAAGACTCGACGCCTGGAGGTGTGCAGTTCTCTCTGAGTGTAAGGAATAACTGGGATGGTTTCCCGCATCGCATTGTCACTTCACATGAAAAATGGATCTGCTATGACAATCGTAAACGATCAGGACAATGGTTGGATCGTGATCAATGTCCAGGGGCGGTTTCCGAAACCACCTCACCACCCACGGAAGGTGTTGTTGCTGGTATGGTGGTCTATGGTGGGTGTGATCCATCATGTCTTTCTCAGGCGAGGTGAAACCATCAATGCAAATTGTTACAGTGCTGAACTCCATGAAATGCACCACAAACTTCTCCGCAAGCATCCAGCAATGGTCCACAGACATGGTGTCCTCGTGTTGCACGACAATGCTCGCCCACATGTCGCACAAAGGACGGTGCAGGCTCTCCATGAGTTGCAATATAAAACCCTTCCTCATCCAGCATATTCTCCCGACCTCTCTTCCATTGACTACCATCACTTCCGGAATCTCGATCACTTCCTAACAGGGTAGACCTTCGCTGACGATAAACATGTTTACCGGAACGTTGAAACGTTTACCGGAACGTTGAAACGTTTATACGGAAAGGTTGAAACGTATTGTCACGAATAGTCGAACGTGTTGTGAATGGCAAATAAAAATAAAAAATCTCAAATTCAAAATCGGTTAAACAAGACAGAACAAGATAAAAGTGGAATCTTCGGACTCATGTTTTTTTTTTTTTTTAACCGACCTACTCCTGGAAGTGCTATATAAAATTTTTCAAGAATTGTATTGGACGAAGATGATGATATCCATTTGAGTGATCGATATTGCTGAAATTTATCCGGTGTTCTCTAGATGATCATGAAAAATTACATTTCTAAAATTGCAGGGAGAAGAAATAATAATCTAGAAGTCTCGATTGTGATAACAGAAGAGATGGACGCAACGAGAAGACAAAGAAGAAGAACATAAGGAGATTAATCGATGCAGACAAAATAAACAATGATCTAATCAATAACATTACAGCATTAAGTGCCATGCATTTTTTCTTCGTTTGTAATAAAAATTAACAAGTTATAAAAAGGATAGCAATCCAACTTGTCATTTGATCTCCTTAGTGAAGCATGTTATAAAAAAATATATATATTGAAAGTTTCCAGTTTGTTTCATTTCGCGATTCATCCTCGTAGCCGCGATAAACTTAGGAGGCACAGGCTTGTATACATTCCATCTTTCGTTCGGAGGGACAAGGTAAACCGAGCACCTAACCAACCATTCAATGATAATAATATTCATGAATTTTTGTTTGAATTGAGAAAGTAAAAAAATGATCACCTCCTTTAAATATCACATCTACTCTAAAGCATTCATTCGCTGTTCATATTTTCCGTTCTTGAATTCGAATGTGTGTTTTGTCTAACAATTGATTAAATTAAGTACCGAACATTATCGAAAAATAATTCTGAAAACATTATACTGAAATATTAACATTATAATAAGTATTCTTCCATAGCCGTTTCAGTCTTCAAACTGCTTCCAACACTGCTTCTGCATACTTTTCAATAAAATCAACTGCCCTTTGCAGATTAACGAAAAATCGTCTAAAGTTTGAAGTTGTGACCCTTCTCTATACCGTTGCAAGCTTTTTTTGTCTGATAACAGCGGCGATGGGACTCAATGCTCTCAACGAAGAACCCATTGATAGGCTTTGGTCTTCAGCATTTTTTTGGAAGAAGTCAAATAGAACAACATATGGCGGTATGAGAAATATGCAAATCAAAGAATATTTTAGCAATATAAGGGCCCTAGCAATTAGCTTCATCGACTAAGAGTACTCTTTCAAACATCTTCTGCTGATCGTATTACTAAACGAGGACGTTTAAAATGTTTGGGTGTTGAAAAAGTTTGACCCTACTTTTTATTTCTATTGTTTGCTAATAGATGGCGCTAATAGTACCCCCTCCCCTCCCCTCTCCCCTCTTCTCCTCTGCTGTATGACAAATAGCACAAACATAAAAATCAAGATTTTGGAGAGCAAAACATAAAATTTGCATGCATCTGATGTCGAACCAGGAACTTTTATCTTTCGGGGAGTCAACATTATTTTTTTACTCAGTCGTCATATAACATGAACACACGCAAATATTCACATGTGCTTTTTATTATTTTGTGTTCGGTAAGTACAAGTATATTCTTACATAAATTATTGTTTAATTTAATAAATTGTAAACTCAAAGCCTGCTATACTAAAACTCCTTCTGTCTATTGAAAGCGAATGTTGCGTGCATGCGGAAATAACACAGAAAAAAAAGCGGATGGAAGCAATTTAAAATCAGTGGGTAAGGTTAGTATTACGAGAGCGTAAAAACATGTGCTTCCATTCAACTTCGAAAAAATAAGAATGAATGTGTGCATACAGAACACATATGCTTTCTTTTCACAGTTGTAAAATCATATAAATTTTACATGAAGTAAGTTACGGGAAGGCTCTCTCTTTTATGTCTGTGTATATGTTGTACAATTAGGTACAAGTATTGTACAATTAGGTACAAATTGTTGTACAATTATTTTCCCCAGTTGTCCAGTTGGAGTTGGGGGCATAACACTGGTACTATTTGTAATCACAGTGCTTACTCATGTATTTTGTTTAATATTTTATTTCAAATTCACTGTCAGAAACTAGTGTTGCCAGTTCCTGGATGTAGGTTTACCTACTCTGTTGGTTGTCACTGTCAAGCTTCCAGTATTCGTACAGCATAAAAAAGCTATAACCCCCCTCTCAAAATATATACATTGTATACGCCAAGATGCTCAATAGTCTAGCAACACATCATGAAAAAACATGCCAAGAAGACCCAATAGGTTTATAAGTCAGTGCTGCCAACTCCTATTTGTAGGTTAGCTTAGCCAGTGAAAGATCATATAGTAGAATTTTTGTAGAGTGGGTTGGTAACGCCGACGAGCCTCAAATAATAATTTCAAGCCTCAAATAATAATTTCGAGCCTCAAAAAAAAAACATCCAATAGAGTTGCCAGATGTAAACAGAGGGCAATAAACCCCCCTCATAAAAAGCTACAGTGCCCCCCACAGGTCGCCAACTCTGTGCCCCTCAAAATATACATCATAAAAGGCTACGATGAGCCCCACATGATGATTCGAGCCTCAGTGAAAAAACCCAGTAGGTTAACAACACTGTCAAACTACGGCAGTGTTACCAGATGTAAACAAAAAGCAATAAACCCCCCCCCCATCATAAAAGGCTACAGTAAAAACCCACAGTGTCGCCAACTCTGTGCCCCTCAAAATATACATCATAAAAGGCTACGACGAGCCCCACGAGCCCCAAATGAAAATTCAGTACCGGGCCACTTGTACTACAACATTTTCAAAGACACTGTCGTACTTGTGTGCCGGGAAAGTGAATATGTGCAACCAAACTGTGCTCTGCCCCACCGAGCCCCACGAGCCCCACTGAGGGTGGCTTAGAACCCGGACACTATACTACTGCAGTGGGGTCCCAAATAGACAAAATAGGCAAAATGAAAAGGCTTCTAAAACATTCGAAACAACATGAGAAACGTATATCCGCAAAAAAATTTATCAATATCTGCAGTAGATAAAAAGAGGCATTTTGCCAAACTTCCGGGCTCTAGTTATCAATGTGAAGTGCGTTAATGATGCTGTTAAGTTTTCTCACTTTGCTTTCTTATAGTTATGCTATGTGGGGTCTATCAAAAGTTGAGGAAGTTGAATTAATTACTTAAATAATAGCGTACGTGCGTGTCTAGTGATTTTTTTTTTATTCGTAAGTGCTATATGTATTCGTCTAGGTTGTGGCGGTAATAAAATGTTCCTGATGGCAGCGAATACCAGGTGTGACCAGTGTTGATGTTAATCCCCGTACCGTTGTCATGACAGTGAAGCGAAGTGAGTTCTACCTCAAAATCATAGTGACAATTGAACTGAATGAAGAATACAAAGGAAGAGATATGAGAAGCCAATTGTTTCAGTCAGGAAGATATTGAGGAGAGAACAAAAATGTAAGTTAAAGCTTTACCTCACATTCGTCGTAACGAAACATAAAATGTTTGTTTACATTAGTGCTAACATTACAAATATAAAGTTAATACTAAACAGTGGCGCAGGAACGGGGGGGGGTACAGGGGTACATTGTACCTCCCCAAATTTTTGAAGGGGGGTACTGTACCTCCCTAATTCCATAAATCGAGTTGTACCCCCTGTACCCCCCTTTGGTAATTTGACAGCAGACGCAAGGTGCTACTGTTAAAAGAACCTATTTTAAATTCGCCCAATAAAAAAGTGAATATTTTTTATAACTTATAAGCATTATCTTTACCACAGAAATTCAAACCATTGTAAACTGATTCTACTACTTTGTGCAATTGTTTAAAATGTGTGTGGAACGATGGAATGCATACGAATTCTCCTTTGCGTATGGTGGGTACACTTTTCTAAAGAAGTGGTCACGTCGATTCGAAGATGAAATACAAATCATCATCAGAAGAGTGTATGACTGACCCCATTTTCTTTTGAATATTTAAAATGGAATTTTCCTAAACGAAATACTTGCACGAACGAGACGAGGCACGACAGACCAACTTTGGGGGGTACAATAGACTCCTGTACCTCACACATATTTTTCATAACTTTGTTAGAGGGTGTTCGGAAAACTATACTTAAACTTATATATTAAGAGATTTTTTTGTAAAATAGAGTCCAGACTAGCGTACCTGAGCATGAAGTGAATCTAGAATATGTTCTAACAACTTCAGAGTGGAATCCGAAACAAAAATAAGCACAAACAAGAACGAGAAGGACCTCACCACACAGGAGACGATATGAAGCTGTGACAATTTTCGACTCATCACATTGCGATATCATTCGTAGGTGAAATGAAATTTTTCCTAGACATTTAAACAGGGTGCAATCTGCGATTTTATCAGAGAGGGGACTTATTTTACCTATGTATTAGGTATACTTATAATTGGACATTAATTGCTTAAAATCTGATTTTGATATCGAATGCAACACAAACACAACGCCAATTTAAGTTAAACACTAAAGTCAAACTGTAAGAAAATTACATTAGTCATATGAATGCACGAGATAAATTAGACTCACTGCAGATTCTATTGGTAGATTTTGGATTGGATTCGCTAGCTCTTTAGAGTGAGAGAGATATTAATGTTTGATTGATTTATTTGGTGTATTTTACTTCGCATTTCTGCCATGAGTGATGATATGATGGAATTGATGGACACTCACAAATAACACCCATGCCCAGGCCGGGTTTCGAACGTGGGACCTCTGGCGTCATAGCGCACTATGCTATAACCCTTCCGCCATGGAGGCCGGCGAGGCGGGAATGTGTTTTGGATTTTCTTTGTAGATTCAAAAATCTTTAACTATGACGCCAATGCTTTTGCTTACATTAAAGTTTACCTTTTCACATAAACAAGAAATTGACATGTCACCCTAAAACACTGCATTTAATACCACTCCATGCGAAAATAAACCTTGGCCGGCTCTTCATTTTGTCCACAAAAGATTGAAAACAAAACAAAAAAAACTTTTGAGCGTATGGCTTTCCTTGCTTCCTCTGAGATCTGAAGCATTTAGGTTTTGTATATGTAATGATAGTACTTTCAGTGCTTGAAGAGTGTCATTAGGTACAGCTAAATATATAACAAATAAATGCTTTGTCAAATGTTTCACAAATATTTCAAAGTTAGATTTCTTACGAGTTGATCGGGAACCATCTCAACTGTTATTTTTTTCTTTTATAATACAACGCCTATAGATTTTAAAAGGCATTGGATGTGGTGCACATCTGCCATAAATTGTTTAAATATATTTTTATGCTTAGCTATGTGTCTTTAAAATTAGAATGAACTTATCTGAAGTAGAACTCTATGAGTATAATATACGGATCCAGTGGGTGGAAGATGATTATTCTTGGTTGGGGTGGCTTAAGATCCTCCTCACCACCTATAATCTCAACCTGTATTAAAATGAATAGATTTATCTTCTTTCGTAATTTTCACATTTCAAACTCCTGATTTTCCGTTCCGTTAAATCCAAATAAGCCCAGAACGGGGTCCAGAGCTTTATATGTTTCAGAATTATTATCAGGTTTTAAAAGCTATTAAAAAAAATCTAAGAAAAACAAAGAAAAATATATTTATGCAAATTTTGAATTAAATAACAGGACATTCGTGTGTGCTGTTATAAAATAGAATGTTTCTCATGGCTTCACATTATACCTAGGTATCAAGGACATATTTGGAGGGGGTCCAAGAGATCCGGACCCACCCCCTAAAGACTTACCATGTAGTAAAAGTAAATAATCAAAATATAATTGTGTAGCATTAAATATATAATCGATGGCTATTTCCGCTCAACTTATTGGAAGGCAAGGAATTTCGCTCATACGGCTTTGAAGGGTTCCAAATATTTATGCACAGTACTAATAATGATATCCATGAAATATTGATCAGCAACTTTACTTTTCGTTAATTGGATCTAACTCCTTTTTTGTTATTCAATAAATATTCAATTCTTTTTCTATTTGACATTAAATGCTTACCAAGGCAGTTGTTTTTATGCAAATCTTGACGATCTTAACTACACGAAAGCTAGATAATGAGTACGTGCTGTTATACATCTATTCTTTTACTATCTTTTACCTATTCATGTAATAAAAATTAACATTAATTAATTTACATATTTAATTAATATTTTAATTTAATTATTATTATGTATTATTATTGCGACACTTGGTTGGACCCCCCAAAATGTATTTTTACATACGTGTAGGAGTGTGTGTGTGTGTATATATATATATATATATATATATATATATATATATATATATATATATATATGGGAGACTGAATTTTGTACCCCCCTAAATGAAAAACGTTCCTGCGCCACTGATACTAAATATATTTTGCATATAATAAAACTACTTTCGTACTGAAGTTGATCTTGCAGAATTTGCACAAGGTTAAGGACTAGTTACACTGCTTTTGAGTTCAGTGGATTCGAAAATGTATGACTGGACCTATCAAAGTTTTTGGTATTAAATATAGACTTCATTTTACATCCCTGTACATACATTTCTTTGATAAGACAGCTGATTTACACGAATTTATTGATATAAAATAAACATAATCTAGATAATGAATACATGCTTGTTTAGCATAGTATTGGAGCAAAACTGGCTTGAGCAATCCGAATGTTCTGTTTAAAAAAAATGCAGACAGCTCAAAATTAAGAAATTCCGCTTCCTACGTTTAAGAGATTCTCAATGAATCTAAAATACGAGGCGCATCCAGAAAGTAAGTTTCCCTATTTTTTAAAAAAAAACAACAACCCAGTTTCAGGAAACCATTTATTGGCAACAGGTACAGCAAAGGTTCAGCTATTTTTCAACATAGCAACCACCAGAATTGAAACACTTGTCGTATCGTGGTATCAACTTTTGGATCCCACTGTCGTAGAACTCTGCCGCCTGTGAATGGAACCAGCGTGTGACAGACGTCTTCAGCTCTTCGTCGTTGCCAAAACGCTCACCGGAGGACAGGAATTTCTTGAGGTGCAAGAAAACGTGAAAATCGCTGGGAGCCAGATCAGGACTGTAAGGTGGATGATCAAACAACTCCCAGCCAAATTCCGTCAAAACAGCTGCTGTGCGCTGAGCCGTATGTGGACGAGCATTGTCATGAAGGAGCACAACACCTGCAGTAAGCATGCCACGCCTCTTGTTTTAAATGGCACGTCGCAATTTCCTTAGTGTTGCACAGTAATGGTCAGCGTTTACCGTTTCACCTCTGGGGAGGAAGTCAATGAGCAAAATGCCCTTCCTGTCCCAAAACACGGTGCACATCACTTTCTGTACCGACAGCGTCTGTTTGAATTTCTTCTTGACCGGAGATCCACTATGCCGCCAATGCATTGACTGCTGCTTGGTTTCCGGGGTGAAGTGCGAAATCCACGTCTCATCGCCCGTGACGATCCTGTCGAGGAAATCATGGCCGTCATCTTGGTACCGTTGCAGGAATGTCAGTGCTGCTCCTGAACGTTTCATTTTGTGTTCTGGTGTCAGGTTTTTCGGCACCCACCTGGCACACAATTTTTTGAACAGCAGGCGCTGCGTGACAATCTCATGCAACACGGATCGCGATATCTGCGGAAAAAGGCTACTCAACTCCGTAATCGTGAAGCGACGGTTCTCTACGATGCGCTGCACCAGCTCAACCAGATCATCAGTGATGAGGGACGGACGCCCACTGCGCTCTTCATCATGGACACTTTGACGACCTTCCGAAAACTGCCGACACCAGCGACGCACCATCTGCTTACTCATAATGTTCGGCCCATAGACCTCACAGAGCTGACGATGAATGTCAATTGGCGCAATGCTTTGTGCATTCAGGAACTTTATCACCGACCGAACCTCGCATGCGGCGGGAGAAGGAATACGAGCTTCCATTTCGGACCACTGCTGCTTCGCTACTGGCGCCGGCGAGATCTGTCCGCCTGGCATATGATTGATACGTCTTAGCTCTGCTGCGCATGCGCAATTTACACGGCTCATTATGTTTACTTTCACGGGGAAAAAAAATAGGGAAACTTACTTCCTGGATGCGCCTCGTAATACTAATAATCTGTGACAGGGCGTTGAGTAGTGACTTTAGATCTTGTCACAGAAGTTTCCGGGTTAGAGTTCCGTCCTGAGCATGGGTTATCTGTACGAGTATCCTCCCATTTACGAAACACTCATACACATTGTCGTGATTAGTCAAAAGTGACGGAAATGTGACTGTAAAATAAAAAGGACAAATCATTTTATAGTGATAACAATGTTAGCAATAAAGTAAACAATTTTCATATTTATTAAAGCTGAAGATTTATTACATTAAAAAAATAATTTTGGGTCAGAATTTCCTTCTTTTGGGGGGGGTAGTCTGTAGACACTTTCCTTTCCCTATTGGCTCCATATAAGTCCTGATAATGATAGAGAAATGTTTCAAAGGCATGACAAAAAGGATAATTGTTTTAAACCAGAGGAATAAGGCATGGAAATATCCAGGAGGAGCGATTTCGCCTGGATATATCGCGTTAAATTTAACTTTTGAAAGCCAATTTTGAGGAATGTACTAGCTTTGAAAATCAGGGAGGAGTTTCTTTGTGAATTCTGGCTTATGTAGCCTTGTGGCTTCACACAATGTCGAATTCTTTATTTCCAAATGTCACGTGCCTGAGACTGTAAACAAATAAGTTAGTTGTTGCACCATTTCCTCCCATAGGCATTCTCTCAGGTCTAACACAAGCTCTGTAACCTTAGTTTTCTTTTCCGCTTTTCTGCCTTCCAGTATGGATTTGGAAATATTATTCTTGTGTTGGAATGACGTCTGTAAGGAATCAAAAACTTAACGTTATGGATAACACGATTGTTTTATGAAGTTCAACTGTAATATAGACGAAATGATCCCTTAAAGTTGCTAGATTCTCATTCACATTGGATCTGCTCAATTTGTAATTGTTACATTAATGGCCAATATGCAAAGTTCAGTTGTCATATTAAGCAACAGCGAGGGCACTTCTCTCACTTCGTGTGTGTTATTCAAGAATGTTACGGCTTTGTAGTGCCATGGCCGTAACTTGGGACTTAATTTTGAGGGGGCAGAATCGAACAGCCTAATTTTGAGGGGGCAGAATCGAACAGCCTAATTTTGAGGGGCAGAATCGAACAGCCTAATTTTGAGGGGCAGAATCGAACAGCCTAATTTTGAGGGGCAGAATCGAACATCAGCCTAATTTTGAGGGGCAGAATCGAACATCAGCCTAATTTTGAGGGGGCAGAATCGAACATCAGCCTAATTGTGAGGGGGCAGAATCGAACATCAGCCTAATTGTGAGGGGGCAGAATCGAACATCAGCCTAATTGTGAGGGGGCAGAATCGAACATCAGCCTAATTTTGAGGGGGCAGAATCAAACATCAGCCTAATTTTGAGGGGGCAAAATCGAACATCAGCCTAATTTTGAGGGGGCAGAATCGAACATCCGCCTAATTTTGAGGGGGCAGAATCGAACTTGGGCCTAATTTTGAGGGGGCAGAATCGAACTTGGGCCTAATTTTGAGGGGGCAGAATCAGATTTGGAGCCTAATTTTGGTGAGAAGGTTTGAAAAGTTTTCCATCCAATAAAAACAGCATCCAGGATTATTTGGTAAATAACTGTGACGTTAGCGAAATCACAAATATTACTCTTTATTACAATGCTGCTCAGGTCCCCTAACTAACTTGTAAATTCTAATAAATCTAAAAATTGGAGGGTCAAGCGCCCCCTTGCGCCCGCCAAGTTACGCCTGTGTGTAGTGACCTCAGTAAAATATCAAGTTGTGTGCTGCACTTGAAATCTCTCCACTAGTGGCGGCAATTGGGAGGGGGCGAGGGGGAACAGTTGCCTCCCATATCTTTCGTCACATTTGCCTCCGTACTATGCATAACCATAACCCCAGTTTTGGCACCTTCCCCCTGGTTTTGGAATCCAAGCGCCGCCACTGCTCGCCTCCATCCATCCTCATCATTAGTCGAAAGTTACAGAAAAGCAAAATGAAGCTAGAGAAACACTAGTACCAATATTTTCCACTTCAACAAAGTACTGGATTTTTAATTGTCCATCGATGAATGGTTATATTGTAAGGTGAGCGCTAATCGACATATCCAGTATCGCAGCATGTATACGCAAACTTGATTCATGGATGAAATAAGTCTAATATAATCTAAGCTAGCGAATCCGTTCAATTGTTGTTTTTTCTGTATTTTCCAAATAGTTGTCAAAATGTAAGTCTGCTTTAAGTATATATTATATGCTTGACAGTTGACGCAGTTTCAAGTTGGACTGATCCACTTTCAATCGGGCTAGATTAAAATTCGAGAGCGTAAATTACGTGCACGAGAGACTAATGTAATGTCAGCAATAAAATTAGATTTGCGTTAATTGTCTTGCTACTATATTAAGCATTTTATAATCTTAGACGAGACACACATTCTGCTCTGCTAATTCTTCACAGGTGAAAACTTTGGGAAGGAACTACAACTATTGACTTTCTCTATAAGCTAATGTTTTCAGAGAATGTGCACGGGAATTCCATGAAAATAGTCTTGAATTGGCAGACTTTAAAGTATCTTAATCTGAGTTTCCAGAAGAATTCCTATGAATATTATCTACTTAGATTCCACAACTGTACCATTACGTTATTGTTATAATTGTCATAGTCTTTAAAGAAACATCCAAGTTCTCACTTTTAAGATGGTAATTAGCATGCAATGTTAATTGCACATTATTCATTGTCAAGTGTTTTTTGAACTTTTATTATGGTTTCGTTTTGAGAGAGTAGCTTTTGCGTTTACTCTGTTCCGGTAATCTCTGCGTAATTATTGACTCTAGATGGTTCTACAAGTGAGAAGGGAAGTGAGTGCATGGAGGGGAAAACGCAATTATTTAAATCTGTACCAATGTGTAAAACTGCTGCACACGTTGGCTCTCCGTGGCTGCCCCAAGTAAATACGCTCGAAAAGATGGACAAACGATCTCTAGGTATTGAAGAGATTTTCTCGGGCAATCAGCCAGGTGATTTCCGGAAAGGCTTCCGAGCTTTCGAGAGCTAACGGCACTCTTATCTTCAGGGAATGAAACCATGATGAAACTCCCTGAAGATGAGAGTGACGTTAGCTCTCTGAAGCCTTTCCGGAAATCACCTGGCTGATTGCCCGAGAAAACCTCTTCAATATTCGCCGCCAGGAAAGCTTCAAGAATGATCTCTTAAGTAGTAGCATGGTAGTAGCATATGGTTACAACGCCTTGAAATGGTAATGGTAGTAGCGTCATAGAATGAGCGCAAAGCTAGCCTCACAACTTTGGAAGTTTCGTTTTTGCCTTAAACAGGACGCAGAGAAACGCGAGAATTTTCAGGGGTCATTTTTCCAGGGTGTAATTTTTGAAATTGCTGTAAAAGAGAAATGAGTGGAAATGTCCATTTATTTGATATCTTGTATTTTTTGTGTTCCTTCTAGTTATTCCGTCAAACATGAGCATCTGGCAACAGTGTCGGAAGTACACATTCTATTGTTTTATTTAATGTGGAAAAGTTGCACAGGAGGGTGAATCAGAAATGATTCATTCTTTTACACGATATTATTGTTCGTAAGGTTAGAATATTAAAGTTACACTCGTGTCAAATGTCTGGGGATTACCTGTGATTCAGCCTACATCAGAAGTGTAAGGAGGTTTCAAGAAAACCGAACAGTGTCGTTCATGCTCGTTGGATGTGCTAAAGAATTACGTAGTGTAATTAAGTGTATGGTTAATTACAGGAGTTGTGTTTAAAGTGCCAGAACGTGTGTGGAACAAAATGACAGCATCAGCTCTTAAAATGGGACCTTTGAGCATAGTTGCTCAAACAAATAAAGTTCATACGGGAACGGTTATTTTCTTGCATGGCTCTGGTAAATATATTTCATATAGGCCATTTGATATGTACATGTTTTATATTCCTATTGTTTGTAGGCATGCTCATTGTGATACATTGTTTGTTTTTTTAAATACAAAATTAATCTTGAGTCCAAAGGTTGGTAAAACTATCAAAGCCGGGAATCTGATTTCTTCAAATTTACAGGAGAAAGTACTAACGGAATTGAGTTTGTGTAATTTCGGAAGGTCGTAGAAGTGTTTTTTTCGCATTTTTCAATGTATTTGGCCACTAATTCATGTACTTTTCTACCCTTTTCATTAAATGTTAAGTATCCCCGAAACGGCTGAAGTTTCTTTATTTTCTTCTTTTTCACATTGGTACTTACATATTCTGCATTCCTAAGGATTCTGGAAGGTGCCATTTCGTTTTTTTCACGGAAATAATCTATATTTTGGAGGTATGAAATAAGTTTTGTTAGTTTCTTTTCCCTTCAGTAACACGCTAAATGGCAGTCAGTTTCACTACCGTAGTCAGCATGCAGTGTTTCCACCCCACTCCACCCAAAAATACCTACATAGCCACACAAACCATTGACCCATAGCTATAGCATTGACCATTTCCGGTAAGGTTAGGTTAGGTAGGGTCACGTATAGGTTACAATAGTTAAAAATTGGTTTTGGAAAAAAATATGCGTTGCCCCACACACTATTCTCGCATAGCCCCACAAACCATTTGCGGAAACGTAGCTTCTTCAGTTACAAAAACACGTGTTTGGAAACACTGACCAGGATTGGCTGGGATTACGTCATCACACACAGGCTACATCCACCTGGAAGTAAATGGATGCAAGAGCTTTCGTCCATCGGTCACACATTTATATCGAAAAAGAGATGATTACCAGCAAAATTGAATGAACGACGTGAGAAAACACTTCCCCGAACTTCCACAATTCTAAAGAAACTGCATTCGGTAAGTAATTTCTCCTGTAAATTTGAAGAAATGCGTTTCGGGGATACTTAAATTTTACAGTTTTATCCAAAGGTTTCCTCATCAACATTGCTTTTCACGATTGTTTTGCCAAAAAATGTTTTTATTATTAACTTGTATTCCTATCCATAGGCGGACCTAGGAAGTTTTCCTGGAAGGGGCACAGAATATACTGTAAGCATATGGTAAGACATGACACTTGAAATATCATGTTAAGATTTTTCGACGTATTAAAAAGGCTTAAACACCTAGGGCCTATGTGTATAAGTGTGTAACCAACAAGCCCCTGATTTGATTTCCGGTGTAGATTTATTTGTCCAGTAAATCTAGTCCATCTTAATGTATTTGTGGTAAATTTCGTTTCACTAGCTGCAAAATGATTGCTTCAACACTTTTTCTTCATTGTAATATTATGCTATGAAAACTTTATATATAGTTAATGCATGCACCTCTCGCTAAATCCTTCACTGTTCCCATGTGTGAACTAAAAATGTGATTGGGGAATGGTTTTGAATATTTAAATGATTTTTTTCAGTTTCATGGGAGAAGGAAATATTGCATAATTGTTACAATAAATTTCAACTGTGGTGAAGATAATTACCACTGTTTGGAGTTCAAAAACTTGCAATTTATCTGTAAAAGAAAGACGTAAAAACTACCTTATACAAACGTAACGTCCATGCTTGTCATCGACTAGGCTTTTTTTTTGTTCATAGAAGAAATAAAAAATATTCAGAAGAATAATGATTGTGAAGCTTCCTGAAAGTAATTAGCACTGTTTGTACTTCCAAACAATCCTATCGGCCCAAGTTCCTTTTGTTTTATTGCGATTTCATCATGCTACAAATGCAATTTTAACATGGTTCAATTTTGATTTACTTCTGTTAACACACACTATGGAGTTTTAGCGATTACTTAAGATGGGCTGAGAGTAAATACAGGAGTAGTCTGTGAAATGCCCTGTAGATGGGAAAGGGAGATATTTACATAAGGTAATTTCGCTGATAAATAGGATGGTTGTTTTACATTTTTTTTCAAATTATCCTAGCAGGAAGACTAATTATCGTAGAATTTTGGCAATCATTGTCACACAAAATTTGAACCTTCCTTAAAGTAATGAGCACTGTTTGGATTTCAAAAAAGAAGTTATTTATGTGGAAAAATGAAAACTTAAAAATTACGTAACGCAAGCATGCATGGTTCCGATGGACAATGTATTTTACATTGTCAAGTGACTTTAAGTATTGTAGGCTAGTGGGAATTAATGTAGAAGTAAATCAGAACCTTAGTATAATGCATTTACAGATTTTATTTTAATGCTAGGAGAACCAAACCTGGCCTGCCTAATCTAACTACCAAAGCATATATTGAACAAAATCAAGCTTCGTGAAAGTAATTAGCACCGTTTGTACTTCCAAACAATCATATTAATCGACGAAAAGATGATGTGAAAAGGACCTTATTCAAAGATTCCCCTTTTCCATCCACAGGGCATTTCACAGACTACTCCTGTATTTACTCGGCACATCTTAAGTAATCATTAAAACTCTGTAGTATGTGTTAACAGAAGTAAATCAAAATCGAACCATGTTAAAATTGTATTCGTAGCATGATGAAATCGCAATAAAATAAAAAGAACTTGAACCTAAGGTTTTGTAAAAGCAGAGTTAACCCGCACACAGTGCAGTAATGGCTGCCATCTGCAACTGGTAATGTATCATTTCAGAATTTAAAAACTAAATAAATGATGAGGAGGAAGTAACAGACTCAAACTTGCATATAAAAAGTGAGAAATATACAGTCTGTTACTAAATATATACTTGGGTAGATGTTTACTGTGCACATTCTGCAGTACAGAGTTTCTAAAATTGCATGTGTAATACAAACATAAACACACACGCAGAAACCTGACAAAAGGGGAACACTATAGTATTATGAACTAGCCTAGTGATTTTTTTATTACAAAATGTGTGTTTCATAATACATTTATTTTTAGCCTTCTTCACCCGAGCTTGATAAATAACATTAAATAATGTGCTCTTCAACAAGAACTACATCACTTCTATTTAAAACACGCAAAATATAATTTTTGAAAAAAGATTTTTCGTTTGGGTTCTACTTGTTACAATAGCAGTTCTTACATCGTGTACATAAGATTGAAAACTATTATACGTAGAATATTATGTGAAACTGATTCTTCAGTAAAACAAAAACGAAGGAAAAAATATGAAACACATTTCAAACTTCTTCACTCTAGCTTGATAAATAACGTTAAATAATGTGTTCTTCTTCAAAATGAACTACATCAATTGTATTTAAAACATATACAAAATATAATTTTTGAAAAAATGTTTTTTAGTTTTCGCTGTTGCTACATTGTGTCCATAAGATTGAAAAATTATTACACGTACAATAGTATACGAAATTGATTCTTCATTGGAACAAATTCAAAATAACGATGTAAACATTAACTATAAGATCTTTAATTCTACATGAAGGTAGATGCATATATTGAATGCTACGAGAACATTAAGGACATACTTGATATGTGGGTAGGAAACATTCATGCACCACTGCAATGCTGTTTTCTCATCTCAAAAACTTTCATGCAACCTGTGTTTATTCTACATGTCTCTGAAATCTGCAAAACAATTTCGTAAAGAAATTGCACAATAGCTCCCTGAGTAGGTAAAGGACCGATTCGGAAGCCCTTTGTATCCCATGCATGCGACCTAGATAGCAACAACAGTCCATAACTAAGAGAACAGTAATGGGATGACTGGTGACAAAAAGTGAATCCTATTGGAGTATAAGGAGAGTAAAGTTCATTTTCAAGCAAATGCACGCTAAGTAATCACTAAGACACTAAAGTATATGTTAAGAGATATAAATGGAAATCAAACCAAGTAAAAAAGTTACATTGACAACACAGGGCTTGAAATTCTTATTGTTTTATGGTATGATTTGTTACTTTTTCTACATGTAACATTAAATTTTAAGGTGCATGTTGAAATGAACATGTCAGAATGATTTAAAATTTTATATGTATTGGTAATTATTGGTTTTAACAGAGGTGTTTTAATGTAGGAGATACAGGAGCAGGCCTCAAAGAATGGATCAGGACTTTACTTGGAAAGGATTTCATGTTTCGTCATCTGCGGGTGCTGTTTCCAACTTCTCCAGTTAGACCTTACACACCAAGTAATGGCATGGTAAGTACTAAGACTTACTAACAGTTAACTCTGTTAATTTGTTCCCTGTCACATGTTTCTTTAATTCCATTTAGTTTTGTGAGGCTTTTTAAATTGCTTGACATTTTTTTAATTTATTAATAAAGCACAAACAACACTATAATTACACATATATACCTACATGTACATTTTCACCACTCATTATACTTACGTAGTAGCAACAGCCTGCCAAAATATGTAATTTATCTGGTGTCTTAGTAGATATTGAGCCATAAAATATTGAAAAATGTTGGATCCTGTATGGTTCAAAGTATTTTAAGTCTCGGACCACAGTAGTAGTGTTGTGCTCATTAAAAGAAAACTGTGCCATGACTGGCTATGGGAGAGTTCAATGCAAGGTACTATTTTTTATATATTTTTTAATAATTACCACTTCTACTTTTAAAATGACAATATATTTATTGGCTGTAATTAAATTAGTCAATAATTACATCAGTATTTGGTAAGTTTTGAGTTTAAGTTTGAGTTCGTGTTTTAAGTCCACTTTATGCACAGTACATTGTCTGGACTGGACCTACGGTTTAAAGTGGGATCCGAACCATTGTGCCACGTGCCTCCACCGGGTAATATTTGGTAAGTGTGTGTGTCATCTAAGCCAGTAATTTTTGATCTGCTTGTTTCAACTGTTTATGGAAGATCAAATTTATTAAAACAGTCTCACATATATAAATTTTAAAATGCTTATTATTGTGTTTTTGAAATCTTGTGCACTATCTATTTTTGCCTTATTTCAGATGCAGTCAGTGTGGTTTGACAGGATGAAAATTGCGCCAAATGTACCTGAGCACTTGGAGACCATTGACCCGATGGGCAAGGAGTTAGCAGAGCTGATTCTCAAGGAGGTGGCTGCTGGAATCCCACAGAACCGCATATTGATTGGTACGTTATGATCAGCTTCCTTTTGAGGATACTAATATTTAGGAGCATTGTCATAATTTTAATGAAGTTTTCATCAACTTTACATTTCACTTTGGGTAGCTTTTTTTATGGTCCTTCTCAACTGTGCCATGACTAACACACTTGGCATGTTTTCAACAGTTTTAGTGTTTGATTCCAAGTTTAACCTCTCAATCCGGTATGTAAATGTCTTGCCTGCTGTAGGTATCAGCTGGCATTTAAATTGCTGAGGTTATTGTGTTTGCATGCTACCTATCTTGCTTCATTATTTGTATTTAAAAAACACACACACACATTTGGTTGCTGTTCCTCACTGCATTGATTAATCATGCTTGTGAAAATCATAATTTTATTTTACGAACCAAATATTTCAAGCTGATTACTTTACCTTAAGTAAAGATAGTAAGTGGTTTGCAATCACTTAACACATCTTTTGCGGGTCTGTTTTACCATGAAATTCAATTAGCAACAATTATGCACTCAACTAATACGTTTGTTAATTATATGTAAAATTGTACACATGGCTTCAGAGGGAAATTGCATAGCTTTAGGAAGGAGATACATTTAACGTGTGTTTACAGCTGGCTGTGTGTGTTTAATAGGTTTCCTTTCGACCTTGCCATCAAAGGTCCTGGTTCGACTCCCAGCCTGGGCATGGGTGTTCTTTGTGAGTGTCCCTTCATCAGTTTCATCTGATCATTCATTATTGTTGTCCTTATAAGGTAAAGGCGGCTGAAAAAAATATATAGGGTTATTTTCACCCTCTTATCCTCTCCCATGAAACAGATTGTTGTGCATGATCTGGCGGTATGTAAAAGTCAAAATGCATTGCCTTTTTAAATGTTTTTATGTACTGATTTAAGGATATTTTGCAGGTGTCGACTCACCAGGAATTCCTGGAATAGTACATGACTTAGTATTGATGCAGGGAATTATGAAGGAATAGGGTTACCAGATCGCTGTAAGGGAAATGTGGGACATACTGTCCCAAAATGTAGGACATTGAGTCAAAATGTAGGACACAACACATTCGGAGTAAAAAAACATTTTTAATGATTTCTAAAAAAAATCAAAATTCATAAACTAAACTACTAGGTATACAATACACCTGTTACTACATGTGTTTTCAGTCATATTTCTCTGAGGAGCCAATTTTCCTCAAACTTTCAGGCTTATCCACACTGTACTTATAAAACTCACAACAATCAAAATCTTTGAAATTATATTGAACCAGCACCAACCCCTTCACAGAATCTGAGAAATTTATTCCTCTCATCAGTTCACTGTGCTGATATTAACGAAAATACTCTTTCTACATTTGCATTGTGGCCTGGAATGGCAAACAAATATTCAGCAATTTTCAAAAATTCTGAATGGCACTCATAATGCTTAGAGCTATTAAAATAACTTACCCACTTTTCACGGCATGCCATGTTTTCTACATTCGAAACATTGTGCTCAATGAACAAATTCAAATTACAAAATTGATCACAGCACTTTGAATCATCAATTACAATACCTTTTTTTTGGATAAAAATTAATAATGCAATTTTCAACGTCTTTCATACTTATTTTCTGAGTTAGTTCCATCCACCTAAAGCAATTAAATTCTGCAAAAGAAGTGGTCCACTTGGTTAAATAATGGCAGCATTCCTTATAAACCCCTAAAGTTTCCTCCACGAAAGAGTCAACTTATTTATCGAAAGCCTCCTCCCGAGCACATGATAATACCTCCTTTGTTTTGATCGAAATGAATGATGATTCCAACCTGTTTTGAATCAATTTGGTTACACTTTGAAGAGCAGTAAGAATGTCAAGAATAGATTTTTTTTTCTCTCAATTTCCTTTATC
This sequence comes from Lepisma saccharinum, assembly GCF_977018435.1. Classification (NCBI taxonomy): domain Eukaryota; kingdom Metazoa; phylum Arthropoda; class Insecta; order Zygentoma; family Lepismatidae; genus Lepisma; species Lepisma saccharinum. Next base: position 59,387,595 of record NC_139231.1, on the reverse strand, counting down.
TTACCATAAAAAACTGACATCAAAGAATGCAAGTGCCATAAATATGCTTTACTTAAAGTATTTTCAAAAAAATTCCTCAAAATCTTTGGTGGACTAGAAATTGACAGAAAGTAAGATTTCAATGCATCAAACATGTGAAGTAGTCTCTCAATTGTTGGAAATAAAGATAACCACCTAGTTTTTGAATGAGACTGTAATTGTTTGTAGCTGATTTTCACAAACTCTCAGTACTCTTTAAGTTCTTCAGTTCTAACTGTATATATAGAAAACTAATTATACAACTTCAACACAATACATTCAATATCCACTTTTAAAGTATCAGCCCCATGCTGAATTGTATTATGAAGAATTAGTGCTGGGCAGCCTACTCCTGCCCATTTGATACCACCAAAATTTGTGTTTGTGTTATCTCCTCCAAATGCCACACATTTTTCAGCAATACCAAGTCTCCGTAATGTGTCATTAACATAAGATGAAATTGTTCCAGAAGTTTCATTGGGGGTGGTTTTTAGCTCAATAACTTTGCTGTAAATACCACCTGCTTTATAATCAAAAAACTGAATCCGAATGGGAAAAACCTTGTGGGACCCATGATTACTTCCATCTGTACACACTCCAAAGAAAGAAATTCCACCAAGACACTGAACAGTTACATCCACAGAATGTGGTCCCAAAACTTTGTTAATTATAGCTTCAGTCTTCATTCTAGCACAAGACACTTTTTTGGCAATGTCTGAATCGAAATAAATTTCACTGTTGAGTTTTGGAGTGTAGTCCATGGACTTGTAACTTGCATGATGCTCCACTGTATGAAAGGCCAGAGCTGCTTCAGCTGCTTTTACTCTGTGTGCTGACTTGGATGACTGACTATCCAAAGAAATCTTTTATATCTGGTATATTCTGACAACTTCTGATATTTTTTTGTGTTTCTGTGAAGCCAGGTGCACCTCCAAATCTTGTGCTCCTATAAAGAGTAAGTGCAAAGCAAGTGTCAGTTTCATATGATAAAATAAAGGGAGGTTATTTCAGTCGTTCACCGCCAGCGTGTCGGCCGTTCGGCGGGCTCTTCATGCAACAGGTCCCGGCAAATTGCGTTCAGGAAGTCCGTAACAGAAACCGCTTGTTTTGTAATGTTTCCACTTTTCACAATTACAGTTACAATTACAATTGAAATAAGCACGTACCTTGTCGCAAGGATGCTGTGTGTGTGTGGAAAAGGTGTCCTCCCAAATACAAATATTTCTGGCACCTTATTTCTGACAGAAAATCTTAGATTAGACATCGTTACTTTATCGTCAGTTGTCAGAAAGGGAAGACAGCATCCCGGCGCATAAAGCAAACCGAAAGCGTAAAATGATATTTAAAAGTAATAATAATGATGATCACTAACCTCCTGTGTTATAAGAGATGTTGAAAATGACCTCCTTTAACAGCAATACAACACGTTTCTTAGGTTCAAGAGATCCTGTCTATCTTAATTCCCTGACCACTTTTCTGCAAGAATTCGTTTTCACGTAATTATCGTACATAAAAACTCTCTGTTCAAGACTATATTTGTTTAACGACATAACTAATGAATGAATAACAATTAACACACAATAAAGCACTGGCCATGAGTAGCACATTACAATAACACAGTATAAGCAACACGTGTACTGATAAACGCAAACAGAAGTGAACATGAATGTACACTGACGTCTGGTAGCCGACAGTGTTGCTAACCATTTTTCGGCAATGTCCCTACAGACGTAGTCAAAATGTCCCTACAACTGACCAAATGTCCCTACGCCAAGTAAAGCGACTAAAAAAATTATCACCTCATGAGCATGCAAAACAGAAGATAAAATATACACATTTACTTACCAAATCTTTCTGCTCGGTGCTTCCACAATTAATGAAGGAGCGAATTTACATTTGCCTATCCTAACTTAACCTAACCGTACCTGGAAGCGGCCCCGGCGCCTACCCAGCGTCGAATAACATGGGTACCTGGGGGAAACCCTGGGGGGTAAAGGCGGTCAGGGGCGTGATGCTGATCACATCACCCCCACTCACGACCGGATCAAGAAAGTGTGGGGCGTTACCCTCACACCCCCTATACGCCTTCATGGCGTGGTGCTATGCACAGGGGAACACTTTACCTTTTTTGTACCTGAATGGTTCGTGGGGCTATCCGTCAATGGTTTGTTGGGCTACCCGTTTTTCGAGCCCAAATTTTAACTATGTTTGCCTTGCCTAACCTAACTTAACCTAACCTTACCGAGAATGCTCAGTGGGGCAATTCCTGAATGGTTTTGCGGTAATTGTGATTACGAACCGATAAAAAATATTTTTTTCGTAGCACTTTAACATCATCGAAGACGCCATTTTAGTATCCTGTAATTTTATGATTGATGTAATGTTGCCAAATTTACCTGTAATCAAATCAGTTCTTCTACATCGTGATTGTCGCTGTCACATGTAAGCACGTTCTTTGGGCAATATACTGAAATGAATAAGTTTATTAATTAGCCCTCCTGCACACTCCACCTAACAATCTGTATAACATTAACAACTTTTTTACTGTTCTCTTCCGCTATTCTTACACAATCCATGCTCTCCAAGTATGAAATCAACAGTGTGGCAACGCTGTAGACAGCGTAACTAATTGTAATTTGTTCATATCAACAAATATGGCTACCATACTTGTATACGGAGAATCATTGCGAGAATTGAAATGCTTATTTTACAACTTCTACACGTTAATTAACATTTTTTCCCCCTCACCCCAACATGTTAACTAGAGATAAATCATCACGAATAATTATTTCGTGAGTATAAGACGTAGCATAGAAATTACAGAAGGGTCCGGTATTGTAAATTCTTGCCTTAATGAATAATAGGGGTGTGCGGGACAGAATTTTTTGGGTCGGGACGGTAATTTTTTTAAATCCCGACATTCGGGACTGAAAAATTTGCAATTTCCCGACCAAGTCGGAAAATTTTCGGGACGGGAAATGTTCGAAATTTCCCGAAGCACTGGAAATCTCGAATTTTACAAGTCATTTTCACTTTAAGTGATTGTTTTTGCATTTCTAGAATAAAAACTTACAATTTTCGATAAGTTCCAGAAACTTACAAGGCAGAAAACGTCGAGAATTAACGACTTTTTAAAGTAAAGGATCCCGCACACACCTAATGAATAACGTTGAGTCGTTTACTGTTGATTATGTTATTTGAAGTCATACATGCTGCTGCTGTGCAGAGATAGATGTTGGTTGGTGATGCTGTATTTCCTGCAGTCTTTAACAATTCTGGTCCCATTTTATTTCCCTTTTTTGTTTTTGTATCACTTAACATAGAAAATATTCTTTCCGTTTCCGCTTTAGAATGTGGCAATGTTAGCACTATTTTCGCGAGAGTGGAAATGTTTTCAAAAAGGAACTTGCCTTGAAAGTTTTTGGCAACCGATAACATGTTCCAAAATTCTGATGGAGATTTGTTAGTTAGTTCTTTTTTCTCCTCTTCGCTAAAGTATCCAGATAAACTAATTCATAAAATGTCATTTACCAAGATTGAAAAAAGTACCTACGTTTTCCCTCATTTGGCAAAATCTGTCCCTACGTTCCTACGCGGGCGAAATTTAGTGAAAAGTCCCTATGCTTAGGGACATGTCCCTACGGTTGGCATCACTGCCGACACGTGCAGTATGAATCGCCCTCTCGCGGCTGACAACTCACCCAACCCCCGATAAGCTGCCGGCGCTGTCGCGACAACTGAGGATAAAGTAGCGATGTCTAATCTAAGATTTTCTGTCAGAAATAAGGTGCCACAAATATTTGTATTTGGGAGGACACCTTTTCCACACACACACAGCATCCTTGCGACAAGGTACGTGCTTATTTCAATTGTAATTGTAACTGTAATTGTGAAAAGTGGAAACATTACAAAACAAGCGGTTTCTGTTACGGACTTCCTGTAATGCAATTTGCCGGGACCTGTTGCATGAAGAGTCTGCCGAACGGCCGTCACTCTGGCGGTGAACGACTGAAATAACCTCCCTGTATTACTTCTTAACATAGTTTAAATTTCTTATCCATAATATTACTAGAAATTGTGAGACTGGTACATGAGACAGTACCCTTGACCCTCTGCACCCCAATGGAAAGTGAAAGTTTTTGTATGGTTTATCAACACCTTGTTGTTTTGGCACGCAGAGATGTGTTATGATGAATAAATGTACTTCTGTTACCTTAGCCTGAAGCAGCCTGGCCTGAAGGCTTCAAGTGTATATATCACCTGAAACGAAAATACAAAGCAACACCAGACATGATATTTGCTCACACCTCGTAAACAAAATATTAATGACAAAAGTCTGCAAATATACAGTAAATATTGATTTAATATTAAAATATAAAGTAAATCAAACCAAAAGAACTGAAAACTTATGACTCCTTGCATTAATAAAAGATCCCTAAGTGATTTAATTGTTAGTTTATGTGCATCAAGTTAGGGATCTTACCATTAAAATAACATTAAAAAATGCTTCCAACATCGGGCAACATCTCGTCTCAAGCATGAAACCCCTCAAAAATCTGCCAAACTGTGTGTAAACCAAGAACAGTTGCTCATGTAAGCTACTTTTCAAATTATATCCGGTAAATAATAATTAGTGGAGCCCGTAAGTGTGCCAATTCATTTCTCCAAGGGTAACGGCTCCAATTGTTTTATGATTTCTCCTAGCATAAAGACTAATTATCGTAGAATTTTGGAAATCATTGTCACTCAAAATTTGAACCTTCCTTAAAGTAATGAGCACTGTTTGGACTCGAAAAACAGTTATTTATGTTGAAAAAAAAACAACTTGAAAAATACCTTACGCACTTCTCATGGACAAGATATCCTCCGTCGACAAGCGACAGTAAATATCGTAGAAGCGTGGGAATGAATGTAGAAGTAAATCGGGACCTTAGTATTGGGTTGGTGCAAATGAAATGTCCGCTTTGACGTCTGGTGGGAAACTCACCTCAACAACACAACACAGGGATTGACTGACGTCACAGGTCTAACGTCATAAACTCTGTATACGTCCAGCAAACAGGCTGGAGCACCCAGACAGTCAGGAGGCAGCGTGTTGCTGAACAGGGTCGTCTGAAAGTGCACCATGGAGAACACACAATTGCGAGTGATTTGTCTTTACGGATTCAAACTGGGACATTCTGCTCAGCAAGCCGCCAAAAACACTAACAGTGCATTTGGGCCAGGAATGGTAAATGAACGCACCATTTGCCGCTGGTTTATCAAATTTCGTTCCGGTGACACAACATTACAAAATGAACCCCGTGGCCATCGACCAACATCATGTTCGGATGAGCTCCTCAGGAACGCCGTGGAAGCGGACCCTCGGAAAAGTGTTCGTGCCATTGCAGACGAGTTAGGCATACACCATACCACTGTTGTTCGGCGGCTCCGTGCGATCGGTAAAGTGAAAAAGTTGGACTCATGGGTACCACATGATTTTCACCGGTCAACAAGACTCGCAGTCCGGAGGTGTGCAGTTCTCTGAGTGTAAGGAATAACCGGGATGGTTTCCTGCATCGGATTGTCACTTCAGATGAAAAATGGATCTGCTATGACAATCGTAAATGATCAGGACAATGGTTGGATCGTGATCAACGTCCAGGGTGGTCTCCGAAACCACCTCTCCACCCACGGAAGGTGCTGTTGCTGGTATCGTGGTCTAGTGGTCTATGGTGGGTGTGATCCATCTTGCCTTTCTCAGGCGATGTGAAACCATCAATGGAGATCGTTACAGTGCTGAACTCCATGAAATTCACCGAAAACTTCTCCGGAAGCATCCAGCAATGGTCCACAGACATAGTGTCCTCATGTTGCACGACAATGCTTGCTCACGTGTCGCGCAAAGGATGGAGCAGGCTCTCCATGAGTTGCAATATGAAACCCTTCCTCATCCAACATATTCTCCCGACCTCTCTCCCACTGACTACCATCTCTTCCGGCATCTCGATCACTTCCTGACAGGAAAGACCTTCGCTGTTGATCGGGCGGTGCAACATGCCGTTGATGAGTTTTTTGCGTCGCAGACTCCAGACTTCTTTCGCCATGGAATCCAATTGTTGGGTGAGCGATGACAAAAGTGCGTGGCTGCAGACGGTGACTATTTTGATTAACCAGGTATTGTAGTTTTGATTTTTTTGGCCTTTGGCAATGACGCACCTGGGCCGGACATTTCATTCGCACCAACCCAATAGAATGCATTTAGGGACTTTATTTTAATGCTAAGGGAACCAAACCTAACCTGCCTAACCTAACCACGAATGCATATATTGAAGAAAATCTTAAGTAATCGCTAAAACTCCGTTAACAGACATACATCAAAATTGAACCATGTAAAAATTGCAGTCGTAGCATGATGAAATCGCAATAAAACAAAAGATACTTCGGCCAAAAAAAAAGAAAATCATTAAAAGAAAGAACTATACAGATGGGAAAAATCATTCTTCAGAAAACATGCAGTAAGTGATGACTAAGCTTCTGACGTGTGTGTTAACAGACAAACAGAAATTGAGCAATGTAAAAATTGCCTGTGCCCCATGTGTAGTTGGGAATTATACAATTGGAACTCGGGCTTCCAAGGTAGATAATACATAATTAGTGAAGCTTGTAACCATGCTAATTAGTTTCTCCAAGCTTCAAACTTACTTCTACAATACTTTCCAACATTCTAAAGAACTTCCAAACACTCTTATAAATCTTGCAAAATATCAGTAAACACCCGTAAATAATATATACAAAACTAAAAGAAGATGCAAAAGAGTGTTAAATGTAATGATTTAATAATTTTGCATATTTGCATTGGGAGTAATAGGTTCGATGCTGCTAGCGAGGTTTCTTTATTCCTTTTGTGTTAAATTTACTAAGTTTCATGACATTATCATTTACACGTGCTTTTTTTTTCGTTATACAAATAAAAATCTGTGAAAGTATTCAGATAGGTTTTGTACTTACATGGCGATATTTTGTGGCGAAATATCTGTTGTTTTCAATTTTCACACACATAAAATATCAACATCAATTGAATAAAAAAATTCAGACGTAATTCTCCAGGAGATACAGTAGATCAAAGGTTTGTAATAGATTTCCCTTCCCTTTAGTTTTGGAGGAATCACATTCACTCAGAATCATAAATGTTTTTAAGTTACTGTGAAAAGTTTTAGAGAATGGAAATATACAACCGTTAAAATAGTTGAGTGCACCAGTCCATTCCAAAAAGTGAAAAGCATAATAAGCTTTGAACAAAATGAACCGATTGAAAATACACTGAATTTGTCTACAATCCACGTGCTCTGATTTCAGTTATGGTCACTTTGTTTACTTGAAGACTGCAGATATGAGCATGCTTTTATGTACTAAAACTTTTCCAACAATCTGCTGCTTACATTGCATAATGCTTTGCAGTGGCAATAAAAATAAACCCTCAATACACCATTTGTGATATAGGAGTTTTATAACTAAGAAAAAAAATAGTCAGTTGCAATTGCTTACCTTTGTGTGCTACAGATACATATGTTCTGGCAGGCAAATATGGCACTCCGCTTCAAATTCATTTCGTCTGACTTGGAAGAATTTGTACTTGGTTTCCGAAACATCCTTGAATTTGCATTTTCTCTTCGGCATCCTTGCGAAATCAACTAAGTTGCACCAACCAACTACCAATAAATGCAAATGCAAACAAAGCTTCCGTCCGAGGAGAGACTGATTATAATGTATCAGTACACAGATTAGAAATAGGTTATATGGTAACAGTATTTCTACAGCGCTGTAGTGGCGATAGTGATAAGTATTTAACATATTGCTACTCGGCAAACTTGTAGATTATCAAGGTTGGCAGGTTGTAAGGGGGAAATTCCATCAGCAGATAAATAATTTCACTCTGATTTCTATTTGTTCAACTGAAACATATTTTTTTAGTTCAAATTACATGACGTTCAAACAGTAGGACATTTGTGATGTTTTTCCAATTCCTCCCGGATGCCGGACACGAGGCTAAAATGTAGGACATGAGCATATGAACATCGCATTAGGGTTGGTTTTTGGATACACTTGAAACAACTAAAAATCCTTTTAATATTGATATTTGTGTACAAAATAGTATCAGTTTTAGACTGACCTTGAAACATGGAATTATACCTGAATTTCATCTTGATCTCTTGAGTATAACCTGCTTTGTTACCATTCAGACCATAGGGTAAGGCTACCAGGTGTCTCAATTTAGTTAGAACAAACCTTTTCTTTTAACCCCTGACCCAACTTTCTTTTTATTCCAAATGTTCCGATTTTTATGTTTATACATATTTGTTTCTTTTTACTACAAGGGTTGATCAAATGAAAAGGTACAAAACGACACTGACAGTGTAAATGAATACTTTATTCAAAGTATCCTCCATAGGCCTGAGCACATTGATCCCATTGATGAACGAGCCGAATGATTCCTTTTTCCCAGAATTCCTTTGGCCGTGAGGCGACCCAGTCCTTCACAGCGTCCTTGAGTTCATCGTTCGAGGTGAAGCACTTTCCTTTGAGATGCTTTTTCAGGGGACCAAACACATGGAAGTCACAGGGGGATAAGTCCGGACTGTAGGGCAGATGGTCTAGCTGCTCCCACTTAAACCTGGCCAGTTCCGCGTGTGTGACCCTGGAGACGTGTGGACGTGTGTTATGGAGCAGAACCACACCCTCCGTGAGCAGCCCCGGTATTTTGTTCTTGATGGACCTGCGTAGGCTGCGGAGTGTCTCACAGTACACATCAGAGTTAATGGTTTGTCTGTGTTCAAGGAATTCCACAAGTAGCGGACCTTGCACATCGAAAAACACGGTAAGCAACACCTTGCCAATGTTAACGCCATCCTGTCCTAACACGCACTGCCACGTCACTTGGACGGCACTCTGTATCGGAGTCTCTGCTCTCTCCTGCGCATGCGCGTTCCCCTGCATGCTCCGATGCCGCGTGGCGACTCCAATCGCACCCCTACATATCACGCTAAGTTCTCCCATCGCGGCATCGGTATTATATAAACGATTCCGTTGTTACGACGTTTCGTACCTTTTCATTTGATCAACCCTTGTATAAGATCATTGCTCATGTGAATAAATTTATATGATTCTTGTGTTTTTATGAACTGTTGATGTTGTCAAAAGCTATTATTTTAAATCTAATTGTATTTTTTCTTAGTTTAAACTTTTGATGGGAAATTAGAATCAGTTTTAATTTATTAAGTACAGTATTTACGTGTGTGTAATGCGCACCCAGGTTTTTGATGGGGAAAAGAGACTAACTATTATATTTTCTATATAATGCACAGTACAATTCAGGTTCAAGAAATGGCTTTCTTAATTGTAGGTCTTAAAGCTGTTGCTATGCCCATCAAGAGTGAATGACATAGTGCCTATTCAATGAGTCACCTGTTGTTAAGAGGATAATATGTCTTGTGTATACGATGAGTCACCATCCCACACCACCTCCCTCCTCTCCCTCCACTGTGTTTAGATCAAAATTATGTTAATTTGCAGCACTCAGTGAATTATTTTCTATTATTTCTCACCCGACAAACTCTACTGATAAATATTCCCATGTGACAGGAGGTGCATGCTCGAATTCTGCCAGAATGGCGCAGCTTTTCTGGTGTTTCAAAACGTTCTATTACAAGGTGAAAAATCATGGGCAATGGCCATTTCACTTTGTGTTTTTTATACAGGGTGATTATAAAGTTTTGATCCATTTCTGTGAAAAACGGATATTAGAATCAAACCAATAATGAGAATGGAAAACCTAACACTTAGTAACACTCAATCTATCAAAACTTCTACAGATAATGTAAACCCAACCTCAGAGTAACACATAATCCATTACAGGTTGCACTGAGCCTTATTCCAAATGACCACACTGCACGTCCGCGTCACTGGGAGTTTTGTGTGGACGTGCAGTGTGGTCATTTGGAATAAGGCTCAGTGCAACCTGTAATGGATTATGTGTTACTCTGAGGTTGAGTTTACATTATCTGTAGAAGTTTTGATAGATTATGTGTTACCAGGGGCGCCGACTTGTCAAAATTATTGGGGGGGGCTGTGATCACTGAAATAAATGAATGAATGACTCACTCCCTCCCTTTTTTAAAAATAAAAATTACTTCTTCGTATAGGAATTTTTAAGCAGCTATTATATTCCTCATGCAAATAAAATGTAACATGAAAAACGTTTATAAAATTTTTCAAAGTCTCTTTGTCTCTTTTGTCTGCTCATTTGTTTTTTTAGATAATTAACATTTTTATTAACATTTTTATTGAAAAGTATGTATTTACATTACGAGGTCAACCTAACAGTCTTATGCCGGCCTCGGTAGCCGAGCGTGTTGGGTGGTCGACTCAACTCGCTTTGATCCAGAGGTCTCGGGTTCGAGTCCCGGCGAGGACATGGGTGCATTTTAATGTCCGCAACAGACATGTGACGGGTTGAAAATAACCTTAGTGTTGACGTACCCATAAAATAACGAATATTTACAATATTTAACAGTTTTATTTAATTATTTCCATAAAAGCTAACACAAATCGCAGGAAAATAGATTTACTTTTTTGTTCCTGCTACAATATTTTACTTTTTAAATTGAATTTTGCAATAATAATAAAAATAGCATGTAGATTAACATACTCAACAAAAACATATGAACATGATTTAAAAATAAAGCAGAAGTTGCTCTACGCACTGGGTTATTTGTTTATGAACTCATTAACGAGCGGTCTCAGGTCCAAATTATCAAGCACAATTTGATGTATGTGGACTACCGCTAAGCTGCTTAGTCTCTTCTGCCCCATTGTAGATCTCAAATATGTCTTTAGTCAGTGAATAGCACTGAATGACCTTTCGGCTGTGGCTGTCGTCACTGGCACAGTGCAGAGGACCATCATGAATTTGGCAACTTCAGGCAGAAGCTCCTGGAGGGTGCTGTCTTCCAAAAGAAACTTCCTTATGTCACGCATGGTAGTTAGAACCACTTTCTTCTGTTTGGCAATATCACCAAGCATGGACATGTGTAAGGAGAGCCTATCGGCATCCAAATCTTGGCGAAATAATTCTCGCATTTGCTGAAATTTTGTTGTGCAAGTGTTCACAGCTGAAATGCAATCTTTCTCTACGGCTGTTACTTTTTGTAGTCCTGTAGATTCATGTCCTTGTTTAACACATGATTTTGTTGTGTCACACACGTCAGTGTATATTGATTTATAATGCTATTTTGGAGTGTAGAACTTGTGAGTTTTGGCAGCATCAGGATTTTCAAGTCTTTTAGGGACGTGACGTTGCCGGGGCAATTCTGGCTCATCAACGAGGCTGAGTTTGCCCTCTGTGCATTTCTGCCAGAACTGTTCAAAACCCATTCGCTTTTCTTGAAAGATGTCAGTCAAGTATTTTAGTTTTGATTCCACTTTTGTAGCACCAATGCGTGGAAACTGAATCATACAGTTTACCTCTTCTATTGGACGCATCACATGGCAGTAGAGGGAGAAAAAGAAAAATGTCTTGAAGTGAAGCATTGTCTCCAGGTATCCAGTACATTTTGATGCTGCGTCAGTAGAATCTTCAGAAAATTTCTCAAAAAATTCTCATAGTTCCTTAAGATCTGTTGCATACTGGAGGTACTCAACGTCCACCGATGAGGGCAAAGTGGTCGCAGTCCAGTATGGCCAGCCTTCTCATGCACATCAAAAATATTCCTAAATATTTGCATTCTTTTAGGAGTTTCCTCGTTGGCTAAATTCATTATGTCTCTGATTAACATATGTATATTACTAAATAATAATTATATACTTAGTATATAGTAATAAGTCATGTGATTTGCTGTCTCCAGTCATAGCCCCCCAAAGTTCATGGTCTAGAACATTTCAAATGTGTATTTAAAGTTAAGTTCATGTGGCACAATTCAGAGTAAACTTTACAAGAGAAGCAAAATAATACATTAGATCCTCTTAAGCAAAATTATTTGGGGGGGGGCTCTGCCCCCACATCGTTAACATTGAGGGGGTGGCTTTAGCCCCCCAAGCCCCATGGAGTCGGCCCCTAGGTGTGTTACTAAGTGTTAGGGTTTTCCATTCTCATTATTGGTTTGATTCTAATATCTGTTTTTCACAGAAATGGATCGAAACTTTATAATAACTCTGTATTATTATTATCATTACCGAAGAAATCCAAGCTGGTAATTGTGCCTGTTGATATATACATACATGTTATATGCAGTGACATAGTAAAAATATGTATGGTTTCATGCGGGCTGTCGGAATTATTCCATTCAGCACAGTTTTCGGGGGCAAAAATTTTTGAAAGAAAGTGTGCATTATACACACACACTATTTGGTTTTATTTGCTTACTTAGAATGTCTCAAAAATAGATGGAAAAACTTGACTGTAGTAAAATGAAAATTTTCTTGAGTCATTTGAAAGTTTATTTCTTGTGAAAGAGTGCATCAATTTTATCCAAAATGTAATAGTTTCAGAGCTTGTGGACTTTTTGCAGCACTAGCTTCAACAGTGGGTGTCAGAAGAAGGAAGCCTGAAATAGATTACAACAAGAGGTTGGGTTGGGGGTTGAGTGATGATTTGACCATTTTACTCCATTTCTGTATTCCATTTCCTGTGTTTCACATTCAGGCCCATGTCCAGCTTCCAAAATAATAATTATAATTAAAAAACAACTGATTTCACGTTCAGAACATGTATGATAGGACGAAGTGTTTGCACTACGTGCAACTTACACTCGAACATTACTCAGTAACCAAACTAATTGATGCAATGGATGGAGCATTCATTCTTACATGTAAATAGTTCATTAAATTTTATAATGTTTGAAGTGTTATGTGTAGTTCTTTTATATATAACTATAATCTGGCTCACTTAGTAGCGGGAATAATAAAATAAATGTCACAAAACACATTAAAAACTTAGGTCTGACCTATGTTTTTAATGTTTTGTGCTGTTTATTATTTCAACCACTATCTGAGTTAGGTCTTGATTCTTCTGGCGTAAGAAGTTTTTAAAAATATAATGTTGAATTGGAGTTTTCTTTTTTTTTCCAGGAGGATTTTCTATGGGAGGTGCTATGGCGATGCATGTAGGGTACAGACTCTTACCACAAGTTGCAGGGGTGTTTGCATTGTCATCATTTTTAAACAACAATTCTGTGGTGTATGAGGTAAGTACAGGTGTCATGAATTATTATTTGCACAATTGTGTAACTTCCTTGTTCGCATAATAGTCCTGTCTAGTTTGCTGCACTTTTTGACTCTTTGCACTCACGTGTCTAGTTGGTTACAAAAGGCAACACCGAGCCTGTACTTCGTTGATTTTGTGCCACGTTGTGCATTGAATGTCTGCTCTGTTTTTGCACTACATTCTGGAGCTGTGTATAGTCACGTGGTGTGTGCTAACCAATGAAATGTACGTTTAAAGCTGCAAACAGACATTTGTTAATTTGTATGATTTCACAGTGCATTTTCAACCTGGTGTTGAAAAATGTAGTGTGGAGAACTAGACGGTCCTTATTAAGTCTGTATATTCATTATGAAAATATAACAATTTTGAAAATTATTTTTTAAGAATTTTGGTAGGGTAAGTATTAGATAGAAATAAAAATATATGCTATAGGATTCCTTCAGTTTTGGAAATGTTTCAGTTCAGAATATTATGTGATATTTCATTTCTGGAAACATACATGTTTTTTCTACACCATCTTGAAAGTTTTATGGAACTAAGAAAGTATTCAAACCTGCTTAACCAGTCTCTTGTCATTAACATAGACATCTCTAGTGGCTACTACAATTAGTGTTTACATTGTCAGGTTGATGTTTTTTTTTCTTGCCTATGGACAAAACCAGATCTCCAATCTTAAGTTTCAATATTTCAGTGTATATATTGTTCTTGTAAAAATTAATAATATTGACTACATAATAAATTAAGCACATGCGTTATTCAATTTTAATTCAATATGTAGTAGTAGTTTTTAATATATACACACTACATTTACATTTTACTTAGTTAATATCCTCAGAAGTATAATACCTCGAAAGATGAAGCTGATTGTGATCTACATGCAACATTTTATAAATAAATAATTTGGAGGTTCTTTTTAAAATTTCCTCTAAGCAATGGAAATTTGGTGATGTGGGGGCAGTGCACCATACAATGATACACTCCACAGAAGTAACTTAATTAGTATCTTCCTTAGTTCAAAGATTCACAGCAGGCCTCTGTGGCAGTGTTTAACACATTGTGCTACGATGCCAGGGGTCCTGGGTTTGAATCCCAGCCTGGGCATGTATGTTTGTGAGTATCCATTCATCAATTTCATCATGTCATCACTCTGCCAGACACAAAAAGAAGTAAAATAAAGCAAATCAATGAAAGGTTCACAGAAAAACTAAGTCTATTGAAGGTTTCCTCTGTATTGCTATTATTGCTATTCTTCTAATGTCATTGCCTACTATACAACCCAACTACCTGAAGCTGTCGACTTGTTAAGTTCTCCCACTTCAAATTCTCATTTTAATGAGTGTCTTTTTATTTTTTATAGTGATGTGCCTGTCTTTCACAAAATGTTCTCAATTCATCATTACCAGATACATGCATCCTCTTGTTGGTAGATTCTGTTCACTAATGGTGGAATAAACTGGAATGAATCAGCCATAGGGAATTAAAACCCACTTTTGAGAATAATATTGACTTTTTTGATTTTGCACTCTTAGTGACTGAATGCTTTTGTGTGTGCTGCTAAGGTGATGGACGTATATGCAGGAGCAGGCTTTTATGTATGTGGAGGCTTGGCGCTAACAATACAGTGAGGCTAACATCTCTCCATATATAATTACTTTTTCTGCCAAGTTATGTCAGATTGTTATTTATATTTTTACCACATTTCAAACTTATTTTTTCCGGTACTGGCCCTTTTCAAAGCTATTTTATTCCAGTTTATGAGCCCTTTGCAGCTGGAGTTCCCACTCCCCTCCACTATAAAGAAGTTCAAATCTCATTGCTTGTCATGATGACAGATTTTGGTGTGGTTTCTCTCATTAACTTCAGGAGATCTGCATATGATCCTTTAACAAAGGCCACAGACTTTCCACTTCTCTCCATTTCTTTCAATCTAACAGTATGAAAATGAGAAATTAATTAAATTAGCCACCTTAGTGACAGATTTCTGCACCGAAGACAATGAGTCCATGAGTCCATCTCCCAGATGGAGGATACAGTCAGTCCCTTTCAAATTAATCTGAGCAAGATATTTTCTTCAGAATTTTCCCAGTGTGCTATGCATTGCTTATTCTTAGATCTTGTGCTTTTTGTGCATTATTCGTTCTTTGATACAATAGTACGTATCTGCCCTGTGTGAGGATTGTGTAAGTTTAAATGTGCATTTCTTTACATGTGTTTTACTGATTATATTTCCTTATGAGATTTGTAATATCTTTCTTTAATAAATATGACTTCCAGAAAGCATAATGCAATTCTAACATTATCAGATACATATTTGCATGATACAAAGAGAAATTGCTATTTTTTGTTGGTGTAGCCACTTTAAATAGAATATATAAAATATTAATGGAAAGATTATTCTCAAGCCCAGAGGCAGCGATTGGGGGGTGAGGGAGGGCATTTGCCCCCCCCCCCCAAGTTTTGTAACACAATTGCCGCCACTGCCCAAGCCAGTTTTAAATCATAATTAAGTTTCATTTGGGGCAAGTAAATTACACAATGATAGGAACCACAATATATGATACACTCGAATGAGCTGTAATTTAACATACGAAGCAGTTGTGGTATTTTTTCGTGAAATTTCTCATTTTTACATTCACATAAAAGTCTGCCCTTGATTTCACTGTGCGAAAGGAAATTTCCCTCCATGTGGCATGAAATACTATCTTATTAATTTGCTGTTTTCTGCCCACCGTTCAATTATCTTTCTGATCATGATACAATCGAGGACACTTCTGTTTCAAGTGATCATATTGTTATCAGTGGAGTTATTACATTACAACCCAAGTTGTAGGAAAATATGCATGCACATATGTCATGAAAATAAATTTTGCAAAATGAAGATGAACAGGAGTGGCAATAAGGAAAATAGTTACTCCGCTCTTCTACAGAATATAGACCAAGTAAAATACTACATCTACAACTCAAAATATGTGAAGTAATTGATTTTTAGCTGGCTCAGTAGTGAAGTTCATAACTTTTGATCACTTGCATATAATCATCACTGCTCCCCATAATTTCGATTAGCCAAAAGTAGCAGAGATCAGACACTAAATAACAAAAATACAAACAAATTATCAGTTTTTAGTGACTGTTATATGAGCACCAGTTTCAATATTCATGTTACAATATTCAACTAAGGTTTTTTTTTCTTCAAAATTTACAAAAGCAAATCTCCTACACACAAGTCTGTAGCCACAGAGAAATCTCTACATCACATGATGCAACAAGAGTGAAATTTATGTTGCTTCATTACAATCTCAATTAGGCCATCCTAGATTACCCAGAACATACAGTACACAGTTGTTTGGTGTTATATATGTTCTAAATTTCTGGTCCTGAAGAACCGTCTCATAATTACGTAGAAACTTAGTACTGAAGGTTTCCATGAATCTGTTTTTAGTTTGTTCTATTAATTTTGGTGGCCACTGCCACCATCCTCATTGGAACTTATTGGGGTTTTTGTTTGTCTTTTTTTTCTGTGTTTTTTTGTTCCATGATTGCTGTCTGGGGTGCTGTTGTCGCATGTCTGCCTGCGTCATCTTCCATTCACCGATGTTATGGATGCAGGCAGACATGCAACAACAGCACAACTAGCAGCAATTGAGGAATAAAAAGCAAGAGAAATGCACCAAGCAACAATGTAACAAGTTCCTATGAGGATAGTGGGTTCAATACCTGGTGGAGGCACATAGTGGTTCGGATCCCACTTTAAACTGTAGGTCCAGTCCCAACTAGCCTTACTGTGCATAAAGTGGACTTCAAACACCAACTCAATCAATCAACAATCCAATGAGTATATTGGCCACTGGCCACCGAAATTAATATAAAACTAAAAACAGCTTCATGGAAACCTTGAGTACTAAGTTTCTCTATAGTTATTTACTGCTGCATCTCTCATTCCCATAATATGAAAGCTCCTCATATTCAAGGGTTGAAACATGATATGTTTTATGATTGCATTGCTGCAGATACATGTACCTGTTCATGATGACGAGTACAGTAACATTTGGAATTACCAAGAATTGTAATAAGATCGATAACTTCTGAATATCATAATTAGTACAAGTATTAACTTTGTATTCAAATATTCCTACGATTAATACTAATTCAGTGCTAAATAAGCATGCAACAGTAACCTTAGTTACATAGTCTCTAAACGTACAGTGTAAATTTGCCCCAATCTGAAAGAAATTGAAATTTTTACCTGTCTTTCGTAGGCATTAAAGTCAAAGATGGAGTATGAGAGTATACCACCCCTGTTCATGTGTCATGGGGACAGGGATACTCTAGTTCCACCAGAATGGGGTGAAATCACTTTCAAGAACTTGGATAAGTTGGGAGTCCTTGGTCAATTTCACACACTGAACAACACCTTCCATGAATTGAAACGGGGAGAGCTGCTAGACCTGTACAACTGGATTAACGAGTGTCTACCAATTGAAGAAGGTAGCTGAAAATAAGACTGGTGATATGGTGTGTGTGTTAGGAAGTCTTTACTAGCAAAGTCAACAGTTACCTCTAGAGATGAGTCAGTTTTATTTACACTTTTTGTTTTTGAATGTATATATCATGCAGTCTTCTGCCCAACATTTTAGTCAGCAGAATGCATTATACAGTCAGGAGTAAATTGTCATTCTTAGAGATTTACTGTGAAACACCCTGAAATGTCCACAAACAATTTTGCATCATGTATGACTTGATTTTTACCATTACCTGGCTTCTCTGCCAAAAAGAAATATGAATTATCGGAATTTTATGGCATGTATTACTGATTCCATAAAGATGACAATTTTCTTCTGACCAACTTGATTTGTGTTGCTAGATCTGTAGGCGTATGTGTATCCTTCGGTATGCATTCTCAAGAAATCTGTATTAGATAACATGGCATGCCTATGAAGAAGTTGGTGGGGGATGTATATCCCTTCTATTAATCTCTGATGGGTAAGAAATGCATGGAATGTATGTAAACATGGGTCAATGTACAACAATATAAAAAATATTGAGGCATATTCACCATACAGAATTTTTGGGGATGCTGATGTTGGGTATCAATAGTGTCTCTGGTTTTTCATGTTTACTGTGAGTAAAAGTGACTTCTCACAATATTTGCTTCAGCATTAGTAAACAAGATGTGGCATGAAGGTTGTGTATGCAAGAGCCAGATAAGCTCACGAAGTTATGGATCTGGATAATTATGAACTGAAATAATATTGTATTTGAATGCATGACAATGCCTGGAGCTCCATCAAAAGTGAATGAACGCCATAATCCAATTCCCCTTTTAACCTGTTAACCATGTTCTTTCTTTCCTCCCTTCAAAATAAAGAAAATGGTGCATTTTTTTAATTTCCTGGGTACTGATACATGGGTTTTGGTATCGGATCAGCCTAATATTTAGTTCTCAAAGTAGTGTTTGCCCTACTCAAAGAACAAGAACCTGTCAGTTTTAAGTGACAAAAGTGGTATTTTTTTTCCCCTGATGATTATTTAAGTGAAAACCCATTAATGATGAGACAACTTCCCTGTTCCTTCATGCAATACATTAAATGGACATGTCCGATTACCAGTTGCATCAATTATGAAGTAATAGTAACGGTGAAAATGTCATGAATATGAAAAACCAGTGGCCCTGAATGTAGATTATTTAGTCCTTTTTACGTAGATATTGAAGCAACTGATAGTCAATCTTTATAATAAGCACAGGTGGGATTTGTGGGTGAAATGGTGGCCAAATACCTCTTTCCCCAAGCTTGTGATAAAATGAGGCAAGTAATCTACCGAAACCACTTACAACAGAAGCATTCATTTTATATGTGAAAAACCCTAAATACTTTCTACCTTCCCCAATAAAAGTGTTGAAATCTAGCGTATGATAATGCAAATATTCTCGGATCTGGAAATGTTCAGCTTTACACAATATTTACTATAGGATATATATTTTTTATATAACTGTATTGAAGTATGTTGGTATACTTTGCTTAGAACTAAAGTTGCATACAGCACATATACAAAACTATGGCAGATTTGCAATTCACTAAACAAAGCATACTATATTTACCTGTTACGAATTGCCAAAGATTGTAAAAAAATAGTGTTGAGAAGATTTTTATGGTGTAATGATTATGAGCAACATGGTATTTTTATATGTAGTATTTCATATTTATGTGAAGCAATGTATTGATTGCCAGTGCCATTAATGGTTATGCAGCTGTCGTATGCACTATATTCACAGTACTTGGTCATAAATTATAATGTATATTTTAAAATTGTTTTTAGAGGATTGACTTGTGCCAATGTTTATGGGCACAAGATATGTGCAAATACATTGTCATAAGATACTTTGATAATAAATACATACCTAGTATTTATGGTACCTTTTCATGATAATTCCAAACTCTCAGTATCTATGCGATTTCAGTTTTAACAAAAGGGGAGGGGGCTATAGATGGCCTTGGTTGGAAGAGTTAGGGAGTGGCCTCTTTTAAGTCAGGGGGTATGTTTGTACTGATGACTGATATGTAAACCTCCTCCCATCTCTTCCATACTGAGGTTTTGGTGGATTGGGATAAAGGGTGGATGATCATTACCTGGAAACAGTTGTTGAGAAATTGTACACCTGGTGTGAAGTGCTGGCAACTACCCCTGTCATTCTCCCTTTTCTCTCCACCCTCTCTCTTTCTTTCTTTCTGTATCTCAAAGTGGTTGCAGAAGCAAAGTACACTCCCGCAACTAGACAAGAGACAAAGTGCTCAGGAAATAATTTTTAATAATTACTATTTCTCAGTATAGTTTAAGTTGAATAATTTTCTACATAAGTCCAGTGGTTTGCATAACTTGACAAAAATCCTAAAAACATTATAACTGTTGTCTAGACATGTTCCTGTGAAGTATATCCAAATTTTTAAAGTTACCTGTGACAACCTACTTGTCACAGCTCCGGTACAGAGGACAGTGATAGAACTATCCACCAGGAGGTGGAGGTCGTGCTGCTGCTACAAAGCCATTGGTCACATGCCTGGCATCATTTGGAGTGATGCAAACAACACTGTCATTAAACTATGGAGCAGTGGAAGAAAGTTTTATCGAGTGACTAGTAACGGTACATGATCTGGCAGTTGGATGGGAGTGTGTGGACCTGGTGGGTGTCTGGCGAACGGCATTTGCTGGAGTCTGTTGTGTGGACAGAGAAATTTGTGTGGGGGAAGGGCTAATAATCTGGGGCTGGTCTTCCTGGTTTCAACTTGGGACCTTAGTTTTAGTCAATGGGTCCACGACCTTTGGCATGAACAAAGACATTTTAGAGAATAACAGGCCCTTTTCTGTATCAACACGATAATGCTTCTGCCCACACCAAGGTTAAATGTACCGTGGTTTGAAGGAAATGAGGTGGAAGTGTTTAACTGGCCTGCCTAAAGCCCCACCTTGAACCCAATCTAACATATTTGGGATGAGCTGGAGTATCAGTTACCTACCAGAACAACTAGACCAACAATTACCTAGCAAGTATTCACATTGCTACAGGGAGAATGGAAACACATTCTAGCAGCAGTTTACCAGAACTTAGTGGTGAGCCTACCCAGAAGAGTAAATGCTGCAATAACAGCAAAGGGAGGTTTGACATCCTATTAATAATATGACTGGTGCCTTCAGAACCAAGAGTAATTGGTGTCCAGTGACTTTTGGCTACATAGTATAGGTTAACTCAAAGTTAAATTTAGATGTAAAAAATTCTTAATGATGGAAGATAATTTTCAGCCATGTCATCATCCCCTACCAGAGTGTTATTTATACATTTTTAAGATTTTAATGACACATGGCATGAGATTTTACCTTTTTTATTCATTAATCCTTAGCAGACTGAAACCTCTTCTGGTCAGAACTTTTTAAGTGTGCTTTTCAAACTTGCCATGAAGTACAAAAAAAGTAGCTCAAGAACTTATTGTCAGAGATGAAATCCATTTTGTGTTAATTTGTTTTCCAGGAGGTGACATTTATACATTGTAGCTCCCAATAATGCAAGTTAAAAGGAAACATAACGAAAATGGAAATGTTACCAAAAATTATATGTAGCAGTGTACATTCCTACAACCATGCAAAGTTGCTTTTTATATAGACTATGTGCTGACACACCCAAAAATTTTAACTCAATGAATAATAATGTATAAGCAAAGCATTGTTGCCATTTTATGAAAAATAAAATCTGGAAAATTGCTTCTAGCATTGCCCCTGTAGACATCATATGGACCAAATTTACATAGCAGTTCATGTAATGTCCATTCCCTAATTAAAAAAAAAAAGAGTGCATAATTTTAGAAAAAATTAATTTTCGGGAAATTTTGAAAATTGTACATTTCCAGTCATCCATTGGTGAATACATGTGGTGGTAAACATAACTACTCATACTCATGCTTATCGATTATGGATTTTAAAAGCATTTTCGTCAGTTTATTTATGGAATTGGAGCATACAGTGATGAAATCAGTGGGTGGTCTGGAAGGATCCCCTTCCTGAAAATTTCCATAACCTAGCAAAGCATTCAGACACTTTGTGAAATTTCTTAGCTATTATCTCCCAGACCTCACAGCTATTTGCCCCTTAACCAGCTTTTTGGTCACATCAGGTAGCATGTCTAGTCTGTTTGATCTCGAGGTACCTATGCCATTTGTTTGTCTTTTCAAGATTGGTTCAAAGAGATCTGGTGATGTTTACCAATTGTCCGTGACAATTGTGTGATCTTTGGCAAACGGTGGTTCACACATATCTAATGACAATGTTGGTGCTAGGAGGCATATAGAATTTGTCTTGTCATTCATTTCCTGTATAAATTCGAAAATACATTCGAATCGCACACTTTGTACAATTATAAGGCAAATCGGGCATGCTTTGTCTTCTTGCTTGCACAATTGTTTGTTTCTTTCACGAGAACATGGAAGAGAGGGTCCATAAATTCCAAAAAAATTGTCAAGTTCACTGGGGTCATTATCTTTAAATGTCTGCAAGATTTCATGAGAAACATTACTATAAGCTATAGAGGAGAATGTCTGGGGCACATTATTTGAGGTGGTCCCCTTCCAGTCACTTACATATTTTGATGTCCACTTGCATTTTGCGTAGACTGTTTCTGTTACATCAACATTTTCACTTTCATTTTCTTCAAGTTCAAAATGCAAACTTTCTTAATCACTTTTGTCTTCACTTTCCTCAGACTTTTAGAAAAATAATCTTCGCTTAGCAACAAAAAAGATTATATCGGCGTTACTAATATATTTTCTTCTGCTCGTAGCCATGCTGCTCGCGATCATAAACAAAGTCGCAGTTCAACAACTTCTAGAGAGCTTCATAAAAGCTCGAACAGAGGAAAAAAAGTAATGCAAAGCCCAACATCTACACGACACAGAAAATGCACCATAAGCGTGATCTGCGAGCAAAATTGAGAACTAGAAGCAAATGCAGCATAACCTACGTGCTTGCAAAGGCTAACTGGAACCCTGTGGGTAAGAGGTGTCAAACTGGTCGAATGAGTTAAAAGTCAAAGTAATGAACAAATTTAAGTTATCGTCCATTTTAATAATTGCTAACTAGCAATACATAATGTAATTTCATTTCGTTGAAGCTCGACAATGGACACGTGTAGAGCAGCAGGGCTTCCATTGTTGTAACGAATTTCAACTTATTTCACCTATTTTAATGATTAGTCGGTTAACAGTTTGCTTTTGAATGTTGGAGACGTACTTGTGTAGTCTTATAGAAATTTACACTTAATTTCATTTAATTGAATTACATATCAGAGGTAAGGTGCAATTTTAAAAGTTAGTATTAGGGATGGGACCGATTAATCTGTACTCTATCGGTATCGGCCGATATAGGCATATCGGATTATCGCTAAAATTACCGATTATTTTACTGATCTGATATATCGATAAATATCTGATAATTTAGTGCAAAATTTTGCCATTTTGTTATAATTTTTATGGATAATCTCCATGCCTACTTTCCAAAAAAAGTAATGTCTAAATATGCAACTTCTCTTTCACTGCAGTCACCTCGAAATACACATTTATTAAGGAGGTCAATGAACCTTTCAGGTTCTTCAAAGACCATTTCTAAATTTGAGGAATGGGTAATCAGAAATATAAAAGTAGGTTTAAGATGGTTTTGGTCAGACAATCAAATACATGGCTTAAATTTCTCTATGAGATTCTGTTGGGTTTGAATAACACATCATGACATAGCTCATAAATACCACTAGAGTTGAATTATTTTAGTTGATCAAAATATTCCACCTCCCTTTTTTTATAACATTATACATTCATGACTTGGTTTGTAGCTTGTTATTATCCCTTGTAGGGCACAAAGATGTGTAGTTTTATTTTATTTTCTACGTTTAATTTTGAAAGGATATTATACTACCAATTTACATATTTAGTACTTTAAACTGATGCTGCTTCTGCACAAAAGGTGCTTCACAGTCACCTCGAACATGCAATCATACAAGCTGAAAGGGAAGTTGCAGATATTTGCCGGCTGGAGGAGTTAACGCCAAAAAGGGGCCAAGGTATTTACTTGTTCATATTTTTCACACTGGCTGCTAAGGAAATGAATGTCACTACATTGTACACAAGGTGCTGTACTTAACAAATTCAAAGCTGAAGAACGCCCGTGTTGTATGGGCAAGCACCTGTGAGTTTTGTATTGCCTTGGGCGAAGGTTCGATTCTTTCCAATAATACTAACAATGATGCAGAGATTTCTACAGTTTGTTGAGAAATGTGTGATTCCCATAATGTGTACAGGAGAGAGAGAAAGGAAGGATTCAGTTAATAGAAAGGCACCCGATAAGTAATGTTCATAGCAGATTAGGTAGTTCAGAGTATGCCAACGTGTTACACTGTACAAACAATGAAATATGGTCAAGAAGCTTTGATGTTATCGATTCAACCCGTATCCATTATGAAATCATTGAATTCTGAGCCAACCGAAGATCGTGCTATGGCTAGTACGAGTTTTGTCCACATGCGGATACCAGATGAAGCGACAATTTTGAAACGGAACGTACTGAAGGAATTGAATACACAAGATTGACGGGACAGTTGTCTCCATCAGGCGATAATAATAAAAAATGTTCCTGAATTGGTACAGGCCACTCCTTGGCTACTGCGACCTTTGTGAAAGAGTACAGAATTTGCTCTCACACGTTGTATTGTTACTAAAATTGAATGCACCTTTCTGACCTGCAGTGACGTATTCTCCATATTACCGCGTTTACCACCGGTAAACAATTTTTTTTTTCATATATTGTTTCTTATACATTCAGCTTTAGTATGTGGGTAATTGCTTATTATACACAGTCCGTCCAGTAGGAAAGGTGACTGATTTTTTTGCCATGGAACCACCAGTGCCATCTATGGAGAAGTATATGTACTACGTAGCGACACATTTTGATTTTCTTCCAGCAAAGTTGCAAAGCGCTAGCATCAGCGGTTGACTCGTGCGGATCTTGTGACTGACAGTACCTGCTGAACATCGGTCAGAAACAGAGCAATGGAGCAACGTGCCAACATTAAATTCTGTTTCAAATTGGGTAAAAGTGCAACAGACACATTTCAAATGATTCAAACTGTTTACGGTAGTGAGGCATTGAGCCGTAAGAACGTGTTTAAGTGGTATGCAAAATTTCGTTATGGTCGGGAGAGGATTGAAGACGATGTGCGACCAGGACCATCAGTAACTGTGCGAACTGACGAAAACGTCCTAAAAGTGGCAGAGATTGTACGCAAGGACCGTTGTGCTTCTGCAAGGTTCATTGAGGATGTCACTGTAATTCTGAAGTCCACATGTCATTCTAACCAAAAATTTGGGCAAACTGAAGGTCTGTGCGCGGTTTGTGCCACACACACTCTATGACAAACAAAAACAGTGCAGAGTGGAACACTGCAAAGACATGAAACAAGCAGCTGATGTGGATCCAGGATTCATTGCAAGCATTATAACAGGTGATGAAACATGGTGCTTTCAGTATGAACCACTCACAAAGCGTCGGAGCTCGGAATGGAAGGGTCCAGGCTCTCCAAAACCGAAGAAAGTGTGCATGCAGAAGAGCCGAATCAAAACTCTGCTCACGGTTTTCTTTGATTCCAAAGGCATCATCCACAAGGAATTCACTCCAGAGGGTCACACTGTGAACTCTGAGTATTAGGTGGGTGTTTTGCATTGTCTATTGGCCAGGATTCGTAGAGTTCGGCCTGAATATCGGGAACAAGGCTCATGGTCTCTGTTGCATGACAATGCGCCCGTGCACAAGAGCAGGTTTGTACGCCAATTTTTGGCGTAGAGGAGCTTGGTACCCCCATATTCTCCATGCGACTTCTGGCTATTTCTAAAACTGAAATTGGTGTTTCGACACCATTCCAGACATCCAAAAGGCTTTAACCGCGATTTTGGATGCAATTCCGAAACAGGAGTACCAAGACTGCTTCACAAAGTTCTACAACCGCTTCAGTGCATGTATTGACTCACAAGGTGTCTATTTCGAATAAATGTTATTGTAAACTACCAGTCCACAACGTCTTTCTTTCATTTCTCATTAGTCACCTTTCCCACTGGACGGACTGTGTATACAGAGTTATTCAAAATGATGGATACACTTTCATTCATATTGTAGAGATATGGAGACCATTAAACCGAGAAAACCTCGTCACGTTAACATTCACCCTTGTTCATTTCCCGAACTTGTCCGACCAGCGAGCGATCTCAAGAATGCGCTAACTTGTAACTTCCGTAAAACAAGGAACTGGAAAGGCAAACGCGTGGATCTAAGCAGGATCTACCGCGTTTGAAAGGTTTAACAACCTTTCGACGCCTAGAATGATAAAAGCAAGCTCCTACCCGGAGCTCGCTCTCTTTTGATTCTGACACTCATCGACGCTACATGGATAACTAGTCCGATTACAACACGTTACACTGCTAACCACGACGATGGAAGACGGAGTTACCGCTGCCTAGCATGCTACAAGGCGCAAGGGATCGCTTGGCTTGGTGAACTGAGGGTCGCTGGATAGAACCTTGGAACTGTCACGATTCGGTCTGCGAGAAGCATCAGGACAAGACATCACACACATCTACCAGGTATGAACAAGCGTGAATAACCTTACACCAACTTTCCATATCTCTACCCTCCTAACGGAGCAGGTTCAGCCATCAAACATTATTAAGCTCTACCTAAATGTTTAAATGAAACTTCCCTGTAACCTCTCTAACCCCAGGAAAACGGGGTTACAACATGGTGGAGATGCTTCAGGCCCTTTTTGCAATTAAGTACCCTCCTGTACGAATTGCTTTACATTAAATTATTCTCTCCCCCCCTCCCTCCCACTTTGGAAGCATTTTTAAAGTCAATTTTTAGTAATTCCAATTCATACTCCCACAGTACGCTTAAGATGCGTCAGACCCAGTGACAAGTTTGTGTATTACCCTATGGAAAACAACCCCTCTTTTTCTTTTATGCCGAGCCCCCCCCCTTTTTCAACAAAATCTAGTTCTTCTGCATAACATGTATTCAAGCATCATTCACACAGGAATGAGAACACTTGCTTATACTTATTTGACCAGCGATATATTCATGACATAAATAACTGTATGCCCATACTTTCATTTGTTCTTTGGTCAGCACGACGAACCTTCGTTTATGAATACGTCACAGATAGCGTTGCACGAACACCTAGATTCCTCCCTCGACCAAATCATAGAGTTAGCAACTGCAATCACGGCAAATCCAATAAATTCACGACCTTTATCCCCAATTCCCTCCCCTCCACTAACACGGTTAAGGTCTGCTAATAGAAATTACCCTCAATTTGTCCTTGGACTACAAACACCCAACAAAAACCAACCCCAACCCTTAGCGAGTACCCCGGCTCCCGTTTCAACTTCCTCTAACACTGTTAATAACTCTGATCACTTAACTGTAGAAATTCCCACCACTAACATGGCCACCCCAATTCCAACTGCATTATACCCGGCACCATTTAGCGGAAATGACCCTAAGCACATTGACTCATTTTTCCTTAAGTTCCAAAATGTAGCACATGCCGCAGGATGGTCGGAAGCTAAGCGTAAAGAGATGTTACCTTTATTTTTGACGGACACCGCTTTAACTTATTTTCATGACATACAGAAACGACCCAATTTTGTAGACTTGACATATACCCATATCAAAGACAAGCTAAGTACGCTATTTAAGGGATCATACTTGTCAGCAGATCCTGTACAGATAATTCTCCAGAGAAAACAAGTGGTAACCGAGCCCATTCACACCTACGTTATTGCTAAAAAGGCATTAGTCCAGCAATACTTCCCGAACGCCACTGAAGAACAAACTCTCTCTTACATCATCACGGGACTGCGAGCCAAATACATTGGCTGTTTAACCAACAAGCATTTTGCTAGAACAGAAGAATTAATTGCCCACCTACAGAATTTCGAACGCCAGCAGTCATTAATTAATTCACGTATGTTGGAAGAGAAATTGGAAATAGATCAGGCAATCGCTCAGGCGAGCTTGCCCCAGACATTCACCCCGTCACCACTTCACAGCTGTTCGCATGCACAGGTCTATTCCCCCCTCCCCAGTAATTCTCACCCCTTGACTCAGCACTTTGTACCATACAACCAATGTCCGTCTCCTTCTCTCCCACCATTGACACATCAAGTCCAAAGTCTACAGTCCGATCCCGCTTCTGTAAATAGTTCCCACACAGTGTATCAAGGAATGTATCATATACCGAGTTCTGATAGTGCCCGCTGCGCGGCGATACCAGCCGTACCCAGAGTAGAACACGCTCCAAGTGCTACCTCTGGTGACGAAATAAACAAACTTTCGTCACAAATCTCGACCTTAGCTTTGCATTCAACCGAAGAGATGAACGCCAGTTCTCTTTTCAACCTTTGCTCAAATGTACTGGAATTTGCGAAGACGGCTAATCAAAACGCACATAACAGAGGTTTCAACAAGGGGAATAATAAGTCCTCTTCCTACAGAAATAATAATAATTCTAGGGCTAATCACAGAGGTAACTTTCGATCGAACTCAAGAGGCCAGTTCAGAAGTAATGGTAACAAGAGGTTTCAACGTCGAGATCAGGCTAATCGCGACGATGCAAATACCTCAGCCTGCAAGTTTTGTGGTCGTTATAATCACGAGAGCGACAACTGCTTTTACAAGCCACAACGAGACAGTGATTTAAACTAAAATCATCTTCGACTTGCAGGAACGAAATCGAAGATAATACCAGATTAGATAAAGTTCCTATAATTGAGAGAAATGGCCTATATTTTATCAATAGTAGCATACAAGGAAAACAGGTAGATTTACTTATTGATGTGGGTTCCCAAATCTCAATTTATCCTTCCCACCTTCTCCCTACTGAAAGAAAAACATACAAGGTACAATCCACAATCCAAGGTGTGTCCGGATCGAAACTGAGTGTGTCTGAAATTGTAGTTCTTCCAATCATAATTGGAAAGCGTAAATATTCGCACCCATTTAGAATAGTAGATTCAACTAATGTCCCTCCCCTTTTAGGAAATGACTTTTTACGAACGCAGAGGTGCGAAATGTCGTTAAAAGACAACACAATAACTATTTATCATTTAGGACGTACTCCAAATTATAGTATTTTAAGATCAAAGTACAAGACTCACCAGCTGTCCCATGACATATTCACCCAAATTGAAAATGCAAATGTGTATGAGGGAAAAGCTACCCTTTCAAACACAGTTCAGTTAAGTCCACGAACAGAAACTTATATCAATTTGAACATCACCACTACGACACCTAATACACCTAAGCCTGTACTTTTTACACCATCTGCTTCCCTTATAAGCCAGCATCCAGTTGTCCTTCCCAATGATACAGTAAACACTCAGTCACCTGTCATTCCCAAAGACAACCCTATAGAAAAGACTAATCTTGACAAGAAAGATGATGATGATGATGATGACTTATTCTTTCATCAAGTATTTCATGCACAAGCAGCAGATTTTGATATTAGTTCAGAACAACGTAAAGACCCCTATTTTAGAGACATTATTAATGTTTTAGAAAACAAAGATAAAGCTAGTGACCCTAAACTAGAAAAGCTTTCGTATTCTTATGTACTCAAAAATGGAGTCTTATACAGGACTAATAAAATCAAAACTGGTAATAGGGATAGACTTTGTATTCCCCATGCATTAAGAAATCAAGTTTTCGACCTTATTCATGCACACAAAATGAATGGAAGTCACCAAGGTGCACAAAAGACATATAATTTAATGCTTATGCGTTACTTTTTCCCCAATATGAAGAAATTTGTGTACGATAAGGTTAGACATTGCATCCCTTGTCAGATCTCAAAGAAACCACAAGGTTCTAAACCGCATACGCTGCAAACATTTCAACCAGCCCAAATTCCTTTCCAACGAATTCATATTGACGTATGTGGTCCTTTAGTCTCTTCAAAAACGCACAAATACAAATATTTCCTATCAGTAGTCGATAGTTGTACAAGGTACGTCATAACAGCTCCTTTGGCTAATCACGATGCACAAAACATAGCAACAGCCCTAGTTGAGAAAGTCTTTTTAATCCATGGCATCCCGGAAACGATCTATTTAGATCGTTCAACACCCAATTCAAGTTTACTCTTACGAGAGTTGGCTAATCTTACAGGCGTACAACTAAAATATGTAGATACTTGTGCCCATTTCACGAATGGATTAGTTGAAAGTTCATTTAGTTACTTGAAGAAAGCTATGAGAGTTTTTGTGTTAGAAAAGAAAGCTTCATGGTGTGACTATTTAGCTAGCGCAGCGTTCAGCCACAACGTTACAATCCATTCTGGATCCCTCCAGAGCCCGTATTTTACTTTATTTGGCTACAACCCAAGGATCTTAGCTGACGCAGTCCTTCCTTCGAACCCCGACAATGTTTCCCAGACGAACGCACAGAGACTTGAACTCCTGACTTCCATACGTAAGACAGCACATGACAACCTGCATAAGCGTTACGAACAGCAGAAAAAGTACGTAGACAGCACTTCTAGGAAAATGCAGTACTCACCAGGACAACATGTATGGATTCTAGATGCCACTCCAACTCCAGGCGTGTCAAAAGCTTTTGCGTCCTCTTATAAGTACAAAGGAACTATTCTTCGCAAAGTTAACGAGAATTCCTACGAAGTAACTTTCATCGACGGCAGAAGTAAACAAAAGACTGACACTATTACTATTTCTAGACTCAAAGCCCGCTACGACTAGTGCCATGATAACCCCACTAACATTCATTAACACGCCATTCCGTTGTCACTCGCTTTAGCCTCCTCGCTCCTCGTTGCGTACATTGCACATGCATGATCCAGCATTTTCTCACGCTCATCGACTCCCCTCCCCCCTCTTTCCACTTCCAGTGCTCGCACTGCATTTCTGCGTTAGAACGAACTCATTTTTATTTTTAATACATCATGGTTATTTTTATTTTTAACAAGATCAGGATTATAGAATGCTATTTCAATCGTCGGAACATTTATAATACATCTCTTGCCTAATAATTAATTTTTACTGATATTTTAATGTTATTTTATAATATGCGATTAAACGCATAGTAATAGTCAGAACATATCACTTAGCTGATTTGACTAATAAGTACTTAGTGTGTTTATGATCCTAACTAGCAAATATTTTTTTTCCCCATTTGCTGGTACATATACGCTCAAATGAAGAAAAAAGTACAAAGAAACAAAGAAATAAAGAACGAATGAACTAAGATAGAACAAGATCAATGATTTAAAGAACAAATGAACTGCGTAGAACTTGCTTGAACTTTTGGCTTTTTGGCCATAGCAATTTTTATTTACGCTCAGGTGTAACGCGAACTGCTTCTTTGAAAGCTGCAATGCACTAAATATGTTAATAAAGCATATCATAAATAAATATAGGCAAATGTTCCCACTCTCTCCTTTAATTTTATAGTTCAAATATTGATAGCATACAACATGGTATAGCTCATATCCCATGAAATTACAATCTACTGTATTTTTCAACGAACTATTACACAAATCTATTACTTACTCTTTTTCACTTCTTTTTCATTTTTTTTTATTAGCAGCGAATCGAAGGCGCTTAAACCTTTGTCCACAATACACGTAAAATTCTTGCAATTGCTTTTATAAACGACATTTACACATATTACAGAAGGAAATGTCTCGTAATCACTTAGTTCGTTCTATCATCGCTGAATTCTCCTTTCTTTTCTCATTTCATTCCCGGCTAAGCCGACTATTCAAATTTCCCCCGTTGCGCCCCGGCGAACTTTCCCGACAACATGGTAAACCTGTTAATCAAAAACAGGTCCCCTTAAAAACTCTACGTCAAATAAGCAACAACGCCCCTTCGCCGTCATTCAAATCAGATATTACCTCCCCTCCCCCCCACAATAATTCACCAGCTTTAACTGAAAGTCCCTTTTCAATTGATTTCATAACCCGTCATCATTTATTGTAACCCTGCTCCACTACCTTTTGCTTTTTCCTAATTTTTCCCTTTTTTGCGCTTGTTTCATTCTCATCGCCACGGATGTTACTGGACCCATGACGACCACCGGCTTGTACCATCGAGCGACAGACCTAGGCTCATCGCAGAGACCGACGACGATTTTGTGGAGTTCCAGCACCAACAAGGACCCGTTCCCGTCTGGACCCATGGCTGATTTTTCCATCTCCTACGCCGCGACCCAGGACGTCTCTTGACCCAAAGCGCCATCGCAAAGTTGACTTCCAGACTGCCTTCCCATGACGATTTACATCGACAAGGCCCCGCCCACTGAGTGCATTGTGCTCTTGTTTCCTGACGTCATATGATGCATATGTTATTTTTCATCGGCTACAAGTGTTCCGGTGCTCAGCTACTTCAACTACAGTAAGGCACATGCTATTAGTACACACGCATGTTCTTTACAGTGCCAAAGTTTGTGCCCATGGGTACTGCCCATACTGGATTAGAGATACGTCTCTTTCTTTTGTGTTTTTTTTTTATCGTCAGCTGCACAGAACGTCCAGCCTATGGCGGCATGCAGTTTACAGAGTTGCCATAGGTAACATACCTCAAGGCTCCGCCCAGCATCGTGTATGTTCCGCCGAGTGTACTTTGAACTCAGCACACAGTAAACACAACCGCTTGCGGTTCCCGGCGTTTCTTCACACGGTGCTGACATGTGTTTTATTATTATTATTATTGTGCTGTCATCATTCAATCAAAACTAGTTCAGTGTCACACTTACGTAATTATTTTATCCATGCCTCAAGACTTAGTTAATTGTGCTCGTACTTTTTGAGTTTATAAGAGGCTATGACCTACAATTTAATTTTTTTTTTATTTTTCTACGTGTTTTTATATTTTTTTTCTCAACGGTGTTTAGTGCCACGTTATTTTCGATGATATGACTATTCTGGTGATTACAATTTTTTTTATGGTGATGCGATTCTTCTAGTGATTTACTGTATTGGTTTTTTTTTTACGAGTTTGATTTGTTAATAAATCATAATTTTTAAATATAACCTACTCCGGCCGAGGTAGTCGACCATCACAGAGTGGTTCGATTATTTCAACAAGGGGAATGTAGAGATATGGAGACCATTAAACCGAGAAAACCTCGTCACGTTAACATTCACCCTTGTTCATTTCCCGAACTTGTCCGACCAGCGAGCGATCTCAAGAATGCGCTAACTTGTAACTTCCGTAAAACAAGGAACTGGAAAGGCAAACGCGTGGATCTAAGCAGGATCTACCGCGTTTGAAAGGTTTAACAACCTTTCGACGCCTAGAATGATAAAAGCAAGCTCCTACCCGGAGCTCGCTCTCTTTTGATTCTGACACTCATCGACGCTACATGGATAACTAGTCCGATTACAACACGTTACACTGCTAACCACGACGATGGAAGACGGAGTTACCGCTGCCTAGCATGCTACAAGGCGCAAGGGATCGCTTGGCTTGGTGAACTGAGGGTCGCTGGATAGAACCTTGGAACTGTCACGATTCGGTCTGCGAGAAGCATCAGGACAAGACATCACACACATCTACCAGGTATGAACAAGCGTGAATAACCTTACACCAACTTTCCATATCTCTACCCTCCTAACGGAGCAGGTTCAGCCATCAAACATTATTAAGCTCTACCTAAATGTTTAAATGAAACTTCCCTGTAACCTCTCTAACCCCAGGAAAACGGGGTTACAACAATATATATTTCCTTGAATATACATTGAATATGAATAATATACATACAAGAGAGAGGGGAAGGTCTAAAGTTTTGAATACTACCGCTAGAGCGCTGTTGTGTAACCAACCACTAGAGTGCGCATGCTCGTGCCACCAAGGACCCTTGAGTTTGGCAAAACTGAATCTGCAACAGCAGTGCAGCGAGCATTCAGTCTTCGATTCGACATAGAATCACCAATTAGGAGGAGCATATACTGTTGGTTTAACTAATTTCAGCAAACTGGATGTCTCTGCAAAGGAAAAAGCACGGGCCGACCGCGTGTGTCAGAGGATGTGAGACAAATTGGCAGTTTTGTGCGCAGTCCTAGAAAGTCAACCAAAGCAGCAAGCAGAGAACTTGGAATACCTCAAGCAACTGTAGGCGAGTTTTGAGACACCGTTTACTGTACAAATCATACCAGTTACAACTTGTACAGGCGCTTCTCGAGAGTGACAAACAAAAGCGTATTGAATTTTGTGAGAACATGCTAGACAAAATGGAGGATGACACATTTCTCCCGCACGTAGTGTTCAGTGACGAAGCGACATTTCACGTTAGCGGAAGAGTCAACAGGCACAATGTTCGTATATGGGGTCTGGAAAATTCCCGTGCCACGCTGCCACGTGAGAGAGACTCACCAAAGGTAAATGTGTTTTGTGCCTTATCGCACAAATATTTACTGACCATTTTTTTTTCTTCTTCGAAGAGCACTGTAAGTGGGATTTCGTATCTCGACATGTTGGAATGCTGTCTTGCTCCTCAACTGAATGAAGCTTCCCAAAACTTTATTTTTCAACAAGATGGGGCTCCACCCCATTGGCACCGTGCTGTTCGAGGATTTCTGAATGAAGCCCTTCCTCACCGATGGATAGGTCACATAGGAAATGAAGACCTGGCTCTTCTGTTGTGGCCACAGAGATCTCCTGATCTCGCACCATATGACTTTTTCCTGTGGGGGTATGTCAAACAAGCCGTGTACGTACCACCTCTACCACAAACTCTGGGTGACCTGCAGAACCGTATCACAGCTGCAGTGAACTCAGTTACACAGGAGATGCTTCTTCGTGTGTGGGATGAGTTCAGCTACCGCTTAGATGTTTGCCGAGCAGCAGGCGGTGGCCATATTGAACATCTGTAACCTCTATTGTAAGTTTGTAAACTTTAGACCTTCCTCTCTCTCTTGTATGTATATTATTAATATGTAATGTATATTCAAGGAAATATACATGAATGAAGGTGTATCCATAATTTTCAATATCCCTGTATTATGCAAACTATTAAAACAAGCTTCTAAACCAAAATTTAAGTAATTATTTAAGGAAGCATTAAAAGACTGTTTGTGTACGCCACTCATCGTTCTCCATCGCATCCTTCTGACGACCAAGTTATCTCCTCGATTGTTTGCGGGGAGGGCGAAGGAGCCGAAGCGAGTGACTATTTAAAAACACGAGGCCTGTCGGCGCCAGTTCCACCGTTGGCAGAACACTTCTTGTTCCTTCCTGCTTTCTGTTCCGCGCTTGGCTGAGGAAGTGTTGCTGCATGAAGAGAAATTTCCCTCCGGTACAGGAAAATCTAGGTCCAATTTTCGGAAAAAGGAAATTTTATTAAAAATGTAGAAATTGCCGGAAAATATGAAGTTGTCGGACTGTTTTTTATTTACTTGCATTGGCGTTTTATTTTCCTAACATCTTGATAGATGTATAATAAATAACCTCGGATTTTAGGTTTTTAACCTAATTTCTTTGCAGGTAAATAAGAAATAAGTTATATCAGAGTTTCATTAAAAAACTAAAACAACTGACGAAGTTTTATAGTGCCTAAAATAACCTATTTTAGGTTTATAAGCCTAAATTAAAACTTTTTTTATGTTTTACAGGATTTTTATATCTCGTAGAGGTATTTACTAGGTTTGGTGGCGAAATATTTCAATGACTGGCGTGTTTAAAATATGTTTTCTGTCGATTTCCCTCCATCCCAAGTATATGATGTCGATCAATGATTTAAACAAAACAAAAAATGTCTGACGTCACTCTTACCTGCAGACAGTGGCGGCGAAAGGGGACAGTTCTCCCCTACGTTTTACCACTGCACTATAGACTCGTAATGCTAAGCCTTGCCTACTAAGATAAAGTAAACTGTCCTTGCCCCCCTCCCCATTCTCAGTTTTGGCACCCAATCGTCTCTACTGCCTGCACAGTCCAAAGGGCAAACTTCTGATCTGTGTGGCCATGCTCACTCTCACATCAGTTTGGTCCTTTTGTGGCATTCACTCCTTGCGAAGGAATGTTTCAGCATTCAAATGTGCACTACTGACTATGTTTCTGAAAGATAATTTTCAGCACATGAAATTATCCTCACAGACAGAAGGTGGAGTTTGAGTGTGGATAACGTAAAAAGATTCATGGTTGTCACTAGGATCATGAGAAAATTCAAGTATAATTCCTGGTTTTCAATTCGAACTTTCCAAAAATTCAAGGATACAAGCAGATGTTTTCTCTATTCCAACCAGTGACGTGCACTGAGGAGTAGCTAGTCTAGCAGAGATAGATCAATCAATCTTAAATCTCTAATTATTTTCAAATCACAATATTTATTGTATTGGTGAAGCCACAGTTCATATACAACACTTTTTTTCACGCGCTTCTCGTCCCTCGCTGTGTTCAGCAGGCAAAGCTGACTGACCTAGCTCGATCTTCTTCCGCCTCACAGTTCCAGGTAGAAACGGGTTTCCGAAGGGAAAGGGAAGATTTCTGCCTCTACCTCCCTTGTCCCCTCGCCACCCCTCAAATGGTTGAAAGCCCATGCTTTCAGGTCCTCCAGTCTATCTCCTATGGGACAGATAGGGTATTGGATTCCCTTCGCTTCCTTTGTAAATCCTCTAAAGAACTAAGGAAATTTTTTCTGCAGTACTTATGTTCTCTGTATTTACACTACTTTTTACACGTTGTACAATATGTATGTATAATATGGGTTGTACTTTTATTATTTATGCAATTGGAACGTCTTATGTGCAGACAAAAATTTTAAGCTTTTTTTTTTTCAAATATGGAATATATAATGGTAAAATAACAAATATTTGCTCACGCTCTCTTTTTAGTAGTGTTTTATTTAAATACACTAATCTCTTAGCCTCCAATAAAAAAATGGAGAAGCTAAACAATCATAAATACGGATGTACTTATTTTGGCAAGAGAACGCGCGTTCTAATTCTTGTTGTTAGTTTGGTTTATTTTACTTCGCTTTTCTGCTAGATTTGGTTATCGCGAAAATGAGGATGAGTGATGATATGATGAAACTGATGAAGGGACCTCACAAAGAACAATTCAGACCGGGATTCGAACCGTGACGAGCGCGCATTCTTGTTCCTGTGTGTTGTACTTTGCCTGCAGTGAATAATGAAAAAAATAGAAATGAAAAATGTATCCCAGAGCTCAAAAAGCCAAATGAATATCATTGAAGAAAGTAGAAAAAAGGTGTGTTTTGTTACCCATTTATCCCCCATCGGTTTATCTAGCTGTATAGATTTAATAGCAATAAGTAGCTAAGAGCTTGGAAAGTCGTGAGGGACAATCATAAAGAGAGAATTCTAGGCTCCTGATTTCAGTGCCCTGCAGATGCACTGGTGGAAATTATTTGTATCTTCTTCTCTCTTCCATTGCTTTACCTAATTTCTGCTGACAATGAACGTTGATTAAATTAAACGGGTAAAGAGTGGTTGCAAAGAAACAATCATACAAAGGCCAGGGATCGAGACCGGATCCTTCAATAACGAGATCGAGAGATGGGGAAATTAGGGAAATCAAGCAATGCAAATTTTTTTGAAAAAAAAAACAACACGTTAATCATATATAAAGATGGTATTTCAAAAATTCCATTGAAAATTACTACTCAGGAAAAATGCAGTTTGCTTTACCGATACTCGCGTATCCGAGTTTTTAGCGCCTTCCTCTCATCTTTGTTGTCGGCCGACCTCCGTGGGGGAGTGCAAGTGGCCCCGGATCTGTACCCGATGGAGGCATATAGTGGTTCGGGTCCCACATTAAACTATAGGTCTAGTCCCGATTAGCCTTTCTGTGTATAAAGTGGACTTAAAAACACCAAATCAACCAAACGTGGGGGAGGTTATCACAGCGCGCTACGACACCAGGAGTTCCGGGTTCCAACCCCTACCTGGACATGGGTGTTCTATGTGTTTGTCCCTTCATTAATTTTGTCGTATCGATTTTGAGTTGATGTTTTTGAAGTCCACTTTATGCACAGTAAGGCTAATCGGGACTGGACCTACAGTTTAAAGTGGGATCCGAACCACTTGTGCCTCCACCGGGTATCGAACCCGTGACCCCTCGATTACAAGGCAATGATGCTACCACTGCGCCATGTGGGAGGCCCAATTTTGTCGTATCATCTTCGCGATTAATCAAATGTGTAAAAGAAGCGAATCAAATCATTCATTGATTGATTGTTTGATTGGTTTATTTTACTTCCCTTTCCGCCATTTTTGGCTAATCGTGAAGACTATACGATAAAATTGATGAAGGGACGCACAAAGATCACCCATTGCCAAGCCGAGATTCCAACCCGGCATCTCTGGCTCAGTAGTAAAATCAAATGGTTTTTGATATTCGAAGGTGGGTGGGAGTTACGTGTACAATTTTTTGTAGTCATTCCTAACTTTGCCTCCTCGATGGCGCAGTGGTAGCGTCGTCGCCTTGTAATCAAGGGGTCCCGGGTTCGATACCCGGTGGAGGCACATAGTGGTTCGGATTCCACTTTAAACTGTAGGTCCAGTCGTGATTAGCCTTACTGTGCATAAAGTGGACTTAAAACACTAAATCAACCAACCAGCAATTTTTCCTGTCTTTGACGTTCTTCTTTTAGGAATACTGGGCCCTAAAGAGGGGGGTATGACCCACACCAACTCCCGTTGGGCACGCCACTCGTGCTACCCCAAGTGTCGATCTCACCGCACGTCACTGATTCCAACCTTACGTATATCCGACTCTCACCCTCCCTTCAACACACAAAAATATTAACAATGTAAAGGGTTTGTATGATTACAATGTACCAAAAAATTATTTACCTAATCAACTTCAAGATATATTATTTTGCAATAACGTTCCGTCTGTCAAATAGATTGTTCTGCAAGAGAGACGAACAAAGCAAACTGATCGAGAAAATTTTGTTTTATTTTCCATGTAGCTTTCTTTTTCTTCCTCAAAGAAATAAAATAAAAGCTAAACTGAGAGAAACTTGCCTCAGGGCATTTATAAACATGTATAAATTTAATGGGATTTGGATTAATAAAAGTTGCAATTTTTCACGTCTACGGAGGAAAACTTGGAATAGAGAGAACATCCGCTTGTACAGTTCTGTTCACAGAATCTGGCACACTCGTTTGAGTTAAATATCAGCTTTGGAGCCGATCGCGTGTGGCAGTACAGCCGAAGTAAAGGTTCAGGAAACCATCACTCTGCAGTGTTGCTTATCACGAAAGTTTTTCACCGGATGCAGGGAATTTTCTGACTTGCCGAGTGAAAAGAAACTGTTACAGGAAAGCTTTGCATTTTAATTATTAATGCAATTCAGTGTCCAATTTTAAAAGAGAATGGCGAGAAAGGATTCAGGAAAATATGTTCGAGATAATCAGTATCCCATAACTAATAATAATAATAATAAAAGAAACTGCCTCAATCCCTTCGCTTGCGAAAAGCTGATGTTCATTTGAAAGCAGAGGGGAGTGGATGGTGGTTCCATTACCTCTTTCCCTAGATTAACGTAACATTAAGTCGACGTTCACCAAGAGGACCCGGGTTCGAATTCCGACCTGAGCGTGAGTGTTCTTTGCGAGTGTCCCTTCATCAATTTTCCCATATCATCATTTATCTTCTTCGTTGCGATTAACTAAAAGTGGAAGAAAAGCGAAGCTAACAAAAAATAAATTAAACTGACGTTCTAGATGCGGACGGGAGGAAATAAACAATCCCAAGGCAATAAGAATATCTATCAAGGCCCGAATGACGTGACTTCAGTATCACTTTCGTTACTTTCTCTTACGTATGCAAACTGCTTTTCTAGCTTGTAATTTGAACACGAAAGTAGGATAAAAAAAGCTGCCAAAATCAATACAGGCTGGGTGAATGTCTTCATATTTTCCTGAAAAGTCACTCTTCTTCGTCAAATAGTTAGTTTAAAAATATAATTATGGATGTGCCATTCACTTATAAGATTCGTCGCTATGTTGACAGAAGCTAGAAGATTATTAGAGGTTGGAAACACTAACCTTGCACAAGAGCACGTCTCTTAATATACACATACAACATGAACTTAGTCTGTGAGCAACAGCTTAGAGACACTATACCATGAAGCGTATTGCTTTCAAATTAATGTAATTAGAGAGAAGGGACATTGAAAAGTTTGGAGCCGGAGAGGTAAAAGTGCAATCTTCAGGAGAAATCTCTCAAATAGCATGCTTTTTCCCACAGCGGCTTCTGTCCATGTCGATAAAACGCCAGCTTGTAAGCTGAATTCCTAGGTTCGATTTCCCTTGTGGTCAAAGTTTTATTTTCATTTTTCTGCCAAATGGGTGCCACGAAAAGTATTTCATCGAGTCACAGCTTTATACTTTGTTGTTGTTCGTGAGGCATGGAGAAAATAATTATTGAAAGGACTATGCGTGTGGTATGTCCTCCTCGATGGCCGTGCGGTCTAAGGCACATTGCTTTGGACGGAGGCTGCGGGAATTTTCGGCCTGTGTATAGGGCCGCTGGCAACCTACCATCGTTAGGAAATTGGGGAGCTCGAGTGAGTGAGCGTAATCCGGTCGCAAAGTCCTACAAAGACTGGGGGTTGGTCGGGCCGACCACCCGTCCCCCCAGTCTGGCTACAGATCTCCACGCTCCCCTGGTGGCCCGCGTGGGAGGGAGGCCAGCAGTCGGTAGGTAAGCCAGGGCCCAATATTGGGCTGTAGCGCTATAGGGTTTTATGCGTGTGGTATAATTTTGATTTGGAACGTTTTTTTTTTTTTTTTATTGCGTTGTTACTGAAACTCCGAGTATATGACAACCACTTCTGATGTTTTCTTCTGGTAACAAATTCCACCGCAAGATCAAACGTTATTCTTCTGTGAAAGAAAAATCACAGAATTTAAGTTCGAAACTTTGGGTTACGTCGATAAGTGAATATTAATGTTTTCCGTCATTCATTTGCCACTTCCCTTTTCGCCCCCCCCCCACACACACATACACAAACACTGACAGATTCTTTGCACACTCGGATTTTATATCCGTGATTTCTGGATGGAAGGAGAGATATGTTGGTAAAAATTGTAAAAAGACATTTTTTTATGTCTGGTGGAAGGTGTTATTACTATAAATATTCGAAAATTATTTTAAATCGACCGAAATGATAGTCATTTTGCGTTTGCTTGAAAAACAGGTTAAAATGTCTTCTTGTTTGAGAAATTGATAATTAAATTTTAAAAATGATAGAATTGTTTGTTTTACAGTGTTACTTGGTTTGTATTCATTGATGAGATTTTGTTTAGTACTTTTAGTATTGAGACAAGAAAGCAAGATTTATTCATGAGATGTAGTAGAATTTTCCACATATATAGTAGCTAAATGCTCACAATAGAAAATTTCGTATGCATGCAAAAGACTAATTGGAGGTTTTACCTCTATTGAGGGAAGTACACCAGCCTTTCCGTGTTAAAAATTATGCATTTATTCCTACAAAGTTGGATCTCATCTCAAATGTGTATACTTTAAAAAAACGGTGCTGTGTGCTGTTGTGTGGCACAGAGATTAGAATATTGGATAAACTTTATTTCTTAACTCCATTTTAAATAGTATATGGGAAAGTGACTTGGGACAACCCAATCAGGAAACTAAAATATTTACACAATGATGGAAAAGCTTAAATAATATTTTTCTTCATGATGCAGTCGCAATTTAGCTGTCACTAATTTCAAAATGCGACTGCAATTTTGAGTGTGGCGCCTATCTGAACTCGTCAAGTTTGAAATATTTGGTGAGCATTTAATTCGGACCATTAAAACCATGATATAAATTTGCCTCCTTTCTATGCAGCAACATGGGCTATTTTACTTTTTCATTATTGAACCATGTTTTTTATATTTCATGAATTTATTTAGAGAATCAATTTTATACATCCTTAGGTTAATCGTGCCTGCAAACATTATAGAAGCAAGGGCCTCCCCGATGGCATAGTGTCAAAGTCGTCACCTTGCAATCGGTTGGTCCGGGTTCACCTCATTCTGTAGGCCTAGCCCCGATTAGACTGTCTTTGCATGAACGGGCTTGAATCAAAAGTCAAGCTCATGATGGAACAACTATAAAAAATATCAGCCTAGATCTGTATTGAAGGTTCTAACTTTGTAACATCTAGAGCCTTGAACTCTCCATCAGTGAAGTGTGACATGCCGACAGATTTGCGAGACATTATGCAGGCAACAAAAAAAGTTTGCCAGACGGATGTCACTTTGAAAATTAAATATTTTTTCTCTCTAATTACATTAATTTGAAAGCAATACGCTTCATGGTATAGTGTCTCTAAGCTGTGCACACATTGCTCACATTGTGTGTGTGTATTAATGAAGACGATCGAAGACGTGCTTTTGTACAAGGTTAGTGTTTCCAACCCCTAACAATCTTCGTACTCTAGCTTCTGTCAACATAGCAGATTCTGATATGTGGCGACGATTCTTATAAGTCAATGGCACATACATAATTATATTTTTAAACTAACTATTTGACGAAGAAGAGTGACTTTTCAGGAAAATATGAAGACATTCATCCAGCCTGTATTGATTTTGGCAGCTTTTTTTATCCTACTTTCGTGTTCAAATTACAAGCTAGAAAAGCAGTTTGCATACGTAAGAGAAAGTAACGAAAGTGATACTGAAGTCACGTCATTCGGGCCTTGATAGATATTCTTATTGCCTTGGATTGTTTATTTCCTCCCGTCCGCATCTAGAACGTCAATTTGATTTATTTTTTGTTAGCTTCGCTTTTCTTACACTTTTAGTTTAACACGACGAAGAAGATAAATGATGATATGGGAAAATTGATGAAGGGACACTCGCAAAGAACACTCACGCTCAGGTCGGAATTCGAACCCGGGTCCTCTTGGTGAACGTCGACTTAATGTTACGTTAATCTAGGGAAAGAGGTAATGGAACCACCATCCACTCCCCTCTGCTTTCAAATGAACATCAGCTTTTCGCAAGCGAAGGGATTGAGGCAGTTTCTTTTATTATTATTATTATTAGTTATGGGATACTGATTACCTCGAACATATTTTCCTGAATTCCTTCTCGCCATTCTCTTTTAAAATTGGACACTGAATTGCATTAATAATTCAAATGCAAAGCTTTCCTGTAACAGTTTCTTTTCACTCGGCAAGTCAGAAAATTCCCTGCACCCGGTAAAAAACTTTCGTGGTAAGCAATACTGCAGAGTGC
Organism: Lepisma saccharinum; assembly: GCF_977018435.1. Lineage (NCBI taxonomy): Eukaryota > Metazoa > Arthropoda > Insecta > Zygentoma > Lepismatidae > Lepisma > Lepisma saccharinum. The sequence goes on along the minus strand of NC_139231.1, from coordinate 59,344,525 downwards.
TGCTTTCCCGAACCTTTACTTCGGCTGTACTGCCACACGCGATCGGCTCCGAAGCTGATATTTAACTCAAACGAGTGTTCCAGATTCTGTGAACAGAACTGTACCTTTTTCCATGTTTTGCCAAAATTCATGAATAATTTCCAGAGCCAATAATTCACGCACAATTTCCGGAGTTAATAATTCACGCATAATTCCCGGAATTCAAGGAATTCCAAGTGAGTAGCCACCCTGATATTGTGCAGCAAATTATACATACGTAATTCATTTTTCATATCAGCAAGTAACTTTTTCTAACAGCACAAGTGCAGTATTTTAATAATTTGCAGATAATTTTGAAAATGATAAAAAGAAATGAAAATATGTTTAGAAAATTAATATTATGTTATTACGGTTCTTGTGAAGTTTTGTTTTTAACGATTGAAACTAATCAGTATTTTTCAGGAATTTTGTACCAAATTAAGTCCTTTTGCAATCTATTTCAGGATTTTTCGAGCCTAATTTAAGGTTTTTAGAACCTATTTTAGAATTTTTGGAGCCTATTTTAGGAACCTAAAAGCACACTTTTTAGAACCTAAAAATCCGAGGTCTAATAATAAATATATACAATATATAAGAATTGTTGCGGTAAACCAGGTCAAATTTTCAGAATAGCTACGCCATGCTGACCTGTCGCCTCTTGACTGAGCTTCTTGCTATGTGGACTGATGTCAAGAAACTAAACAAGATATTTTTCAAATATTCGAATGTTCAATTTCTCATTGCTACATTGTCGTTTATTTGGAGTTTTAAGTCCACTTTATGCACAGTAAGGCTAATCGGGACTGGACCTACAGTTTAAAGTGGGATCCGAACCACTATGTGCCTCCACCGGGTATCGAACCCGGGACCCCTTGATTACAAGGCGACGACGCTACCTACCCCTGCGCTATCTGGAGGCGCCTCGTTGCTACATGTTTCAAAATAAAATAACAGTTCAATTTCGAAGACGGAGCAAAATTGAGAGGGCAGAGAAGTGATGGTGTCAAGAAGACTGTACCTTTTCAGTCTCTCGTCTCGTCTCGTGGGTGAGGTGGTCTACCTTGTTCTCAATCTTGTTTACAGTTGTAAACGTCTATCTCGTACTGGGTCTCGTCTCGACGCATAAAGACTCGTTTCGTTCTCTTCTCGGTATCGATTTCACAGAAGTCTGTCTCATTTCGACAAGTCTCGAAGTATATCTGGTCTCGTCGCTATTTTAATAGGTGGTTTATCTAATGCATTTATCTATCCCAAAAGGGACGCTCGATTTCCTACCACACCCTTTCCCTCAAGCAAAAAGTTTAATTCGCGCACTGGAGAAGAGCGGACTATAAACCAATGGCATTTGATAAATTACAGGACTGGACGTTAACTGTTAAGCGCCATCGCTTGTTTTGAGTTGAGGAAATTGTCGCGAGGCCAGAAGAAACGTTCTCGATTCCCGTTTATCGATGACCGTCAATTATAACGACACGAGCGCCGCACGGTCAATAGCGGGAAATCATTTTCGCACCACAACACAACTCCAGTTTGGGACAACGTCGGCCACCGCGCATGCGCCGCCCCGCAGCACGGAAGTCTCCGCGGGGGGGTGTTGGAAATCGCGGGATATTTCCCTCCGCAAGGGAAATTTTGGAGGAGAAATTCCTTTTACGCACATCAAACGCGGCAAGTTTCATTCAGTTTGGGGGAGGCGATGGGTGGAAGAATGTAGGGATAAATATATGAATAAATAATTAAAATTCAAAATTACAACATTACCAACTGTAACCGTTAAAAAAGTTCATAACTCTATTTTTCACCATTCCAGCGAGTATCAATTGTCAATCTCGCTTGCTCTCGTGAATTCATATTGAAAATAAGAAAATTTCAAAATATCGCAGGCCTTGTCATAAAATCCAATCCAGCTCTTGCAGCAAATGACCATTAGTGAGACAGCTGTGTCCAATTCAAAGCTGAGTCAGTTAAAATGACCTATTCTCAGCGGGAGAGACGGTACGAGGAACCTCATGCACCAATGGTGGGCTTGATAGAGTGGGAGCTTGTTCTCATTCCACTCTTCCTGCGAAGTATCAAGAAGGTAACAACGAAACATTTTCTGCTGGTCCCTGGCTCGCAGAAGGTGAACCAGAACATCGCCGTTTGCATCAGCAGCCAGGCACGTATTTTAGAAATATGTTTCGGAGAGGGTCCGAACCAAGTGTCTCAATAATAATAATAGTTTAAATTTAAATAATTTGTAATTCAAATTAATTCTAATTACAATATATAAATTAATATTATATTATTATTATTACATGAATAGATAAAAAGACTGTATAAGAATAGAGATATACAGTGTCGGCGATTGGGTTCTAAAACTGGGAGGGCATTACTTTTACCTCGTAGGTAAGGTTTAGCATAGTGCGGGCGTGGACAAAAGTGGTAAGAAGTGGGAAGGGGCAACTGCCACCCCTCGTCCCCCTAATCGCCGCCACTGGAGATATAACAGCGCATATTCATTATGTAGCTTACCTTTAGTTAAGATCGGAATAATAAAAACAAGTGCCCTGGTAATGAAATCAATGTGAAATAGATGAAGAATTGAATATTTATTGAATAACAAAATGATGTTAGATGCAGTTGGAGAAATGTAAAGTTTCTGATTAATATTTTACGCATATTATTACGAGTAGTAGTCTTTCGGGTGTGTAGGGTGGGTCCAGATCCCCTAAATACGTCATTGCTGACCTTCAAAGCCGTATGATCTCACCATAATCCTTCTAAACTTCTAATAAGTTCATGAGAGGAAATTAATATCCATCAATTAAAAACAAATGCTAAACTAGTATATTTTCATTATTTAATTTTAGTTCTTGATAAGTCTTACGGGTAGGGGCGGGTCAAGACCCCCTAAATACTTTCTTGCTGACCTTCAAAGCCGTATGATCCCAATATAATCTTTGATCTTTGACGTTCTTCTTTTAGGAATACTGGGCCCTAAAGAGGGGGGGGGGGGGTATGACCCACACCAACTCCCGTTGAGAAGAAATTAATAACAATCGGTTATACAACAGAAGCAACTTCAGCTCTGTCAGATGACACGAGCTCTCAAAGGATGCGCTGCACTACAGGGTGCCTGGAAGGCAGCGATATCAGACTCTGGAGTACACTAATCGAATCCGTGCAAATAAGCGTGAACATGGGAAAAGTCCAGTGCCTTTAGAACAGCATGCAGTTCTGCCGTGTATATGGAACAGGTAGGATGCGAAGCGTAACTGTAAATTAGGGAGTCCACAACTAAGCTGCAACCAACTATTTTGTACTCATCCGTATTGTAATGATGCGATCATTACTTGATCCTTTTTATTTTATATGTTTATTAATTAATGTAATTGGGTCGGTCAGTTTTTAGTTTCATGTGTTTTGATAATGTTGTGTATATCTATGTATTCCTGTACGTCTATATTCTTGGCCGTTGGGGTAGGTACGAGGGGCGATCAGGTTGCTCCGACCCTAACATAGAAGGAATGACGTTATGATTGATGTTTTATTTTGTTATTGTTTAGTGATCCTTTATATGCTTTCATTCTGAATTGCAAGTCTGAGTAGCGTACAGTTTTCTTTTTACAGGGGTTTAACTGAGTGAAGTTGTGTCAATGTGCCAGAATGGAGAAAACTGAGGTGAGAGCGGTGATCAAATATTTTGTGAAGAAGAAGTGGACGGTATCCAAAATTCATGAGGACTTGGTGGATACACTAGGGGACACTGCTCCTTCATACAGTATGGTGAAGAGATGGTGTCGTGAGTTTAATTGTGGGAGAGAGTCGTGTGAGAATGAACATGCAGGTGGAGCACCAAAAACTGTCATGACGACCGAAAACATTAACAATGTCCACGATATCGTGCTGAAGGATCGTCGAGTCACTATACTTCTTGTTGCTGAGATGTGTGGCCTGTCACATGGCACTGTGCAAAACATAATTACCCAGGAATTGCTAATGAAAAAAATTGCTGCTAGATGGGTCACTCGAAACCTCCCCCCCGATCAGAAGCGCACCCGAGTGCTCTTCAGTCAAGAACTTCTTGACAAGTTTCGTGCTGATATAGACAATTTCCTTGCCCGATTTGTAACTATGGATGAAACATGGGTCCATCACTTCGACCCAGAAACAAAATCACAAAGCATGGAGTGAAAACATCCACATTCTCCACCAACGAAGAAGGTCAAGGTGTAAACGTCAGCCGAGAAGGTGATGGCTTCAATTTTCTGGGACTGCAAGGGTGTCCTTCTTGTGGACTATCTACAAAGAGGCCAAACCATCACTGGCACATACTACAGTGACCTAATCAACAAATTACGTGATTCTATCAAGAAAAAGAGGCGTGGGATGTTGACCCGTGGTGTGCTCCTTTACCAGGACAATTCACCTGTCCACACCTCACGCATTGCGAGGGCCGCTATCGCAGATGCATCGTTCGAATTGTTGCCCCACTCACCCTATTCCCCAGATTTGGCCCCCAGTGATTTCTATTTGTTCAAACATTTGAAGACTGACATTCGTGGGCAAAAAAATTCTGATGATTCTGAGGTGATGAGGGCTGTGGACTCATGGTTGGAGGACCAGTCGGAAGATATTTTTGGCAAGGTATCCAGGCGTTGGAGCACCGATGGGAAAAGTGCATTGGAGTTGCAGGGGAGTATGTTGAAAAAAAAAATGAAACCCTATTACCGCTCTTTCTATGTTAGGGTCAGAGCAACCTGATCGCCCCTCGTAGGTGTGTCGCTGGACAACCGACCAGCGGAAAGTTTTCAGTAATGGCTTAGGTCATTAGCGGGGGCCTATAAATAGGAAGGGCAGGGAAGCAGTGGTCTCATGTTTGGCGGAGTACTGCGATGTAAGCGGTATCTTCTCTAAGGGGGACGGCTGGGCGAGCTTTCTTTGCTTACTATGTAAACCGACCGGATGCTAACTTTCTTCCTTTTATTTCACACACTTGCTCTTTGTTTCATGTTATTTCAATAGTACATTTCGTGTGGGAAACCGGGGACACACGTACACATACCTTCAGCACCTTTTTTGGCACTGAAGGGTTATTATTTTTATTTTTTACTCGTGAAGCCAGTGGCTACACGAGTCTGCACACACTCTTCTGGAAGGGGGGACAGGGCACACTGAAATGTGGATTTTGCGAATAACTGCCGAGATTTAAGTTATGTAAATAAGATATGAATAAACCTATACATATGAAAAGGGAAATGTGTGTTAAGTTATAATTTGAAGAAATACCTAGGTAGAACTTCAGATACTGCATGTTTTGAACCTAGAGACAAGGTTTTGAAATGTATAGGTGTGCATGTTGAAGGCGTGAGCTGGGAATCGCTCTAAAAGCACAATTTATACCTATACAGTATAAAAGACAGAAAACTTGAATATTGGGATCGAAGGTCTAAAACCCCAGTTTTGGTGTTTCATCCTTTGGGAAGGCAATGAGAGACATGCCAATGAAATGTGTAGAAACTTCCCAGGAACAAAGGAACAATACTTGTTTGTTACACAGTGTAGTAGGTGGTTGTGGCACTACAACAAAGTTTGTTTTCGTGTCTCGCTTACGTCCTCAGGACTTTGCGGAAAGCCTAGTGGTAACGTTCAAGAACGTATTTAGGCGGGTCCAGGGGATCCGCACCCCGCCCAAAAGATTTATTAAGTACTAAAATTTAATAATGAGAAATGTATTCGTTTAGCCGTTGTTGTTTAATTTCCTCTGAACTTATTGGAAGACAAGAATTATATTGGGATCATATGGCTTTGAAGGACAGAAAGCACGTATTTAGGGGGTCCGGACCCCCCTCCCCCACACACACACCTGAAAGACTTTAAGTACGAAAATTAAATAATGAAAATATACTAGTTTAGCATTTGTTGTAATTTCTTCTGAACTTATTGCAAGACAAGGATTATATTGGGATCATATGGCTTTGAAGGACAGGAAGGACGTATTTAAGGGGGGTTCAGGGGTCCGGACCCCCCGAAAGACTCGCAAAGTACTAAAATTAGTAACTAAAATATTAGCATTTGTTGCATAATAGATGGTTATTATTTTCCTTTGAACTTCAGAAGGCAAGGATTATATTGGAATCATACGGCTTTGAATGGCATTACAAAGAAGATTTATGTAGCCTACACTACTACTCAAAATAATGTGCATAAAAGTTTAATCAGAAACTTACTTTTCTCGAACTACATCATTTTTTTTATTCGATAAATATTCAATTATTCATCTATTTGACATTAATTTAATTTGCCAGGGTACTTGTTTTTATGTAAATTATTCCGATCTTAACTGCAGGTAAGCTACGTAATGAATATGCACTCTTATATATCTATTCTTGTACAGTCTTTTTACATAATCGTGTAATAATAATATATTAATTTATGTATTGTAATTAGTATTAATTTGATTTATAATTATTTTAATATTATTATTCCTGAGACACTTGGTTCGGACACCCCCCTTCAAACATATTTCTACATACGTGCCTGGTAACGTTGTATCTTGTAATCAAGAGATCCAGGGTTCGATCCCCGGTGGACTACAATGGTCTGGAACCCGCTATAAACTGTGAGTCCAGTCTGTGGCTACATCAACATAAAGGATACTTGAAACACACACAGGCATGTCTCAGAAGAACAAAGCCGTCGTATAAGTGTATTTCCCTCAGGTTTTGATGATTATTCGCTAAATTCTGGTGTTGCGTATATTTATATTAGAAATGCATTTTATCTTTCTATATCATTATGCGTGTTGATCTGAAGCATTCTGCAAATTGATTTTTTTTAGGGAACGGGAAATTTTAACCGGGGTGTGGGAATTGTTACGAGTACGAGTTGGCACCACTGCGTCCCAGGCTGTGGTGAGCAGACGTCGCATTCCGAGGTTGTTTCTTTGCGAACGTTAAATGATTTGACCGTGTGTAACAACGCAGTGTACCGCTGTCATTTGGAAATGCAGGCTTACAGGAAAGCTTTGCGTGTGAGTGGAACACCTGCCATGTGAAGAGCAAGGACCACCTAGAGAGTTCTTCAGCGGCCGAGAGAAAGCTTTTATCATGCAGCAGAGGTGGGCGCCAAGCAGACGACACAAGCTACTCCAGCGGGACTGCAAAGTGAGTACAGGACAGTTGTCGATCGTGTTGTGGTCACGTGGTCGAATGAGTTTTGATAAGACACGATTTCACTGGCTCTTGTGCTACAGAACATTAGGGTAAAAAGAAATGCGGTTTTTTATAGGCAAGATAACGTTTTTGCAGTGCAAATTCATGTAGAATCAGGTACGGATAATATAAAGTGTCTGTCCGTTAGCCAGAGTAAAATTTGCTACCCTTACTAGTGTATTTTCTCCAGAAGTTAATGTCATACATAATACATACAATTACTGCACAGTCTAAGCAGGCATAAACAAAGTATGTAACATTTCCCGTAACTGTTAGAATTTACACGTACCTCATATATAGGGTTGTCACATTTCTCATTTACCCACACGGGCGTCGTTAAGGGGGGGAAGACTGGGAGAAGCCTTCCCCCAATAATCCAGAATAATGTATATGTACGATATTAGCGTATTATATTCCCTCCGCAAAATAATTCAAACCTAACGACTAGTGTTGGGTGATATATTGTCCAGACGATATATCGTGATATCGAAAAAAGATATCGTCCAGATGATTTCAACTAGACGATATTTTGTTGATATATCCTCGGGATATATTGTCACGATATTTTAGCGATATTCATCGTGTCACGATATTTGGCGATACATATCTTGGAGACGATATATCGCCGATATCACGACACGGAAAAAAATATCGTATCTTATCGTCTGTGACGATATTCTTTTGACGATATATGGCGATATCAAATTTTCGATATAGTCCATCCCTACTAACAACGGTTATGTTTGCCAATACAGGACGCATAGTGAAAAATAATGTAAAAATCAGCTTTTGTACACTGACACTACAGTGATATATTTTATAAATTCTAATACACATTGTATTATACACCTATATTACATTAAAATGATATATAACATAGACTTTCACATGACAATAATAGATTGTAGAATACAGGACGTATAGCTGATGTGACATAAAGGTCGAACAATTAACATAATAATAATAATGTATTAGAACAAATCTGAAGACTTTATTGCACTTGATTTGTTGATTCAATAAGGCGTTGCAAATTTTTTGATGTGTATAATTCGGTAAAAACACGTACTTACGGTGAAAAGAAAACCATACATACATTAATATAATATATTTTTTTTAAAAAAATAACACTGGTTAAAAGTCCAAAACCAAGAATGAATAAATCACCACTGATTAACTACAAAGAAGAATTAATTTAAGGGTTGGAAATGCTCCTTCCTGGCTTTCTGATGGAACAGAGGAGCTAATAATTTATTTTGTTTAATACGAATTAAATAAAAAGAACTGATGCCTGTGACCAAAGCCCTTTGAGAACCTGCTGTAGTCCGTTATTATTGCTGGGTCAACACGGAAATTTAGGAGTCCCCCACCCGCAGGGAAACCAACTCGGGACTTCTCATTCAGTTCAAATCGCTGATAAGTATGGGCCGGAATTTTATATAATTACATATTTGTCCCAAGTTGCGATTGTTTAATTCCGAATTTATTATGGGAAGTAGGCATTTTACATGGTTCGATTTCTATTTATGTCTGTACATGCTACACATATATTTGAAACTACAAGATTTCTTATTTCGAGTCTTTGTATTATATATATATATATATATATATATATATATATATCAGGAGCGTATACTCTAGGCTAGCTAGGCTATCTGCGAAACCTGAAGTCTAGAGAATAAAATTCAGGAGAAAAATCGATCAGAAATTGTATATAATATTATTCATATCAGTGAGATGATGATTCTGATTCTGGAGTTGGCAACCTGATTTCTTAGGAATTTGTAAATGTATTTCTATTCATAGCCTAGGAGCACGTGACATAGTGAGATAGCCCAGATCTTGGACTCATTATACGCCACTGATATATATATATATATAATATATATATATATATATATATATATATATATATATATATATATAATTCTTTATTGCATATCACATACATGAAGTAATAAAAGTATGTTGAATGGATTTTACATGAATCTGTTATACGTGTATAGAAAGTACAAAACAAACGATTATTACTTTATTTTTAACGAGCAGTAAGCACTCGATACTTTCAATTAAAGGGAGATTTCTTTTAAAAAAAGGAAATCTATAGTTGTCACTCTACTTTCTGAAATATTGTCTTCTATAAGTAAGCAGTCAAATTATGAGCAATAATCAATGTGTGCAATAGAAAAATAATATTTTCACTACCAAAATTAATTCTTATTAATCATAAAATGTGTTTATTTGAGAGCTTCGAATTGTTTTCATTGTGGAAAATGGAATACTCCTTGTGAAGAGTAGAATACTCCATCTTTAATTATTACTTTGTAGGCTTCGTAAATCACACGATTGCTACATATCCACTATTCGAGTCGGAATTATCTGAGTATTCACAAATAGATTATGCCACTATCTTAAAGTAGATCACGAGACCTCTTTTACTTTGGTCTCTTCATCGATAAGATTCTTTTGGATTTGTAAGTATATGAAGGATTGAAATTTACAAATATGTTCTTTCAGGAGTATGCCACAAAGTATTATTATCTTTCGCTTTACCTTGTGACCGATCGGCAGAGAAGAGTACCGGAACAAGCATCTCTTGACAATTCCTTTTCTCACTTTGAAGTAATTTACGCACCAGATCCACCTTCATGGATCGTGAACACGAAACATTAAAAAATCCAATTAATTTTACACATTACTTTAACATTGTAGAATAAGGTTATATCATATATAACACTCTATAAAGATATTCATCGTTTAAAAATGTCATTTCCTATATCACTCTCTTCCCTTCTATCAGAATTATATCCTCCATTAATATGGCTTCTCTATGCATATGCTGGAAAATGTAAGCTTGAATTATGACTTTTATATACATATTTAAAAAAAAAAACAGCAAAAGGAAAAGTGATTTATTCATATAATCGCATATGATACTGGTGAACTAGAGTGACTAATTTCAGAAGGAAAACTTAAAACTAATTCAATAGCAGATACGATGTCCAAAGTCGACAGGTTTTTGTTGACAGGGTCATGAACAAGAAGAAGGAGGTTATAACATCGTTTCCTTGGGAGAAAATTCCTTTTCATACACTCCCATTTTTCACATTCTTCCGGAATCCCTTTCTTTTCCTCCCCCACCTCCTGCACGTGCAAATACATACTTTTTATTCCATAGATACCTAGTAAAGGATATGTTTTTTTTACGTTGTATTCAAAATACAATCATGTATGTTCTTTTGTCCTTTGATTTACTTCCTGAGCAACAACAGGGAGCTAGGTGTACTACTTTCAAAGATAAACCTGTAGTATCTCACTAAAATTCACCTGCTATTTGGTAATTACAAGAGTATATTATAGTTATTGTTTATTTGAAATAAAGTTGTTTCTAAAGCATTATTTTAATGTAGGAACTGAAATTTTGAATTTATTATTAACTTATATTGATACTCCGGATGACGTCATATGTACATGTACCTCAGTAACGCCATCTCTGGAGCACCAAATCAATTATGTGCCAGCAGTATAAAAAAAGAAGGTAAGTTCTAATATACGCGTATAAGTAAAATCGAACATTTTCGTAATAAACAGTTACTTTTTCAAACAATGTTTTGAACTGAATAACTGTAACTCTGTTATGTACTTCTTTGAAGTAACTAGTGAGAAAATTGAGCTAATTTTCCAGTTACTTTGCGTTTTCATATGGGGGAAATTTTCTTAGTCGGATTTGTTGACTGAATTGTTGTTGTAAGTCCACTTTATGCACAGGCAGAGGCGCAACCACGAATTTTTATCTAGGGGGGGGGGAGTACCAAGATAACTTTACCAACATCCTCAACAACACTAATAATAATAACAATAATAATGGCATTATTATTATTACTAGTGGTAGTTTGTATCAAAGACGTTATTATCATCATAAATTACGCAAAGAGGTGGTAGAAGTCGGTGCTAAAGCATTTGTTTGGAACAAACTATTTCAAATATTTTTCCAACACAGTCAATTTCACATTAGCTAATAATGGAAAACAAGGACGCACACTGTATTGTTAAAGGGCAGAAAATGGATGATAAATGCATTCCGAAGATAATTCTTTTTATACATATAACATGTATAACTTTCATTTACAACATATGTTTTACAAATATGCAACATAGAGCGACATAAAATAAGAAAATACATATGCAACATGTTAACATTAATTGTGTACGTAATCAAAGCTTATTCAATATATATATATATATATACAACACATATTATTTAAGTACATCACATGACAGAAAGCAAACAAATTTTTAGATTCAATTTTTGCAATTCAAAACAATATTGATTTAATAGGGCACAAATAATTTCACTGGACGCCATGGCATTCTCTCTTTTTCAACTTATTAAATTTAGATCGCTCGGCATCCATGGCAGACTCCCGCCGCGCCTACCTACGGCTCTGAACCTGACGATACCGAGATAAGCAGGTTTTGCAAGCAAAGCGAGCAAGAAAATTTTCCGAAATGTATATTAATATGCATAAGATTTGAAATTGAAGGGAGCAATTGCTCCTCTGTGCCCCCCTGCAGGTTCCCTTAGCCGGCAATGTTTGCCACCCCCCCTAGAATTGACTTCCGTCGAAGGTTGGGCGGGCAATGCCCCTCCCCCTGTGATTGCGCCACTGTGCACAGGTAGGCTATACCCTGTCTCGGTTATCTCTGGAGCAAGGCCGCGCATAGTGTCACAGAAGGGGAGGAAATCCGAGTGGACAGCGAAGCAGTACACGCTGCTGGGAAGGCGGGCAACTGCACCCCCCACCCCCGTGCAACCCGCAATCGAGGTCCCTCTCACGCGTTCATCTCGCGTCACTACTTGCGCAGAGACTTGTTTTAGTTCGCCTGCTCCAGATAAAAATGGGACAGGGTATAATCGGAACTGGACCTACAGTTTAAAGTGGGATCCGAACCACTATGTGCCTTCACCGGGTAAAGAACCCGGGGCCTCTTGATAACAAGGCGACGACCGGGGAGGCCTTTAGTCGGATTTGTGAAATATCTTGCACCACATGCCCGCGTGAAAGAATGGACTAGTTGATGAACGTTACTTTTTGAAGTAACTGTTACTTTCTCAAATGAGTAACTCGAACTGTAACTGACTAATTTTCTCTAACTGTAACTCAGTTACTTTCAAACACTACTAAAAAGTCAACAAAGGAACACTAACATGGATAAGTTCTCAAGGATATCCAACTTAAAATGCCTTAAAATATAATGAATATGAAAGTACTCCTTTGAACTTTCTCATTCCATTTTCATGGTAACGTGTTTCGCTGCGGGATATAAACGGGGCAACTGGAAGAAATTTGGTGACCCGTGTGAGCTGTAATTTTATGTCTCTCAGTCGGTGTGAGATTACCTGTTATCTCTTATGAACACCTGCGCAAAAATTTGTTGCCACGAAAATGAAGTCGTTACATGTATTTCTGCTTTGGTAATATGATTTGTCGTGGAAACTTGTTTGTTCCTGCTTTCCCGCAACACGTTTAGCAACTGAGAAAGTTCATTTAAAATATGCCATGGATTGTCGTCGTGGTGAAGTGCGCACAGAACTCAAAATACATCAAATGAATGTTGATGCACTTTTATCCAGATCAATGCACTTTTGGTGCATCCACTTCAAAGTGTAATTTTGGTTTCTTTTAAATAATCGTGTCTGATCTGTTCAGTTCATGCATTATTAGTACTTCGCACGGAACGGCAGCGGCAGCTGATAAGTGTCCTTTGATGCACTTCTCTCCATTTTGTTTCATCAAAAAGTGCACCATTAGAAACTTAATGTATTACTGTAACCACAACAATTATGAATATTTGTGGCAAGTGGCACATTTTTGTTCTGTTTAGATGTGCTACAAAGACAAGGGTTCTGGGTTAGAGTCCTGTGTAAGGTATGGACATTTCCTTGTTTTTCCTTCCTTCCTTTGTTCCATCAGTTCGCCTTTCAAACTGGAGAGCCACAAAGTAACACCAAATTGGTTTCGGAGACATGGTGACATTACAAATATGAACGTTGACTTCCAATGATCCCCATAGATTGGCGGATGGATCAGTCATGCTGCGTTAAAGAGTCATTTACTGGATCTTCAATTGTTGAAAATGTTTAGATCTTCATGTTCGCTACGCTACGTACCAGGAATCTATGGAGCAACACCGAGCATAACGGTAGAGAAGAGAAGGCGAGTGGGCGGGGCAAAGCAGCGCGCGCTGAAGCAAATGACTGGTAACTGTAGTCGCGTTGCTGAACCTTTCCCTCACACGTTCATCGGTGGAGCTTTAAGTCACTGCTTGCGCAAAGGGCTTGTTTTCGTTCGCTTCCTCCACAGACTCCTGGGACAGAGTATAGTTTCCGGAACGTCAGTCATGTTTGGTCGATTGTTACCTGTCGCGACCAGGCAAAGGGTTCGATCAAGTTAGTCTATGTTGAATTGAACTGTCATTGATCATTCGGTAGGCCTGGCAGTTCAACACATTTCGTCTTTAGGGTGTAGGGGATGATCCCTTTCTAAGGACACCAAAATGTCAACACCTCTTCCATGTAGAACACTGTGGACTGCAGTGTGCAGACTAGCGAGGCTCTGGTGTCTGGACTCACAACAAGTTAAATCCTCTGTCCGTGAGATTCATGTTGTGTCATCCATATATATTTGTAATTGTCCCTTCATCCATACTCATCTTCGCGATAAGCCAATAGTGGCAGGAAAGCGAAGTAAAATAAATCAAATAACTATAAAAGGACCCAGAATTAGGCACTGAACATTAACTTGTTACGACTGCATTCTTATTGACTTCAATTTTTGTATTGTATTGCATTTTTCTTATTTTTTTGGTCGTTTTTCTGTTACTTTTTGCTGATCGCGACGATGATGGTGAGTCGTGGTTAGATGAAGAAGCGATTAGCTTATTATTAGTTGTTGAGAGAATAAAAGTAGCTAAATGAAGCGTGAGTAAGGTAACATACATATATGTATATAAAAGAAGACTACTTTAGATCGGGTTATGCAAGATAGGCACTAAAGCTAAAAAAAAGAAATGACATAAAAACATTAAAGGAATAACTCTGTCCAGACCAGGATTCGAATGTGGAACATTTGGTGGCGAGATTATGAGTTGACAGATGAACTCGGACAACCACAATGGAGGCCATTGTAGAGTGATGGATGAGTTAGGTTTCGTGAAGCAGTAATGGATTTGATCTGAAGTAAATTTAAAATGGATCACATCCTAAGAGTTATGCAACCCTTTAATCTGTACGGTCGGGCAGGTTGCCTATCGAAACCTTCTTTGCAAGATCTGCTCCGACACTTGTTTACATGCAGCGTCATCAGAGGTAGGACACGGATCATAACTAGCATTACAGTCGAAATTGTGTGTTAAATGGATGGACTGACTTAAGTTCGACTGGACCTTTGGCAGCCGCCAGGGCGATGTTTTTTAAATTTTCCTCTCCATTCGAGAAACCGCTGTGATATTCCAAAATCTGAAGAATTACTTCAGCTTAGAAATCCTCGTAGAGCATTGACTTGAATTTTCGTGTAGTTTGCTTTCACTGTTATCTAGATATTATCAATAGTTTCGCGATTACTAAGTCTATTAAATTATTCACAATATCTAGATAACAGTGAAAGCAAACTACACGAAAATTCACGTCAATGCTCTACGAGGAATTCTAAGCTGAAGTAATTCTTCAGATTTTGGAATATCACAGCGGTTTCTCGAATGGAGAGGAAAATTTGAAAAAAATCGCCCTGGCGGCGGCCAAAGATCCAGTCGAGCCTTAAGATGAAACGTAATATTTTTGGTGAGTGCGGACAAAGCGTAAAAACACACATTCGTCACCATAATGCTGATACCATGTTGCAATCCATAACCTGCTATCGATGACGTTGCACAGAAGCAAAGGTTTCTGTGCAGACCTTGTGATGTGATGTATTTATAAAGGAAGATGTTGGGCGGGTCAGCATATTTTTAAAAGATACGATTATAACATTGTAAGTAATTATGTCACAACCGCCTCAGTGGCTGATGGCGTTGAGTGTTCGATTCACAATCTTGCCTCTGAAGGTTCTAGATTCGAATTCGGATTCTGGTTGATGTTCTATTGTTTTTTATTTTTCGTTTAATCATCTTTCAACCAGAGAATTAATCAATCTACAATATGAAACAATAATTTGGATTTAAAAAAGGTTCGAAGAAAGTATAATGGCTTCCTGTATCTCCCTTACAAACAACAGCCCTCGTTTATGCCGTCCCCTTTGTAATTTCAGAGGTTCATTTCTTATCTCCATTCTCCAACTTCCTCAAACTGGAAACTTTACACGTTTTTAATAATTTTTCTTTCCCACGCTTCAAGTCTTTTCTTTCCCATTCACCAAAATATACTGCAAAGAAGCAGGTGCTACTTTCCCAAGCCACACAATCTGGGAGACGGAAAGTTTTAGCTTCCCAACTTGCACGCAGTGTTTCCAACCGTTATTTGGACAGTGAACCTACAATTGTCCAAGCACTCACACGACTAGCGTAATGTTCTTACATTGACTACATTTGCAGTGACAAAAGGATTCATGCGCATGCAAACAACTATACTTACTTAAGAGACCAACCAATCAAAGGGTCGCGGGTTCGATATCCGTTGGAGGAAAATAATGGTTCAGATTACACTAAACGTTAGGTCCAGTCCCGGTTAGCCTTACTGGGCATAAAGTGGACTTAAAACACCAACTCAGTCAATAAAATAAGAGACCAAGCGGTGAAGATTTTCGTGAAATGAATTACTTTTCATTGTTTTCCTCATTGTTGATATTTAAATTCCATTCCTACGTGTTTATTTTTAAGTCTTCTCGTCAAAAATAAAGTCAGATTAGAATAGAAGAAATGAAAATTCTGAGAAAAGCAAGCGCGCTATTAACATACTTGGAAACAATCTTGTGCGAGAATTGTTCCATTGTGAGTTACTGTTATATAATTTGGAAAAATAAGCCCAACTGTTACTAAGCTACAGTTTAAAACAATAACTGTAACATTAACTCATTTTCATTCATTTTGTTACAATTTCAAAATTATGATTTTTTAAAAATGTGACTTAAGATGTATTATTGAATGTTTTACTGCAAAATGGCAAGATACAAATACAAATACAAAATTCATCGTTGTAGATTGGACTGGAAAGTGGTTCACAGAACACCTGGAAATACTGGAGAAGTCAGGAAATTTGAGTTTTCAAAATAGTGGCGAAATTTTGATACGTATTTCTATGTATCCTTTTGAAGTATAAATGTTAACTGTGAACCAATATTAGATGGATGCAAAGGCAGACTTAAGGCCCTTCTTCCGCACGCAGAAGTCACTTTCTGAGTCAAGAACTATTATTTTATGGAGTAAAAAATAACCTAATTGAAGTGATGCCTGTATGAAGCCAGTTATAGTACATCACGCGCGTGCGTATTCGATTCACCACCTTTTCTTCCTAAGGTTCTGGATTCGTGTCTCGACTAGAGCATGCCTGTTCTTTCTCTCATCTCATATAATAATATTTTATTCTCAGCATTGTGTTTAACGTAAGTAATCAAAGTAGAAGTACAATTAATGGCTTCAGTATAACACTGTTAAAAGATAACTGGAGAAATCGCCAAAGAACGTCAATTTCAGATGCCATCCAAGAGCTACTGCAAAACATTATCATAACTGTTTTTAAAGCATTACATATTTAAGGGTAATTAAGTAATTTTTATGGTTCAAGTTTTAAAAATATATTTGCGCCTGCGCAAACGAAAAAAAAAAAGTTGCTTCCCGCTTTTATAATTTAACAGGCAAACTGTTAAATTTTAAAGATAGAATGTTGTAAAATTTACGGTAACTTTTAATAGTGTATAATGCCAGAACTGCTTTCAAATATTGTTTGTTTCGAAGTTTGCCTTCTCGCCACCGACGTTCCAGGGTTCGAGTCCCGGACTTTTTGCGTGTCCCTTCATCAGTTTCATCTAATTATCCTAATGTTTGCGATTGCCACGAAGTGGCAGAAGAGTGCAGTACAATAGTCAAAATACAAATGCGGAATTTGCCACTACGGCGGTTGAACAGTGAAAAAGATGCCTATATGTAGTGATATGAAGGAATAGTTGGCAACACCACATGCAAGATCTTGAACGTTTGCCAAAATGGGTGGTAGAAGCTCAGGTGCAGAATCCCCGAACTAAGGCGTGTCCCCCGTGAGCTCAATGCGGGAGGCTGATCAACGGCCGCGTCCTTCGAAGAACTGACCTACTATACTGGCGAGGCGTCGCGACGCTCGCCTAGCGTGACGTCCGCTGCCCACGTTCGACCGTGAGCCATGGAGCATGCTCACGGCAGTGTTTTATTTGTATTTATTTCAGTTGCTTTTGTGTTCAGACGAGGCGGGGGAGAGGTCTGCCTCGTTATCGGTCACGTTTCGATTCAAAGCACCCACCTCGGTCTCGTCTCCAGTCTGGAAATGTAGTACTATAGTGTGAACAACATATACAACGTGTCGCCAGCTTTCACTGCGTATTTAAGCAAATAACCTTTCTTAATAACCTTTTTATGTTTGATGCGTGATCATTATTCATGCTCAACCCAGCGATTAGCCCAAACAGACAGATAAACGACCTGAAGCCGGGAAAAATAACAACTGTAACTTAATTAATTTTATGATTGATTGATTTAGTTTATTTTACTTCGCTTTTCTGCCACTTTTTGGCTAATCGCGAAGATGGGATGAGTGAACCCGGGACCACTCCGCCACGAAGGCCGGCTCAATTAATTTTATAAAGTACCTTCCCAATCACTGACGCAGGATAGTGTTGAATAGTTTCAGAACAGATGTTATACTCGAATACAATAATTATTAAGAGTTCCCTTATTTTTCTTTCTTTAGTTTTTGTTTTAAATTTACTGCTTGTATAGGTAGGCTAATCGGGACTGGACCTATAGATTAAAGCGGGATCCGAACCACTGTACAACGTGCCTACGCTGGCTATCGAAACCGGAACCCCTTACAAGGCGACGATGTTAACACTACGCCATTTGGAGATTCCCATATTTCACACACACATACATTCAAATTCAAATTCTTTATTTACGTGGGCGAGGTTCAGCCTAAGGCTGTTCTGCCACCTAACCCGTGTCATCGATTACATTTAAATTTACATTTCTTATGTTATTACAGTATTAATACAGTGTACAATAAACTGTATGATTTAGTTACAAAATCTATTGATATTGTAATAAATGTATGAATAAAATGATACAAAAATTGTGAAAAGACAACTACATAAAAATAAATTAAATTAATAAAAAATAAATAAAAATAAAAATATGTAGACAAAATACGTAACATAAACATACAAGTTATTACGAATGCGAGAATGCAGGACCATTAATAGTGTGACGCGTGCTGTTGACAGGGCATCAAGTTTTGATTCGCCTCATGCTTCCAAAAAGGGATGTTCAAATGGATGAACACATGAAGAAATATATTCAACAAATACAAAATGAAAGATTACATAAAATTAATATACATTTTATGTCTTCATGCTGCCAATACTTTACTTTTACAATTCTTATTACATTGCTATGTTGTATTCCTGATTCCACAATTTCTGAAGGGTTAAAAGTGTGAACCCAAAAACATTCCGTCGTGCAACAGCCCTTTGGGATCCAAGGCTTAACTGACGTGTAGTCACCGGGTCGAGTCCCATCGTCGAATTTTTTTTGGCTGTCCATATCGGAGTCTTCTACCATTACTTTCAAGTCCTCACGATGCTTGGTCAGCACCGAATAGTTTTATTACTTTTTACTATTATATACATTATTAAGTAATAGTCAACAACATCTCTACTTTCTACGCGAAAATCCAAATCTGAACTGTATTATGATGTTATCGCTTTTCAAATTAACGTCATGTCACATCTAGTCTTTCTTATCGCTTCACGAAATTCTTTCATCCTTTACAATAGCCTCCTCCTAAGTGGATGTGGGAGTTGTTCGGTAACTCTGTCATCCGGGAATCCAATATCGCTACCTAGAATGATAACCAATTAATTGCTTTTCCTTTATGAACTTGTAATACCGAAGCAGAAATATCAACTCACAAAACAGAATTTGTTAAAACTCTCTTTTCTGTATTTTCTCACATAATGCAGAAGGAGGTTAAAGAAGCAAAGCTTGTAGGCTGTCTTCAAGTTATTTCATAGCTTGATTTGTTCGGAAGATATGTATCAAAACATAGTCATGTGTAAACATAATTCAGTCATCTTTTGGATGGGTACATAAAAGTTGGAGTTAATGACGCTAGATTAACATACAGTCATTGAAGCAAGGTTACAGACGACGCCAGAATCAAACAATTAAGCACATATAGTTTGTTGGCTGCCAGACCAAGTGAATATTTGTCACATTCACCGATATGCTCCACATGTATAGGTACTTTAATTGTATTTATATTTTTACGTCGCATTTCTGCTACTTTTGGCTAATTGCGACGAAGCGGATGAGTAATAATAATTAGATTAAATTAATGAAGGGAAACTAACAAAGAACAGGTACTTTAATTGTGCATTACATGATATTAAATGGCAGATTTATAAAGTGGGGGCAAGGGGGGATGGACACCCCTTTGTCAAACCTGTGTACCCTTTACCGCGAGCCAGCACTCAAGAAAAACTCGATAAATCAATAATGCTCTTTTAGCCCAAAGATGCATTTTTGTATTGGATTTGTGTGTATACTACGATGTGCGAGTGATTTGCAGAAAATATTCCCGCGCCGGTCTGCCTTCTATCTCATTTTCTATTTCTGATGTCCCATGATATTTTAATGTCATATCTACAGATAGTTGCACATTTCTATATTAGAAATACTACAAATTATTTTTTTACAAAAATTTACACTGTACATATAAAGTTAGTATTTTGTGAATGTTCTGGCTGGCATTATCCTCAGCGCGAAAACTCAGGAAATGCAACTTTAATGAACAGAAACCATTGTTACAGAAACACAAAACGTGCATAACAATAAATCATTTTGCATTCGGGAACGTGTGGTAACAAATGTTCTCATTTGCGGAGTTGTGAATTAAATTTGCACTTCCCGTAATTACATAAATTATAAGGAATGTTCGTTTATATAGTCACTTTACTTGAATATAGGTGACACACTTAATTAAATTTATTACGATGAGCATTTCTAGGTTAAACATGAAAAGTAATATTTGCCACTAAACTCCATTTCCTCTCCGTTATTGTACTAGATTTCTGCAGTAAATAGAGCAATGAGGGTCTTCTAATTTTCATCGAATAACTCGATGTTCATTTCGGTTTCCGGAGACAAGTACACGTACATGTTAAATTTATTTTGATGAGCTTCTAGATTAAGACAAGTAATATGCCAACCAAAACGCCATTATTGTACCAGATTTATGCAGTAAATAGAGTAATTAGAATTTCCTAATTTCCATCTAACAACTCAACATTTACTCCTGTTTCCGAAGACAATTACGTACATACTAGATACAAAAATTAATTTCAGGAGTTCGAGCGTTTCAGATATAAACGAACAGACTACTTTAGTTTGTAGTTTTCGACTCGAGATTGAGATTTTGTTAGTTTACTGAAGTATCCGTTTAACCGTTTCCTGTTTTTGTGAGGGCAGGGAAGGATTAAGCTATTCCCCTTCCTAATTCTCACTCAACAGGGTCACCTGGCTTGCCTTGTGTTGATGGTTTCGCGGAGAATGAGTCCAGCTCGAAAAAGTAACCATATGCAGCTGCATCAGGACCGCATACAAATCTAAAATTCTAAAAAGGACGAATCGTGACGTGCAGAGCGCCACACGAATATAATTAATTTACCTGCAGCGACATATGAAGCGTTGCATTTAGTATTCATCACGAATACAATGAACACGCATTCTAAGCAGAGGCCATCTTCAGATTTCAGTCCAGTATCCTGCAGTGCAGCGCACAGTATTTCACTGCGAATGTGATCATTTTGGGACAATTGAAGAAGATAATAGTATATGCCAGTTGCATGTTTTGGGAAGGGATGCTTGTGAAGAATATTTTTTTAATATTTGCATGACATATTCGTAGTTCTGCTTTAGGATAGTGGTAATAATATAGGGCGTTCCAAAAATGTTTTTGCCAAAATGATGTTGCATAATTGAGCAGTGCACATTCGTAACCGTGGTGTAAATGTGGGACCACATGTTGAAATATATCCGACATTATTCTTCTCTTGGCACTAGAGTCCATCACAGAACATGGCTTCCTCCAATAACTTCAGCCGCCCGTCTTCTACAGTTTCTGATTCCAAGCGAGTCAATGTCCTCTTGAACTGAATCAATTCATCTTACTAGTGGACCTTTCATCTTTATCGTGCCTTTCATACTCGTAAATGTGAGTTTTTGAATACTGTGTTATCAGTCTACCATTCTGCAGACCCAACAACATATGTCGCTTTGATTCCATTGCCTTCACAATCTCTGTATCTTGATAAAGTCGATACAGCTTATATTGTATATAATCCTCCACAATCCTTTATCATTTGTACAGGTCCATAAATTCTTCTTAAACTTTTTCTTTCAAAACCTTCCGGTCTTTGCCTTTTTCCATTTTGCTAATTTCCATGAATACATCCACAGATTAGAACAGGCTATATTAATATTTTGTACAAGTTTTATCCCTTATAATGTAATTGGATTTCATTTGCTTTTTCAAAGTCCGGAGTAGCTTCAACACACTAGTATATACCGGTACGTATTTTATGTTTAATCTATATCATTATATCATCCTATCTCTGTCAAATAAATGCAAAGATATTTCAATTCCTTTACTCTTAAAAAGTGAACCAAATGCACTGTTCGAAATTACCATGAGACTCATATTCTATCGGTTACAACCGGTTTTCTTCGTGGTGCATGTACAGTCAGCAGCAATAAAAATGGGACTCCTAGATACTGATATACTCGCTTCCTTGCAAGGGGTTATGTGTGTTGACTAACTCTACGGCGATAAGTGAATTTTAATAACAAATTGTAGAGGCACATATTTTTGGTAAATAAAAAAGAGACATTTCGGTACAAAAACACAGTCAATTTCGAGTTCAAAAGCGGTAAATAAAATAAAATTTCGCTGTTATAGCGGTGAAGAAGCGGTATATGAAATTACATTGTGGTTTTAAAAGTGTCAATATAACCCAAATTTGATTTTAAAACTGCATTTACTAAACAAAATAAACATATCCCTTCTAATAATACATTTATGTCGTTACCAGAATATTAAGTTTATTCTTGTACAAAGGAGTCCATTTTTGCTTCTCAAAATTAATCAATTTTCCGTGAATTGCATAACTTACGGAATAATTCTGACTTCGGAAAGTGTCACATCGGTAAATAAACCGTAAATTTCGTGTTTAAAAGTCTATTTCGCATTTTGCAGTTCATTTTGCATTATTTCGTGACAAGACAGGGTAGGAAAATGCACCTCACGCCTTTCAGAAACATGAAAAATTAAAATTACAATGTGTTATTTCACATTTCGTGTTTTCGTCAAAAACGAAATATGCGTGCCTCTACAAATTGTCAATGGCATGTTCTACCAACGCCGTAGAGTTAGGCAACACACATATCGGCCTGCAGGGAATTAAGTATTTCAGGATCTAGGAGTTCCATTTTTATTGTCGGTGACTGTCGTGACCTCTCTATGCGATGGCTAGAATGAGAAGTAAACGGTAACTGCTTACAACATTAGATACACTGGTACAGTCAGCTCAGAAAGAACTCCTGTATCTAATCTGAAATGCCGTGCTACGCAATGCAGTCCTGGCTAGTAAGAAAACCTGTCCGAGGCCTCCATTCCACCCACACCTGCTTATCGCTTGCACACGATGTAAACAAGGCATTGGATTATCACGATCGATTGGATTGATTTGTTGTTTTAAGTCCACTTTATGCACAGTAAGGCTAATCGAGACTGGACCTACAGTTTAAAGTGAGACCCGAACCACTTGTACCTCCACCGGGTATCGAACCCGGGACCCCTTGATTACAAGGCGACGACGCTACCACTGCGCCATCGGGGAGGCCCTACCATCTTCATCTAATTATTATCCATCTCGATCGTCGCATTAGCCAGAAGTGGTAAAAAAGTGACTCTGTATAACCAAAAATACAAATACATTAGTGATGCGGTTGCACATATGTTCAAATATATACCGGTACATTTCATTTTGTGTCCACCCGTGAATGTGTTCTGATTTTATTCATGCGTGGCGGCAACAATACATCAATTATAACGCCATTTTTTGAAACCTGAAAACAACTTCATGCAGATCTACTAACCGCGACTGATTTACAGTTTAATACAGGTTCATTTCACTGTAATGTCACCATACTAGGAAACGAAGCGCGGCTTTACAAGTGCAACACGGAAATGAATCTACGTGTATCTGTGGGAGTTGGGATTCTGTATGATAGTGACAAATGTGTCTATCTGGTGTTTTAGTGTGCGTGTGCGTTCGCTCACACACGTAATCTCTAAGATGAGTTAGTGTCAGTTCGAAAAGAGCATTTCACGTGTTGATCTTGTTACAAAAAATATCTTTATTACAACAAATGTAGGGGAATTAGAGTCAAATCAAAAAAAAATGGACAACGTTATGCGTTGCAAAAACAGAGGTCCCAGGTTCGAACCCTTGTCAGTCGAATGTTTTTGTGCTATCGTCATTTCATCAATTCATCCTTTCTCATCGTTGATATTAACATAGGAGATAGAAAAGCGACGTATAAAATAACAAAACCCTTTGCTGCTTTAGTTGTCTCTTCATGATCTCGTCGTCGAATGTTGCGGGTTCGAGTCTCGGCTTGGACATAGACGTGTCCATTGGGAGTGCCCTTTCACAAATGTCTCCCAACAATCGTTCATTTTTAATCTTGCGACTGGGCAAGAGTGGCAGAGAGAAGCGACGTTAAATAAGAAAACTGCCAGTTTCTAGAGAGTTAGAATGCATTTCAAAGCCTGGTCCAGGGGAAATAGTAGTATTGTGTGTCATTGTAACTTTTAAATATATAAATAAAATTTAAAAAAATAATAATTAGCAATATCCGTGAAACTGCAATCTGCGAACTTAAATCATGTACTTGTATGATCATTAGTATATTAAAGAGAGAGACGCGTATCTGGCGAGTCACAGATAGGGGCGAATATTTTGTGGGCGACAGTCATATATAATATATTCCGAAATATTAGTCACATCTCAGATATATTTCAAGAAATATTCAACATGTTATCATAGATTTTTTGTCTATTTCGTTGTAAGTGACGGGAGTGTAAATACCATTGCTTCCTTGAATCGCTACGGAATATATAAATTAGTAGTTAGGCTTACATCTGGCCGGAGATCATATGACAGAGATGCAAAGTCAATTAAACAAAAATTTATGGTTTCATCTTACAAATGGGGCGGAGGGAGGGGTATTTTACATGTTTGTCAGTGATCGAGGTGCTTTGCCTTGGGTAGAAAAATGTATCCTCTACACGTGCGCACTTTTTTGCTTGTAATTTGGGCATCGGTTTGCACATGTTAGGAGTTCATCACTAGTTACATGATGTTCTACAGACGGAAGTCATTTCGCCTAATGAAATTAATTCGAATATATATTTGCCGGCCTTTGGAGTGCTAAGGATAATGCAATACGAATCCAGAGGTCCCAGGTTAGAACATTGGACAGAAATGAATCTTCAAAAGAAATCAAACTGGTAACGAAACCAGAAAAAGCTGGAAATTTTATCATAATCCATGGCTCTACAGTAGGGTGTATCGATTTTTTTTTTCGAAATGTTAAGGTGCCTAGTGCGGAAAAGTGGCCATTTGTGACCAAAAACACGACTGATTTTTTTTTCAAATTTTTTGGAGGTCGTTTAGGTGGCGCGCATCGACCTTGAAGTTTTGATAGTGATTTGGTTATGCAACACGCACAACAATTTCACAAAAATGTCATTATTTGGCTATTTCATGTGTTTTTTTTTTCTGCATTATGGTCGTTTATTGTTTTGTTTATGGCAAATATGTTACATTCGTGCCTTAGGGGTGGTTTCCTATGCTGTTTACGTATGCTTTTGGTCAAAAATTGTCAATTTGAGGCTAAAAACTCCATATTTTTCTATTGATGGTTTCCAATTGGTTTCGACTGTGTTTTATTGGAAGGTTTTCCGATATAAAAGACTAAATAAAATATTTTGGCTTTCTAATTGCTAACAGTTCCTCAATTACTGCCCAGCGCTTCGCTTATTTTCATAGCTTATTATGCTTTGAAAATAACCCAGAGCTCACCACGAGGAGGTGGCTGGACTGCGACCTCCACCCACCCAAATGATGTTGGCAAACATAATTTTACTAAGGGGCAGGCCAAGATTTTCTTCTAGTTTTCTCCTTGAACTTTATAGTTACTTTTTGTTCGAAATGTCGGCATATGTTCTCTAGATTCGAATTTCGCTTTGATGTAGCCATCACGTGCGCTGGCGCCGAAAACGGAAGAAACAGCCTCTGTGATAATTTTCACAAGTCGCTCCACTCCTTGTGTGTGGCAGGGGAAGTCTTGAATTTCGCTATATTTTTTTTTTATTGTAGTCATCTACTTCTTCATTTGTAATATTATTGGCCACCGTAGGCTCGTGGAGGGAGCATGAAGCCCAATCAACCATGTCATAGTTTGGTCTGCATTAATAAAATTGATGGTTGGTAAAACAAAAGTGAGAATTCTTTTGCCTTTCTTTCAATCCTCTTGCTTTCTTAATTCTTTGCCAACCAAAACTTATTATTTCTGGGATTTTGTCGGTTATTAAAGCCAGAAGGAGATTTTCAGGATGGGCCAAGAATGCGTTTTGTTGAATGACCCTATTAATCAGATCTCTCAAGTGGTGTGGGAGAAATTGGGACAAGTGGATCAAATTCCAGAGGTGTCGGGCTCCGTCAGTTATCGATGGTTCCTTCTTGATCCCAAACCACACCGGTGCGTACACCTTCATTATGTAGTATGTGGAATTTGTCCCGATTTCTCCCACACCACTTGAGAGATCTGATTAATAGGGTCATTCAACAAAACGCATTCTTGGCCCATCCTGAAAATCTCCTTCTGGCTTTAATAACCGACAAAATCCCAGAAATAAGAAGTTTTGGTTGGCAAAGAATTAAGAAAGCAAGAGGATTGAAAAAAGGCAAAAGAATTCGCACTTTTGTTTTACCAACCATCAATTTTAATGCAGATCAATACTATGCCATGGTTGATTGGGCTTCGTGCTCCCTCCACGAGCCTCCGTTGACCAATAATATTACAAATGAAGAAGTAGATGACTACAATAGAAACAAAAATATAGCGAAATTCAAGATTTTCCCCTGCCACACACAAGGAGTGGAGCGACTTGTGAAAATTATCACAGAGGCTGTTTCTTCCGTTTTCGGCGCCAGCGCACGTGATGGCTACATCAAAGCGAAATTCGAATCTAGAGAACATATGCCGACATTTCGAACAAAAAGTAACTATAAAGTTCAAGGAGAAAACTAGAAGAAAATCTTGGCCTGCCCCTTAGTAAAATTATGTTTGCCAACATCATTTGGGTGGGTGGAGGTCGCAGTCCAGCCACCTCCTCGTGGTGAGCTCTGGGTTATTTTCAAAGCATAATAAGCTATGAAAATAAGCGAAGCGCTGGGCAGTAATTGAGGAACTGTTAGCAATTAGAAAGCCAAAATATTTTATTTAGTCTTTTATATCGGAAAACCTTCCAATAAAACACAGTCGAAACCAATTGGAAACCATCAATAGAAAAATATGGAGTTTTTAGCCTCAAATTGACAATTTTTGACCAAAAGCATACGTAAACAGCATAGGAAACCACCCCTAAGGCACGAATGTAACATATTTGCCATAAACAAAACAATAAACGACCATAATGCAGAAAAAAAAACATGAAATAGCCAAATAATGACATTTTTGTGAAATTGTTGTGCGTGTTGCATAACCAAATCACTATCAAAACTTCAAGGTCGATGCGCGCCACCTAAACGACCTCCAAAAAATCTGAAAAAAATCAGACGTGTTTTTGATCACAAATGGCCACTTTTCCGCACTAGCCACCTTAACATTTCGAAAAAAAGTTTTTTTCGATACACCCTACTCTACAGCCCTGGAAGTGCCTTGGTCTATCTCCCAACTGCCATTCTTCCTCTCACAATAACGCACAACTTTAAAATATGTCACTAATATATTTATTTTGAGCAAAGAAAGCGTAAATCCGTGTTATTATATGTAATATTGCACGTTGTTTGTAATGTATATCTTTTGTTTAATATTTATTGTATTTTTTGCTCTATTATGAGTAGTTCAATGTATCTTCAGAGTTGCGAGAGTGCACTATATGAATTTGTATTTCTAAATATGTATAGATGTCAGTTTTGTTGATAGCATCCTTTTGTAGATAGTGAGTGATTCATCTGTACTTGAATCTGTGTTCTCGAAAATAGTATAAAAGCGAGGATATCGCATAAGAAATAACCCACATTCGCCACGGATCGTCGAACATTTTAAACTTAAAAAGAACTCCTCGGTGTTGTGCATACACCTTGATATGATAGTACGGGGCGGAAGCTAAGCCTATGTGTCCATAGGTATACCGATGGCCATGCATTGATGCTATGCACAATACTGCAACCATTCTACGTTAAGAAATAAAGCTAGCCTAAGGATTAATTTGTAATAAAAGGCTAAAGAACAAATATTGGCTCAGTTATTATTGCATATCTCTTGGTGAGGTAGTTCGGGGCGCAAGCTAGGTCTATGTGATCATAGACATGCCGATAACCACGCATTGAGTTTATGCGTTTTAGGTGAGTCAAGTCATCGACAAAACGAAATCCTCAGCTTCGTACTAAGCCTGTTTGCACATAATCGCAATAAATAAAGAATAACCCCTTCGTTTTGTCTACTGCAATAATGTGTTTTTTATTCCTCTGTGCTGTGAAGCATTGTCTTTGCCTAACACTATCCCTGTACCTGAGACGAGTCTGTGTACTTCACCGAGTCTCATCGTTCACCGCTGGGTGATACTGGATGATAATAAGTATAATAATACGTTTAATAAATAATAAAACGTGGAACGTATCAAGTGGCAGCTCAACGTGTTGGCTCGATATTGTAGTGTACAAAAGCCCCGTTTCCATACCACAAATTTGCCGCGCAACATGACGCGCGGCATACAACGCGGCATGTGCCAAGCATTTGTTGAAATGGAAACTGTCTGCAACATGCCGCGGTGCAAGTGCCGGGGAAAAAATTGCCCCAAACGATTTTGACGCACAACATGCACCGCGTCATGCGCCGCGGACAATGGAAACAGCCTGCAGCAAGTTCCTAGTGCACGGGCACGCGCACTAGAGTATTTGTGTGCGTTGTACCGTGTCACCAATATGTATGCAGATGTGTCAGATTTATTTGGATTTTTCATTGCACGGAAGCTGGTGCAGTGGAAAGTTGTGTTCAACTCTCCTGGTGACGGGTGAATCTTGTGGATCACTTCTAGAGATGCTGCTAGAGGAATCTCCGGTATCTCTTGGGGTCTCGGGATAGATTCATTCTTCCGGAGGTAAGAAGAAGCTTGTTTGTTGTTTCAAGTAACCCGCAGGAAGGTTATCGTGGAAGGACACGTACTTGTGCTGCTTGCATAACAGCAAGAAATCTTAATAATCTTTTGGAGATTGGATATTATCGGAAAATCATTCTTTGATGTTGTGCTCATACTGTTTGTGAAATTACAGTGACAGAATGATCATTCTTTGAATAGAGTTTTTAGTAATAGTAAAAGTCCGGTGTCGAGCAAACAAGTGCCTGCCATAACCACAAAACCATAGCTGTACTGTCCATCTTTACACAAGTTAAATCACTACCAAATTATTACAATACAAGAGAAGAAACACTGAACTACTCTAAAGCACTGCACACGCTATGCACTGCGGTCCTGCACTCCAGTGTTGTTGCGGGCGTATTTTGCAGAAATAGTTTTCAATTGGAAACAGTGCACTA
The DNA here is from genome assembly GCF_977018435.1 of Lepisma saccharinum. Taxonomy (NCBI): domain Eukaryota; kingdom Metazoa; phylum Arthropoda; class Insecta; order Zygentoma; family Lepismatidae; genus Lepisma; species Lepisma saccharinum. The sequence continues at coordinate 59,315,186 of NC_139231.1, read as the reverse complement.
AATGAAGCGCTACATGTGCCGCCGCATGTTGCGCGTCATGAGTCTGAAACTTGTCAGAACGGAAACCAAGCTTTAGGCGACTTCGAGTGTGTATATGTATGTATGTATAACGTCTTCTCCGTGACACACTTATGGGTGTCATCCGTTACAAGTGGAGAAAACAGATGATTTTGTTAACACGCTGTTCTTGAAATGTGAATATAACCATCTTATGTTTCTAAAACGGTTCCAAACCCAACCTGCGCCTCCAGCTTTCTTTGTGCCATAATGATGCCGCCAACTGACTGACTCGCACAGCTTTCATGAATACCTTCGTCTTTTAAAGCAACGCTTATGTTACTACGTTCTCCCCTTCCCATAGACGTTAGATCTTGAATGCGCCCCCTCCCCCGTATTTAAATTAAAAGTTGTTGTGTGTTTACATACAAATTCAAGACCAGTTTTTGTGCCGGGTTCGGATTCCGACCTGGGCATGGTTGTCTTTCTGAGTGTCCCTTCATCAATTTTATCATCTCATATCATGCTCATCGTCGTGATAATCCAGTGGCAGAAAAACTACGCTAAACAAAAAATGAATCAAATGAAGAATATTTTTTCTTTAGCAAACTGTGAGTTACGCAGTAACAATTGGGATGTAGGCGCACTGATCGCGTTGAGAAGCACAGAAAGGTTCTTGTCTCATGAAGCAGTTTAAGTTTTAAAATCTCATGAAATATTTTATGTCACAGGTTACACTACTATTTATGGGGGATATAAACATCCCTGAAAATTTACCTCTGTTGCCAGGGTTACTGGAGTCTGTTGAGGGTTATCCTTGTCATCTCAGCGATGGCATCAGAGATGAGATCAGACGCCTCTGTGTCTGCCATTCCCAAACAAACTATAGAAACTACATAAGTAAATGCTATTTGGGTCCAAAATGGGCTTTTCTTCTGTGATATTCAGGTGAACACTAAATGTGACTGAACCCCCCCCCCAGAAAATATCCCCCTCGCCCATTTTTTTCTGTCTCCGTGACTATGGCATTTCCTGTTAATTCGAAGAAATTCGAAATCATTTGCAAAGCGTTTGTTGCCAAGGTAAGTTTTTATGCCACCGTAATACGTGGCAAACACTTCTCACAATAAACATTAGAAAAATTATAATAATAATTAATGTCCTTTGCATGAAGTTCTCTTCTTCAGCGTTGTTCTTCGGTTGTTTACGAAACTAAGCACGGTCGCTATTTTGAGTATTGAGCTGCGCATGCGCAGGAAATATCTAGCATCTGCAGTCTATCAAACCTATTTCCAAGCTATAGTCCGTAAAAGACGACTAATTTTCTACGAGCAGGTTGTTATAGTCGTGCAATGGGAGATGTGCTGTGCAAAATGACTAGTTTTACATTAATTATATAATATATATTATTCGTTACTTACTTACTTACTTACTTAGTCGCGTCCTCTTCTACCTGCCGGTGTCGAGGGGTTACAGAGAGTTCTCCAGACGTTTCTGTCCATCGCCTTTTCCTGTGCCTCTTTCCATCTTATGCTTCGTTTCTCCAAAATCTCTTTGACACTCATATTCCATGTCTTTCTTGGTCTTCCTTTTGGTCTTGTTCCTTGTGGACGTGCTTCCCATATCTGCTTTGGCAGTCTCGTCTCACTCATTCTGCTCAAATGGCCGAACCATCTAAGTTGATTACGCTCAACTGTTTCTTGTAGTGGCTGAGCATTTAAAGATTGCCGATGGTTTGATTCCTTATCCGATCTTTCCTGGTTTTCCCACTTATTCTTCGAAGGTACCTCATTTCCATTGTTTGTACACTTTGCAGGTGTTTTCCAGTCAATGTCCAATTTTCACTGCTATATGTAAGTGTTGGTATATAAATTGTTTTGTATACAGTGAATTTTGTTTGGGTAGATATTTCTTTTTTGCCTATAAATCCTCGGTTTATCATTTGATATAGCTTTCCTGTCTTCATGATTCTATCTCTTATTTCTTCCTCTTCTTTTCCTTGACTGTTTATAATTACTCCAAGATACTTGAAATTTGTCACTTGTTCTAAAGGTTCGTTATTCAGTTTTATCTTATGGTTTGTCTTTTCTCTGCTGATTATCATTGTTTTAGTTTTCTCCGTATTTATTTGCATATTCTTCTTCTTTAATTCTTCATTAAGAATATTTAGATTATATTGTAAACTAGCCTGTGTATTAGCTATTAGTATAATATCATCAGCGTATATGAGCTCTATTAGTTTAATTGATTTCATATTCCAGTATCCTACCTGAAATTGTTTCATTTTTATATGGCATTCCTTTATTACTTCATCTAATAGTATTATAAATAGATATGGTGATAGTATATCTCCCTGTTTAACTCCTGTTGTTATTTCAAATTCCTCTGACTGGTGGTTTCTCGTCCTCACGTAACATCTGCATCCTTTGTACCAACTTTGGATTGCTTTTATTAGGTTTTTATCCACTCCTTTCTTCTCTAAGGATTTCCATATCTCATTCCAAGGAACTCTATCAAAAGCCTTTTGTAGATCTACAAAACATACATGTGCCTTTTTATTGTATTCTATTGTCTTGTCTGTTATTTGTTTGAGGGTGAAAATATGGTCTTGTACACTTCTTGCTGGTCTAAAGCCTGCTTGACTTTCTTCCAATTGCTCTTCGACATATTTTCTGAGTCTATTCTCCAGGATTCTTGAATATATCTTCCCTGGCACACTGAGCAATGAGATTCCCCGATGGTTTCTACATTCTCTATTATCCCCTTTCTTGAAGATTGGGATTATTACTGATATCTCCCATTCCTTCGGTACAGTTTTCTTTTCCCATATAACATTCAGTAGGTTCAAAAACAGTTGCTCTCCAGCATTTCCCATGTATTTAAGCATTTCTGGTGTTAAACCATCATGTCCACTAGCCTTACCTAACTTCATTTTCTTTAATGCTGCTTTTAATTCTTCTACTTTGATATCATTTATTTCCTCTTCTTCATCCTCCATTTCTATATCTTCTGTTCTTTCGTTTCCTGTTTGAACCTCCGTCCTGTTAGTTTGTGTTTCATCCTTCAGCAATTCTTCGAAGTATTCCTTCCATCTTTGCATGATTTCTTCTGGTTTTGTTCTTAGTTTACCATCTTTTCCTTTTATGTATTTTAATGGGCTTTCTTTATCTTTTCTCAAGGTCTTTAAAACTTTGTAGAATAGTTTTTGATTTTCTCGGCTGTTCTCTTCCATACTTTCCCCAAATTTTCTCCACGAGTTCTTTTTAGCCTCTAACACTTTCTTTTTAACTATATCCCTTTGCCTCCTATACTCTTCGAAGCTTTCTAAATCATTAATTGATAGGTACTTTTTCCACAGTATTTTCTTATGCGTGACTTCTTCTTTCAGCTCATCTGTCCACCATGCCGTTCTTTTCATTTTGTTTTCAATGTATGTTGTCCCGCAGCTTTCCTCTGCAGACTGTAGCAAAATCTTCTTAAATTCATCCCACAATTTATCTACGTCTCTTTCTTCCTCTTCATGTTTCTCTTGTATCTTTGCTTCTATTAGTTGCTGATATTTTTCTTTAACTTTTGTATCTTTTAATTTGTATGCCTTTATTCTTATTTTATTTTGCTTTTCCTGTCTTCTTTTTCCATTAGTTTTTAGCACTCTACTTCTTTGTACTACTCTTTCCATTATTAATAGTTTATGGTCGCTCCCAATTTCCGCCCCTCTTTTGACTCTGGCATCTCTTATCTTTCTCATTGTATTTCTCTCTACTATGAAATAGTCAATTATAGATTTTTCCCTTCTTGTTGGTTCTTCCCTGGTATATTTATGGATTTCTTTATGTGGGAATTTAGTATTTACCACTACCATGTCGTTTGTTACACATAATTCTAAGATTCGTGTACCATTATCATTTAATGTCTCTTCTCCATGTTGTCCTATTACCTGTCTCCATTCTTCCGTATTGTTTCCTACTCTTCCATTTAGATCTCCTACTATCAATACTTCTTCCTTTCTTTCATCTATGATTTTCTGTAGTGAATCATAGAACATGTTTTTATTCTCTACTGTATCATCTTCATTTGGACCATAAACTATTATCATTACTCGTTACATTATTCGTTACTAATATTAATATATGATCTCTAAATAAAATTAGACATATTGTCTTTGATCAAAGCACTTGAATATGTGTTTGAGATTTTATTTTCGTGGCCTACCATCTTTTGGTAATATTTTAAACCTATTGTAATGTAGGATTTCAGTAAGAAAAAGACAAAATGTGTTCAAAGAGTATTAAATATCTGAGACATGCTTAATTTTAAGGGCAAAATCCAGTAATTTGTTACGCTTTTCAACATTTAATTTACCTAGCAAATTAGTAAAGCTTGTAGCACTCATGTGAGTGGAAAAAGAAAACTTTGATCCTATTTTTTACAAAATATTTTGAAGGCGTTTTTGTTTTAATTTTGCCCAATATTTATGAACCCAAATGCTCATATTTCGAATGGAGTACTAGCTTTGTTATTAGATACAAATAAATTACAAAGTTTCGTTTCCTGATGCTCCGTGTTCTTAAGAAGCAATGCGACTTGATTCCGCAACCAAGCAGCTTGACCTACAATATGACGGTTTCGACTGCTAGTACGTATATGGCGTCAGATATTATCCAGGAACTCTATTTCAAGTTCTATTGCACTGCCATCTACTGGCACCTATCAAAACTATTAACCTCAATAGGTAGCTATCCCATGACAGTTTGTGGCCTATTTAATGTTTCTCCCCTCGTATACAACCCTTCAGAATTTATCAAACCCTGTCATCTCTTGATTACAAAGTTACAGCGTTAACCGCTACTCTATCAGGAACGTTTTACAGAAGGTCTCTTTAAAGAGCTTAATCATAAGCAACTCATTCGCAGTTTCTACATGCGAGATCGCATGGGGAGGTGTGGAATCGGGCATCTGAAGTAGCCGAAGCCAAGTGCCGCATGTTAATTGTTACTTACGACGATGGTCACGTGATGCATGCAATAACGCCCTGCAATAGCCTTGTATCGTGAGTTTTCTTCATCGAGAGTCAGGAAATTCTTCCTGCGAGATCAGCGAAAAGATTGTACGGAGTCTTTGCAAAATCCAATTGATATGAAGGTCGTGCGGCTATGTAGACATGCGACGTCCTGCAGCAAGAAATCTGTCCTTTATCCGGTAAGTTGATATGGGAATAGATTGTTTGTTTATTTTTGTTCATTAATCCCACTTAGGCTAAGCGCGACGATAAGGATGAGTGATGATTAGATGAATGAAGCAACACTTTATAACTGTCTTATCCTGGCCGGTGCTCGAATAGCACTTTTCGGTGACGAGTTTGTGGATTGCATATTCACACCCCAAGAGTAACGAAGACAATTAAGGTTATATTGATGGCTGAGTACTCCTTTTCTCTCCTCTCGAAGGCTCTGTGTTCGAGACCCGTCCTGGACATTATAATTTAAATTTGATATAAGTACAGTCAACTCCGCTTATAATGAACCCCTACGGATTCAGTTAATTGGTTTACTACATCCGAAGTTCATTTAAACCGAAATGCTTTCCCTGAACCCGAATGGAGGTTAGTAGTGATAGAGGAAATAAAAGATCTAAGGCAGAAATAGTAGAATATATTAATGAAACAAAATATCAAATACAGAACCAACCATAAAATCATTTTTTAGTACACTTAATTACCCGTACTTTGAGAGAAGTCGGTTATTTGTGGCTGTTTAAGACATGCTGTTTAATTAGCTGTCTTTTCTCTAGCGTCTCTGTTTTTCTACGCTCGATTTGACATCGTTCACACACTCTAAAAACCTGAAAACAGTCCTGACACCCTCTAACGTCTCTTTCACTGTCGGACACTTTCTTCATTCTTGTCTTTGTCATCTTCACCCTCGTTGGAATTGCTCTTCACAGCCTCTACGATAGTTCTTCCAACAGGATTTACTAGTTATAGCTTCACAATGCACACTGATAAAATCTTCAGTATCAGTTGCACCGGCATTGACGTTTTGAAGCAGTTCCTTGAGTGTACAACGTCCTCTTGCTCGAATGAGATACATCCAGTAGCCAAAAGAGCAAGCCGGAAACAGTTCTGTACTGAAGTATGTAACGGTATAGTTTGTGCTTTTAAGCTGATTCTCAGCAACATACACAATATACACAACCATACATTTTTGAATCCTTGTTCCGAGGTTCAAAACTTGCAGTACCTGAAGTTCTGTGGATGCTAGTTTAGGCAATAGACACGTACTTCTTCAAATTACAACTTAACGCCCATTTCCTTTTAGATACATATAGGTTTATTCATATTATATTTACAGAAGTTAATTCTTGGCCGTTATTCACAAAATTACATTCCGGTGTACCCTGTCCCCCTTCCCGAAGAGAGTGTGTAGACTCGCGTAGCCACTGGCTTCACGAGTAAAAAAAAAATATAACCCTCAGTACCAAAAAAGGTGGCTGAAGGTATGTGTGTTGTGTACCCGGTTTCCCACATGAAATAAACTATTGGAATAATGTGAAAAGAGCAAGTGTGTGTATTAAAAGAAAGAAAGTTAACATCCCCGCCGTCGGTTCACATAATAAGGAAAGGAAGCTCGCCCAGCCGCTCCCCTTAGAGAAAAAGATACCTCTTACATTGCTGTACTCCGCCAAATATCTGAGGCCGACTGCTCCCCTGCCCTTCCTATTTATAGGCCCCGCTTATGACCTAAAGCGTTACTGGAAACTTACCGCTCCCCAACGGCCAAGAACCCAAAAGTACAGGAATACATAGCCATACAAAATTTATAACATAAAAAAGGATCCAGTAATGATCGCATCATTACAAGTATAACAATAATAATTTTCCATGTATATTTAATTTTTTTAGGTTCACTAAAACTTAAGTTTATGGTTCACTATGGACGAATTTGAAAGTAATAATTTAGATTCATTATTGCCGAATGTTGACTACAGTCGAGTTCCCTACATCCAGAGTTGACTGTACTTCATTCTTATCGTCCAACTTAACGTAAGGAAATAATGAGCATTATGTCATGAGATGGCATCGGAAGACAAAATATTAGAAGAACCAGAACAAAAATACACTTCTTATAGAATTCGAGTATAACTATTTAAGTAAAATATGAGTAAATAGTCTTTGAAGTTAAAATATTGTTTTCCCTTCGTGAAAGTTTATTTGGAGTTAGATGAGATGGAATAATGAAGGAAAACAGCGAATGAATCTTAATATGTTTGTGATATACCTGTTTCAAGTAAGAGAATCCTTTAATTTGTTTCATAACTGGATAATGATTATGAATTTTTATATATGGTATTGATATATTATAAGCTCTTCAGTCCATGATATTAATATTTTATATCGTTGTTTTCTATTCTTTGATTCGCACGCAGACATATTCACCGATCTAGGCTAACTGTGTCGCATTACGACGGTATGTAATTTATCCACTAGATTATACATGTGTCTGCAGAAGTTACTGAATATTCGATTAATATAGATTGGTTTTGATTAAATGGATGAACTAATCGCAAACATTGGTATAGCATCAAGTTTTGTTAGAGTCGTTTTGTTGGAAGCCGCTGCATGGTCTGTAGGGGGCAGCGTGCGATTTGTGATTTTATCGGGCGAGGTTAGACTTAGCGGGTTTACGATTCTAATAATCTTATCATCTTTATCATTAGCTACCAAGAAAAAAATATTTATTAATACGGTGTCTTTAATTTAAACCTCGCATGCAGTATCTATCTCTTTGACTTATACAGTATATAATATTATGCCTGGTTATAATTGGGCGCTAATTGACTAAAATCTAATTTTGATATCAAATTGAACACCATTATAACTTTAAATTACGATCTAGAGTTACATAATTCATTTGAATATATTTTTTCTGACATATGACACTTTCTCTTTCTTATATATTGATATTTCTCTTGTTAATAAACTTTATTAATGACATTTGACTAAGAATAATGAACATAACCGAAGTTTGTAATTAGAACACATGTAAACATTTCAGTCACATGGCCCCATAGGTATTATTAGGAGGAGAGGGGTTAACTTTCAGTTGCACCCAAATATTAGAATTTTACATATATTTTTATTATTAATCTGCTTGTAGTTATGCCGCAATATTTTTCTAAGCATTGCGAATGTAAATATCAGCTTCACGTGCATTAATAGCTACCAACATGTTGAGTTTACATTTAATTATGATTCTGTTAGACTTTTACATTTGAATTTTTTAATTTATCTATCAAAATAAGTTTATCGTGCATCACTTAACCTAACATAAATCTAACAATCCAAAAACATCCCATTTTCAAATTTTGTACAGTTATTGAGTAGTAATTATTCATAGTATTTATTTTAAAAAATAAATTAAATGACCCATTTTTGAGAAAATGTCTACCCATATTTTGATTACACCACCTTCACAAAATTACCTCACATAGACATGTAATAGCTCATGTGAAAGAGCTAGCTCTTCAAGACCTTTCCAACGGGATCTGCATCACTCCTATATTCTAGATGCGTGTAGTCTCGTTTTGCTTAATTGCTTCTCAGTACAAGATAATGTGATTTATGACCTAGCCACAATTTTAGGTAAAACGGGATATCCACTTTCGCCAAATCCCATTGGACAACAGTTTGAATCCTACTTAAAACTGTGGATCTAATCGTAATTAGTCTAACTAAGCTTTAAGTGGGTCTTTTGCCAGATTTTCACACGAAGGAAGGCGTAAAATGTATCAAATTTTCCCTTTCTTTCTCTCATTACTAGAAAGTGTGAACAATTCCTCCTTCCCAGGCCCTCGCTGCTTTTCTCCATAACATGGCGATAATAAAACTTATATTTATCTTGCTTTGCGGAACATTTCCGGCGGATATCCGGTCATTGATCCAAGCCAAGACCGATCCCAAACGTGGACATTGCCCTCTGTGCATTGGAGGGAGAAATGCACCCCGCCCCTCCTCTGGTTAATATTTCATCGACCGGTTGCGTGTGTCAAGACAGTTACATGGCACGTACGCACACATCAACCACTGACACAATAAGTGAAACTATACTGTTTTGTTTTGAATTATCGGACGACCGACAGATGGCCTCAATGTCGCATGACTCCTCTCTGCCATTTGTGACAAGTTAAGATCAACTCTTCTTGTTGCAAAACATAATCCATTTAAAAGTATTTCTGCAAGATATGATTCCAAGTATTACATAAATTTTGCAATTTGATTTTGAACCTTTATCTCCCAGTACTTTAGTGCCTCGAAAGACCATTCTGAAAGAAAAAAACACTTTCTTTTTTCATTTATCTAGTGCAGTAATTTCAAGTTGTCAGCAATATTTAGAAGAAGTACAATGAAATTTACATTAACGACCTAATTCATGTACAAGTAGTACTACTGGCTACCGTATACTATACAATGTAGCGAGAAATAAATGAAAAATGTCTGCAAATTACGGTTTAACCTTACGGTCACATTAGATCCATTTTCAGCAGAATTTTCACTCTGCATTGTTCGTGGTCACATTGCATGAGGAAAATCGTTATTTCACATGAATCTGGTTTCTCGATTTTCTTTAACATTATATCCACACATGATGCGTAAACACTGTTCGAATGTCGAATGGAGTCCGTGTCTTGCCGAAGAATCGACAAGCTCTGCACGCGAGTGCGCGATCGCCACCACAGCGCCACAGCGGCAATATTTGCAAACGAAACTTACATTCTGGATAACCCTCGTGTAGGCAAGGTATTTGAGCGTCTAGCATAGAAATTGACTGCAGAAATAAGTTCCTTGGTTAGTATATTGAACTGGAATCCTTGTGTCTTACGGTATGCAAACTCAAATTACTTTTATTTTCACTGCGAGCCTTTTTGATGCATTTAGAGTCACTTGTCGTTTTCCGCCATACAGAATAACTTTGAATTAACAAAATAGCTCTCCTGATATAACTCTGAATGAGCAACATTATATGCACAAGTAGTCTTTAAGTGTTACAGTGATGACATTAATTATTAGGTCTATATAAATTTCTCCCATGATAGCCTTAACTACTGTCCGAGCGCGGAAGACGAAACTATCTCGAGATGCGACAGTGGAAGTAGTCCGCAGGTCAGGATAATCCTTTGTAGGACTGTGTTGATCCGTGAGCTGAGTGTCCCTTTACAGCCCCAGCTTTTAAATTAGATAAGGAAATTTTAGTCCTCCGAGACAGCATAGTTTTAGATCTTGTTAAGTAAAGAATGAATTAGTTTAAAAATTGGGTATTAACGTATTTTATCGGGACGTTGCTATGTGTGAAATTTCATTGTTTTTTCAGAAGCAGAAGATTTTCTCGGAATCTATTTTCCTCATCCGTTACAACCCTATTTTGCCAGTGAACTTGTACAGTCAACGCATGAGCACAGCTAACGGACTATAGTTTTTGTCACGGTAAACCATAGTTAACGATTTCTTGTGCATCTTCTCTTGCTTATACTTATCGTTTAAGACACAATAAAGGGTCAGGTGAAGGAAAGAAATAAAGTCAATGAAGTTAGCGCCAGCCACATGTCCAGAGGACTAACCACATTTCTCCCATCTTTAGTGCTAAATTATGCTGTAATGAATTTCGTTAGTGCTCCTACAGTATATTTCCAAAATCTTTCACAGTGTAAATACGAAATGGTGCGGGATAAGTTAACGTAACCCGTCACTCCTCGGGAAAATTCATCAAACTTTGTCCACACTTAGTGCTATGTTCTAAAGGTCCCGGGTTCGATCCCCGGCCGGTTCAAATCCGGGAACTTTTCTAACGTAGGAAGCGGCCCCGGCGCCCACCCAGCGTCGAATAACATGGGTACCTGGGGGAAACCCTGGGGGGTAAAGGCGCTCAGGGGCGTGTTGCTGATCACATCACCCCCACCCACGACCGGATCAAGAAAGTGTGGGGCGTTACCCCCACACCCCCTATACGCCTTCATGGCGTGGTGCTGAGCACAGGGGAGCACTTTACCTTTTTTAGTGCTATGTTAGAGCTGGTTTTTGCCTTAAAGATATCCGTTAATGCTGTTATACTTTTGGAACAAGGGCCGTTCCAAAATGTAGTGAGTAAACATAGTACACGGGGACACAAGCATTTTCTTTTTGTCTGTTTCGGCTATTTTATATCGCTTCTTTACCTCTTGAGTTAGTGGATAAGGATGAATGATTAACTGGCAAATGGAACAAACACAATGAGACAGCCGTGTCTTACCCGAGGTTCGAATCTGGGAACTTCGGTTTCCTAACGCGTTACGGCGACCATTCTGCCGCGGAGGCCGATGAGGTTATTTTATAATTTATAGATTAGTGGTACAATAACTCACTAAATATATAAAATTTATTGTTGTGTAGGAGGGAGGAAAGAAAATTAATTTCCAGTTCATGTGAAACTTTCATTTTCAAGTTCCTATTACAATTTTTAAAAAAATCAGCATCAGTGTTCTATTTCAGAGATTCTCAATGTTCGTGGTCCCAAAAATTTTATTCTAAATACATTTCTGATTTTTTAAAAACTTTATATTAAATAACATGTACCCTTGAAATTAAATACCGATATTAGTAAATAACCTTATGGCACAATCATAAAGAGTAAAATAGCTCTATTATGTCTAACAGTGGCTTGTTCGCTTGTTAACAAATATAAAATTAGAAAGTTGTCTACTATTGGATCTAATATGACAAACAAATTTTGCGGGCCAGGCCGGTGTAATTTATGCCAGGCCCAACGAAGCAGCGATTGGAAAACACTGTTCTATTTCAATTCAGCAGGATTTAGAAATCTGTGCTTCCAAAAAGATTTGGTTCGATCCCTATAAAAATAGGTGTTAACGCTATATTTTTGGATAATAAACCTTTTCGAGCAAGGCCTCATCTCCAGGAAGCTATCAACTCGCGGCAAGCCACTGCACCTAGCGACCTGTTGAATAAGATGAGTCAAGGCAAAAGGGATAATAAACCTTTTCCTGCTCCCACAAATATATGCAATAATTAGGATGAAGAGTTCGATGAACTAACCGATCTCTAACTACGCACAGGTAATGATCAGCAGAGTTAGGATTTTTAGGTGCGCACCTTTTTTTCGTAGTGAAAGTAAGACCTCTCGGGAAGGACTCAGTGTGTGACATGTTGCCTCAATGTGAGAATGGAGCTAATTTTCCAGCACCTTTTTTCCCCTTTTTTGATAACCTTTCTCCTTCCCTCCATTTTCTGGGACATTTATCTATTTTCCCCCTTTTTCGTGTTCTTGATCGCTTTTCCTCCCTTTTTGTGTCCTTTTACTGGTGTTGTTAAAATATATTTCCTAAGCAAATCATTGAATTTTTTTTTTTTTTTTCGCGACACTTTTCTCTTTAAGATGTTTTCACATTGTTATCTGAAATTGAATGTATTTAAACTGTGCTTGATTGTTGCCTATTTGAAATCAACATTGGAAAGACCGCAACGGATATGCACCAGATCGCTGTTAATTTTTTAAGATAGAAGGAAGAAGGAAACGCAGTTTGGTCTTGGAAGCAGTGAAGTAACAATGTGTTTCTGAAGTGGTAGGTTTCACGTTTCATGTGTGCGCAGTGGAGAGATATTGTTTGTGGATGTAAGTTCCTTACCTGCTTTTTCACTCTGTTAGATCCTGTTAGTGCATGTACTTTACCATGCCGAAAGTGCCCAGATCCCGATTTCTCAGTCTGGCTCAAGAATTTAAGCACGATTTCATAGAAAGTGATGGAACTGTTATTCGATGCACGGTTTGTAATACGGAAATCACATTAGATAAACAAAAAAAAAAACACCACAGAGATCGCATCCAGCAACATATTTCCAGCTCTAAGCATCAAAAGAACAAGAATCTGCAAGGAAGTAAATCTCGGCAGCCTCTCTTACGCAATGCATTTGAGCAGTGTTCTTCCAAGAACCAAAATTTAAAGGAATTTAATGTTGACTTGTGTGCATCTTTTACACAGGCGGAGATTCCATTCAACAAGGTGAACCATCCGGCCTTGAAAGGGTTCCTTGAAAAGTACACACGGTTGTCAGTGCCCGATGAGATTACGTTAAGGAAAAAATATATTGAACTTATTTATGAAGAAACTGTTCGTAAAATTAAGGTGAAAGTGTCAGAATGCGATATAGGTGTCATTCTGGATGAGACGACAGACTCAATGCAACGATATGTTTTGAACATTTTGGTTTTTCCTCTGACAGGTGAAGAAGTTAAGCCCATGTTACTAAACATGTATGAGTTGCAGAAAACCAATGCCAGTACGATGCAGTCATTTATGGATTTCTGTCAAAAACTGTGGTCCGGTGGAATTCAGTTCGAAAAAGTTGTTGTAGTTAATGACCAGGCTCCCTACATGCTTTCGGCATTTAACCAATTGAAGCCGTTGTTCTCTAAGTTAAAGCATGTAACCTGTTTGGCTCATGCCCTTCACAGGGTTTCTGAATACAACATTGTAAATGAGTGCATATCTGATCTGAAGAAAATCCTCCTTAAGGCCCCGAGTCGCATTCTGGCCTACAGAGAAACTACCTGCCTGCCCCTGCCACATTTCCCCATCATTACTGGCTGGGGATCATGGGTTGAGTGTGCTGCATTTCTGTGTGAAAATTTTGAAAAAAACTTTCAACCGACGCAGGTGCAATTTCCAAGGCACAACAACTTCTCCTCCCAGACAAGATAGATGATTTGCAAAAATAACTATTTTGTGTACATTCCTACAAATACCTGTCGACAGCCATCAAAAGCATAGATGAACAAGGCGTCGAAAAGGAAAAACAATGGGATATCTTTACTACTGTGAGGAGGCAGTTAGATGGTTTTGCCAGAGACAAACTTGAGGCTAGTCTTGACAAGAATCCGGATGTTGTGGATTTTTCCAGTTCCACAGAGTTGCCATTCCGAGTGAATACTAAGTTTGCCTCACTTGTTTCTGTAGATGTAGAGAGAAGCTTCAGCTTATATAAAGATATTTTATCTCCGAAAAGGAACAAACTTACTTTTAAAAATTTAGAAATGCTTAATGTTGTAAGGTACAACAACTTTGTGTTTTTCCCTGACTTTTGAATAACTGTAACACAACCTATGTGTGTGATGTGTACACAGCTTCGAGTGAATAGCTTAGACTAATAAAATAGGAGGGAAAGTTTTAATAAGTAGTATAATTATCAGCACCTTTTTCCCCCCAAATCAGCACCTCTTTTGCCCCTTTTTGGGTCTTATTTTAGCACCTTTTCCCTTCCTTTTTCCCAATGAAATTTTCCTCTAAAAATCCTAACTCTGATGATCAGGCTGGAATGTTCATACGAACTAACCGATTTTCTTACCGTTATGCCTTCTTAAAGGAAGTTTCCAATAATAATAATCGTGAGAATGTCATTTCAAGTTCTATTTTGTGCATGCGATTTAATTAACTTAAAGTATATTTCACTTTTTAAGGTAAGGCTTTATACCTCAATTAATTTACGTTTGATTTAACGTTTTTATTAATTATGTTATTTGTAGGTAAAGTGTTCTACTAGATCTAATGAATAACTCTGCTGCAATTTACTGGCAAATATGTGAACATCAAATTTCATGCTTCTTCAAAGTTGGTAGAAATGAAGTTCAGTAAAATGCTCATTGTTTTTCCTAGGTTGCGAACGAAGAAGTAATTTGCTCCCTAGCATGTTATCGTGTTGGTCAGTAGGTGCGGAGAGAGATGTGGCAGGGGGAGGGGGGAGGACGTGATGTGCTCAGATCCGGCCTCGTGGTGCCGGGTTTCAAAGCCTGACCTCGGTCTCCGAGAGACTGGCTAGGGCCGAGACCGTCTGAGTCTAGGCATAAATAACGAGAGTCTACAGTCTACGCGTCGACAATGTAATCTACACCCTGTCCAGGTTATCTCTGGAGCAAGCGAACGAAGACAAGTCTCGGCGCAAATAGTGACGCGACGCGGCACCTCCAATAAACACGTGAGAGGGAATAGGATTGCGTGGAGTGGGGAAACCGACTGCAGTTACCAGCAGCATGTACTGATTAGCTCTGCCCACTCTATTTCCTCCCGTTCCCTGACGCTATGCTCGGCCATGATCCAGAGATATATGGGTCAGGGTATAGTCTACGGTACATCACTGGGGGGCAGGGCGGGATTTAAAATGTTACCTCCTGGAGGGTAGTGTGAAAATGCTGCCCTTCCCACACTCTTTTCTATGAATGGTGTGGATGTGGAATCAGTTGTTCATTTATTCCTTTACGCAGCTAATTTGGGTTAACAGCAACTGGAAGATGGACTTAGGAATTGGAAGGAAAGGGACACACGCCCATTTCATTTTATCCCAAATGTTAATTGTTTCGTTCGTGTATTTCGGATGCACTCCAGCCCCATTTTCTATCTTATCATTACTATCAGGACGAATTTCCATGCTTTGATCGGGACTTGTATCCAGAACCTCCTAAGGCGACATCGTGAGTCGAATACTGAATTTTCTCGGTTCTTGACCTTCCATCTTTGCCTAGGACTTCCTAGAGGTTTGCCACCAGGTTTCCCTGCAGGACGTTATGTGTGTTGCCTAACTCTACGGCTGAGGCAGACCTTATTATTGACAATTTTCTACACATATCCACTCATCGCCGTATAGTTAGGGCACACACATTACGTCATGCTGGGAAGGCAGCATTTTAGGATAGGCTATAGGTGTTCCGTTTGGATGGCCGGTGGCTGTGTACATATAATGGCCTACTGTAGGTGAAATCTTTTTTCACTTTAGATTGTTTGATTATGTAAATCTCGTGGATTGAGTTCAGTGATATCTGTATTAAAAAAAGTGTTAACATAAATTCCACGTTAGTTCATCCTGGCTGACAACAAAGATGTCTTAGCCTACCACAAAGTTGTTGTATACACGCCTTATTGGTCCTTTCCTTGCGAAGCTGTTTCTTCTTGATGTGTCGTACGTAAGAACCTGTCTTTTCTTCCAGACGTTTTTCCTGTCTGCAGCCATTGATTCAATTGCTGGTTGCGTCACTTGGCTAGAAATATGTAAGTCATAGATGTGAGCACATCCTCTGATTAGTGTGGGTGAGGGAACCTTGATAAGTTTAGTCGGGGAAAGAAAGGCTACATTCCGTCTCACTGTTGTATAATTGTATTGGTGCGTATAAAGCAGGGACATGTATCTAGAGTTTGTCAGACACCGCGAAAATCCCATTCCTGTGTATATTTAGTGTACTTTTAGACGTTATTATATAGGCCATACCTCTAATGCGGAAATGGATATCATACCGGTATGTACTTACAAAGTAAACAAAAACCGAAACTAGAAAAAATCACGGCTCTTAAACTAAAAGTTTCACTACACACGCGCGCTTGGAAATTGAATGCACAAATTTGCAAATATTGGATAGCTTTTGATTGATTTGCTTTGTTTTACTTCGCTTTTGCTTTTTGCTAATTTGCGAAGATGGGGATGAGTGATGATGAAATTGATGAATGGACACTCACAAACATCCATGCCCAGGCCGGGATTCGAACCCTGAACTCCTGGCGTCGTAGCGTGATGTGCTAACCACTCCGCCACGGGGGCCGGCTGATAGCATTTGAAACACAGTTGGTTCAACATTAGAATAAACTTCTGCAGTCTTATATCATATCAACCTTAATATCATATCCTTCAATGTAAGTCTTCGTTTCTCCACTTTGTCACTGGCATAAGAAAATATAAGAAATAATGTCCCCCCCGTTGCTTTCATCGACTTGAAATGCTTCATCTCTTTTTTAAGAGTATAATATCGTTTATTTACGGTGATAAAAACGCTCTATAATGAAGTAAAAATATTAGAGTTGCAACTGCACCCTTCTTGCCTCTCCTCCGTGCGCACACCTATAATGTTCGTCAGTTGCTAGTTTATTTATGTTGTTGCTTCCAATTAACATTCATAGATGGCGGGTGCGTACTTTTTAATATTGTCACAGCAAATTCAGTCATTTCTGTGCAACAATATTCAAAAATTCCTCAGAAATGTATGAACATATAATAAAATAAACCAAACTGTAATCAAATTCTAAGTACGTGTGTGGACAGTTACAATGAAAAACTAACCATTTTGCTAAGCTCTTAGAATTTATACGCTATTTTACACCAGTGTTACGAATAAAGCGTTTCTACGTTACTGGAACAAATCAATAATCTCCTATAGGTGATAAATATTCTCGATAAAGAAGCAATGCACTTTTTTAAGCGTAGAAAGGAAATGTAAAATTGATAAAATGGCAAAATTGGCGATCTATTTTTCTTGGAGGTTTTCTAATATACACCTCATATTAAGCAGAATTGTTAAGTATTTTGCTCACAGTTTTAACATGAAATAAATAAAATTATAAAAACAAAAGTACAATTTGTGTAAGTGGCAGTCATTCTAATATATAAAATAGCGCAGAAGGACAAGGCCGCCCGCAGCATCTTTCTGGGGGGGAGCAGTGCTCAAAGTAGGGGAAACGTGGAGTGATGCTTTCCCCCAGTTAAGAAAATTCTCATAAAGCATCTCCAGCACTAGGATAATTTGCATTGGCACTTGATCTGCTGTCTTTCACGACACCTCTCATCCCCGTTTCAACGCTACAATTTCACCATTCGAAATATATGTAGTCTTCCCAGATATCTCAGGAAGGAGCAAGTGCCCGGGCCCCCTCTGTGGGCGCCCTTGCAGAAGGATGAATCTCTCATCTGCATTGCACAGTGTCATGAAAGCACGTTGGGTCTGTGGAGAATTGTCGGTGTCCGTAGTATCAAAGGTGATGTGATCAGCACCACGCTTTCTTTATATTGTCCTCCTGTCGAGAAGGGGACTTGGCATAGCTTGGAAATTGACATTCCTTGTCAACTGCTTTTACGCCGAAAGTTTATCCATTTCTTGCCTACAGACGTGTATATTTGTGCCCATGCATAATCATAGTTACCATTTGGTTTATTTTCTGGTGGGGAGGATTCCAAGTTGGTTGATTATCATGTACAAATTACATATTTATATATTTCAATTCGAAATTAGAATTTCCGGGAGTCAGTTGTAAGTCCGGTGTGTGTATGGTGGGGGGGACGTCCCACATGCAATGCCCATGTATATGCGTGTGTTAGAAATTGTATCAATTAGTGTTGAAAAATAATAGCTATATATATACACACACGCACGGCACTTATGACATTTTGACCTGATTTTTTTCTGGAAGTCCCTCTACACAAAACATACACGTTCGATAGTGATACTGTAACAATTGGTTGGCCCTATTGGTATGTAAGTGATCTGAATTCCCTACTTCTTGCATATCGTTTCCTTCATACCGCCTCCCCCATACACATGTCGCGGATCACTGGCCATTCGGCACAGTCTCTGTAACAACAGGGTGTTTGCGTAGTCATAAACGCTGTCGCTTTGTAATCAATGAGTCCAAGGTTCGATCCCAGGTGGGGACACAATGCACTATTGTAGTTTGGATCCCATTTTAAACTCCCAACTCGGTGACCGAGCGCGTTAAGGGGTCGACTTTTGATCTCGCCAGGAAAGTTCCCGAGTTCGGGTCCCCGCCTGAGCATCAATTTGATGCTCGTCGTCGCGATTATCCAAAATTGTCAGAAAAGCGACGCTAATTAACGAAAATAAAAATGCAAGTATTTGCTTTAAGCTGTAGGTCCTGCCATGGTTAGCCTCTCTGAAGATAAAGTGAACTTGAACTTTTGACTACAAGCATATCCCAAGATGTGGAGAACGATTCGCTTCTTAATCGGAGCCGAGTCTCAAGGTCGCTCAGCAGGAGGTGCCGAGCTGTGTCATGTAGGACGAGGGTGGGAGGGATAAGGTCGATGGTCTCCCATTGACTCACGTGATCTCCCCTCCTAGAAGTTGGATCGATGTCTTCCTCTTCCTGGGCCTTGTACGGGAGCTTGGTGATTACGTAACGGGAAAACCTTGTTGACAGGAGTCGATCTTTCGCGCACAATTCAATTTCTTGCATGTAGTAAATCTGGGGCGACCAAGCGTCTCGGTCTTCATAGGACGGTCCTCTTTTTGTAGTCATGTCCTGCGGTCCGCAACCCAACTTCGGAAAGCAGAACGTCTCCTTCCTTATAACAGCGTCCTTCGAAATGTCCTGGATGATACGATGCTAATAGGAACTACGGCAAAGTGGAGGAAAATTTTCAATATTTTCAGAAAAGAAACTTTGTTGGAATCCGCGCATACAGTTGTAGAGTTTGGTTTGGGTCTTCCAGGCAAAAATGAAAGGGTGTGTACAGTCATGGAAAAAAGTTCTTCCCCATAAGGCTTTAATAGGAGCAAGTAATGCAGGAGGGTAGGCAACACATATTGCACCCTTCGATGATCGGGTGATTTTGCCTGTCTTAACACCGAGAAATGTGTTCCACGCGAAGGTCAACATGACAGGAAAGCAAAGAGGGTCACGTGACTATTGGTTACGTGGAGTGTTGTGCTTCTCCACGTCCCCAGTTCTTGATCCACATTGCAGAAAAAGTAGAGCTGCA
The DNA here is from genome assembly GCF_977018435.1 of Lepisma saccharinum. Lineage (NCBI taxonomy): Eukaryota > Metazoa > Arthropoda > Insecta > Zygentoma > Lepismatidae > Lepisma > Lepisma saccharinum. Next base: position 59,295,610 of record NC_139231.1, on the reverse strand, counting down.
TGCAATATATGAAAATAGGTTGTTTTCAACTACACGCTTAATTATGATTTTCCCAATTGTAAATCTATCAGACGTGTCTCCCGATTTAGTCGGGACAGTCTTTTACTTTGAATTCCTGTTTTTTCATAGGCGTAACTTGACGGGAGCAGAAAGGGCATTTGTAACCCCCCCCCAAAAAATCAGGTTTCTTAAAGCTGCTAAAACAGGAATTAAATACTATGATTTGACGCGTCCAAAAAAAGTATTATATTGAAAGATTGTTCCCAAATACGTAGATAGCAATTTAATACTTTGAAAGTGTCTCAGATTTGTTTATTATGTCACATCTTAGTGTGGCACAGGTCTACTACAAAAGTGGAATTTCGTAACAGAAATATGAACCCACTCCTTTTATTTCGTAGCCGATTTCATCTTGAAACTGAAATTAAGAATATTAGTTAACAAGGTAAAAAGGTAAAGTGTTCCCCTGTGCATAGCACCACGCCATGAAGGCGTATAGGGGATGTGGGGGTAACGCCCCACACTTTCTTGATCCGGTCGTGAGTGGGGGTGATGTGATCAGCATCACGCCCCTGCCGCCTTTACCCCCCAGGGTTTCCCCCAGGTACCCATGTTATTCGACGCTGGGTAGACGCCGGGACCGCTTCCACCGTTAACAAGGTCATTGGTAAACAATAAAAAAATGTGTTAGACCCAATTCTTTAATACCTTATCATAATCTTTATCGCAATTTTAAATTTTGTTGTAAGTCCACTTTATGCAAAAAAAAAAAGGTAAAGTTCTCACCTGCGCTTAGCGCTACGCCATGAAGGCGTATAGGGGGTGTGGGGGTAACGCCCCACACTTTCTTGATTCGTTCGTGAGTGGGGGTGATGTGATCAGCATCACGCCGCCCCATACTTTCTTAATTCGTTCGTGAGTGGGGGGTGATGTGATCAGCATCACGCCCCTGACCGCCTTTACCCCCAGGGTTTCCCCCAGGTATCCATGTCATTCGACGCTGGGTGGGCGCCGGGGCCGCTTCCAACGTTAGAAAAGTTCCCGGGCTTGAACCGGCCGGGGATCGAACCCGGGGCCTATAGCATGGTAGTCAGACGCGTTACCGACTGAGTCACCGGCACAGATAGACTAATCTGAAATGCATACAGTTTAAAGTGGGATCCGAACCACTATGTGCGATCACCTGGTATCGTACCCGAGACCCCTTGATTACAAGGCCTTACCACTACGCGATCAGTGAGGCGCACACAATCTTTGTATTTCGACCTTTTTAAACCTATATGTATCATATAAGAGGTTGTTTAACGTTGCTATGCCTCTATGGATTATATATAGCCAGTATTCGAGCACATAGCGTCAGGTTTCATAGAATATAAGCTTCTCTTGCATGTTTATGGTTTCCTGTCTGCAGTAGAAAAACTGGCAGGTTCCCGTAGCTTTTCTTTCAATAGTCTTCCAATGGTTGCATATCATATCACTCAAATTTGATTCATTCGTTGCGAACACAATCCCCGATGGCGGAGTGGGATCGTGGGCGCCTTGTAATTAAGGGATCCCGGGTTCGATACTCGGTGGAGGAACATAGTGGTTCGGATCCCCCTTTAAACTGTAGGTCCATTCACGATTAGCCTAACAGGACATAAAGTGAACTTAAGACACCAAATCAAGCAACCAACACAATCCCGTTATTGTCCAGATTATCGAATCCAGAGCCTTCGTCGCGAATAACATAAGCAGGAAGACAACATGAAATAACCGAACAGAAACAGAACCTAAAACCTACATCGGATAGATTGGATTAAGTCGACGATACAGCACGGGTTCTGAAATGAAACAGAATACGAAAGTTGAGGGACCTCTATACGCACCCACTTTTCCTCCACTCAATGGGGAAGATATCCTTCTAGCTCAGAAGCCTTTACGTAGGAGTGCCCTGAGGGAACTTCAAGGCCACTACGACAAAGTGTTCTACGTGCAGCGGCGTATACTCTGGGTCATCTAGGTAATCGCAGATGACCCGGCTGTATTTCTTTTTTTTAATATATATATATATATATATACACACATTTCCTCGCAATATTCTTCCAAACCAATTTCGATGCATACATTTCCTTGCTTCCAGCGCGCGAATACTTCCAATCGTTTGCCACCGAATGTCCGGGAACCTTTCTCCAGCCGGTGGAATGACTTCAGGGAATCTCACCCTGACGTCATTCCTCCCGCTTTCCTTACAACCCTTGGCGAGGAGGGAGGAGAAAGGAAAGAGGGGGAGGAAACAGTGCTTTTCAGGCGCGGTGATTCCGTGCCCAGGGTAAGCTCCTTCTTGTGAGAGTCCACCGGTCGCACTCTCAACCTTGAGAGCCTTTTCCGTTCCCTCCGCTCAACTAGGGAAAACATACCCGGTAGAGTGCGAAGAACAGGAAAACTGAATAACATGGGCAAACCAATTCTACGCTAATTTTCACTTTACATTTGCTTCTGTCTTGCTGATTTCTGTTACTTGAACATAAATTTATCAAAAGGGAAAAGCTTAAATATTGAAGATGAAGCAAACTGAATTAAAATTCAAGGCTTAAGCAATTAAAGCACCTATTTGCTGACTCCCCCCATCCTTGTATTTACAAAAATAGTGATTGTTTCTCCTCTCTAATCTTCAAAAGCAGCGAGAATACTTATCTCACGGAACTGAATATTTTTTTAAAGGGAAACCCCCCTCCCCGAAATCCTACAAATATCTAATTTAAAAAGTGTATAGTGGTAATTCATTTTACTTCATTAGCAGGATTAAACACTTTGCTTAATACGTTCTAATAATCTGAGATTCATCTTCAGGACTTCTAACCCCACTGTTTCAAATTTATGTGGCGGCTGATAATAAGGGATGATCCTCATCCCGAATTAAAATTCTGACTCTGACCTGCAATGATTCGAACTTTTAAAAACCTGTCAATTCGAGCTCGGAAAGGGATTTTTTTTATTATTCATAGGGAATTTCATTCTGAGCCAGGAACACAACAACAGAAGTTTGGCGCGTGAAACTGAATGCGTGTAGTCGTTGGCTTCGTGCTGTGCTTCGTGTTTATTATTTATTTAGGTGTTAGTGTTTGTCGTGATAGTGCTGTGTTAAAGGGTAATGGATGTGATACAAGATTTGCTGGTGAAACCTTTTGGAACAAGATCTTTTCAGGAGAAGTTGCAAATTGTTAATACAGGTAGGCCAGTGTCATCGCTTGAACTTATTTCTACACACAAAGACAAAATCGGGAATATGTGAGGCATTTTCGCAAGCAAATTATGACAAAACACCATGGTTGACAGGAAGTATAAGTGTTAATAAGCTTTGCATTTTTGTTCGCCGTGCTTACTTTTCGGGGCTGAAAAGAATGTATGGACGCGTGACTGTAATCTTTGCAACACTTGTGCCAAACATGAAAAATCCAAAAGTCACATAACTTCCTTTGTTAAGCTGCAATCTTTCGCCCAGACACGTATTGACGTGCAACTGGACAAACAGCGTGCTTTGGATGTGGTACGGCACAAGTAATCGGGTCCTGGAGTAAGTTGAATTTTACAATTAAATTAATATTGCGGGTTTTTATTTCACTAGTGCACGTCTTTCATTTTTATATTTCACAGGCTGTTTTTTTATAGCTTTATAATACTGTCTTGTTTTATTATTTGAAATTCTACGCGTATAGTAAACTGCAATAACGAGAATTAATTGATTGTGATCGTAGCAATAAGACAAACATTCCGACACAATATTCCTAAATCCAATATGGAGCGTGACATAAATTGCACGGAAACTTTTGGAGTTTGAGGATCAAAAGGTCGGAGATTACCCACTCGTTAGAACCAGCATACGCCACTGTCTACGTGCAATGACGGGACCAAAACATACGTCAGATAGCTGTGTTCCTCCTTATTTCGTACGCCATTGATAACTGGAACACGTGACCTCGTCTTTGGTAGAGCACAAGCCTGCTTGCTTGCCACCACCCTTTAGTTCAGTGACCTTCGCCCGTAGTCAGCAAGAGTGAATGACTCACCAGATACTTGTTGTCTGTGAGGCTACACAAGAATAGATATTTCGTTAGTGGCTGTAAGTATTGTTTCATCTGCAGTTATATCAGTTAACATTTCAATAGTTTCCTAATGGTTACGTTAGTGATAAACATGTAAATTAGTTCTCGAGAGTGAACGTTTTATCTATTTGAACGGGGGATTTTTATAGAGCCTGCATGTATTATTTTTTCCTGAAACAAGAAGAAATTCGAAGACGCAAAAAGAGTTGTATAAGAGTAGTTAACAAAAGGAAAAAAGAAGAAGAAAACGAAAATGTAAATGCTGAAATAAATTATGGTAGAGATCGAGTGAATAACATTTTGTCATGGGGCCTCCTCGATGGAGTAGTGATAACGTCGTCGCCTTGTAATCAGTGGATCCCGGGTTTGATACACGATGGATGCACATAGTGGTTAGTATCCCACTTTAAACTGAAGGTCGAGTCCAGATTAGCATATCTGTGCACCAAACCAAAACTAAGAAAGAAATTGTCACAGTGTAAGAAAATTTCATGTTCAACCAGATACGAAACAAAAGGGAATAATATATTGCAGGTTGGAGTTCACATCTGTAGCATCTAACCAGCACAATTATGAATCGCAACATATCGTATGAGATCCATTTTTATTATACATGTATGATAATATAAGAGAAGTAGAGGAAAGAGAAAACCAAGCGAAACACGGACGCCTTCTCCAGAATTTCAAATCTCGTTACATAAGGTTCTGGGTTGGAGTCCCGAACAGGCATGACTTTCTTGTTCTTGCCCTTTTATCTGCTTCATTTCATCATAATTCATCGTTATGGTTTACCTGCAGGGGAAGAATAATGACAATAATTGCCAATACAAAGCCAATGACAAACAGAACAACTCGATTACGGAGGTGCCAAGAAGAAACGAGACTTGACAGTTTCTCCGTCTCTCGGTTTGTCGAATTGAAAATTGCTCTCCCGTTCTCGGTCTCGATTAGTTAAATATAGAAATCGAAAATGTATGTGAATGAATATACATGTATTTTATATATTCCGGTTTTGTAGGAGATTTCGTGAGAGATGAAATAAGTACTCTTCCATCGTATTTATTAGGGCCTCCCCGATGGCGCATTGGTAGCGTCGTCGCCTTGTAATCAAGGGGTCCCGGTTTCGATACCTGGTGGAGGCACAAGTGGTTCGGATCCCACTTGAAACTGTAGGTCCAGTCCCGATTAGCCTTACTGTGCATAAAGTGGACTTAAAAAACACCAACTCAACAACCATCGTATTTATTTTATAATTTTTATTCCCTGTTCGATGATCGCGACGATAAGGACGAGTGACCATTACATGAAATTGATGACGAAATAGTCAAACACCCCTGACAAGGACGGTACTCAAACCCGGGAACTTTGGCGACGATATCGAATGTCAATCACTTAATGAGCTTGACCACCAAGCCTGCTTAATGTTGTTTCTGTCAGGTAATTCGTAATAATATCCCACATTCACTATCATTTTCTTCATAATTTATCTTATTGTTGTGATTAACCTGAATTCAAAGAATTAGTTGAAAGGCAAAAATGCAAGATTGAATGTCTCTGATGTTACTTCGTGCCGAATAATATGACGTGGTATTATCATATGAATTTATTAATCATATAATATGCCTATTCATTCCATTGATTGATCCCAATTGAGCACACAAAATATGCTATAATGTCCACTACATGGAGGAGTGGTTAGCACAGCGCGCTACGATGCCATGGGTCCCTGGTTAGAATCTCGACTTGGGCGTGGGTGTCCTTGGTAAGTGTCCCTTCATCAATTTCATCATAGCATCACTCATCTTCATCGTCGCTATTTGCCAAAAGTGAAAGAATAGCAAATCTAAATAACAAACATCCAATCAAATCGAACATCTCTACCGATTTAATTCTATACGGTACCGAATTCCCACTTTATTACTGCATCTTAAGTCATTTTACAGCATCTCAATTGTTTTCCGATTCGAAAACATTTGGAATGTTGTCTTGTGCAGTCGATTGTGCATTGTTTCGTTGTTTGGATTGTTTAATTAACGTCGCATTAATTAGTTTTAGACCAATCGTGACGGGGGAAGCAAGAGCACAAAGAAAGCGAAAGAGACAAGGAAGAGACCACGGCTTTCTTTAAAGATAGCATCCCGTGAATACAACTCAAGTGACTGCAGAATGTTATGAATAAAATTTATTTCGCTTTTTCCTTTTATTTCTGTTTCAGTTATTTTACTTCGCTTTTCTTCTACCACTCGCGTTACTCGTGTCGGTGAGGAAGAATTATAAACTCGTGAAATGGACGATGGTACAAAAAAATATATGCCTCTCCCACGGTTCGAAACTGTCAGTACAAAATATTGTCTTATATTTAAAATTTACGGGCAAATATGGTTTGTCAGGTAGCAATTTTCGCTTATCTCTTTCTCAAGGGGTTCCATTGCCTCTCTGATGTCGTAGTAGTAACGTCTTCGCCATGTAATGAAAGGCTTCCGAATTCAATACCAAGTAGAGAGGCTTTGGTTCGAATCCCATTTTAATCTGTAGGTCCAGTGCATGAACTAGACTTAAACAATTAACGTGTGGCATGTGGTCTGTGATGAGAACCATCATTTCAGCGAACCTTCTTGACAATGACTCTAATATCACTTGATAGAATAGTGTTTCCTTACGAGTAGCTCTTGTCAAGAAACCAGTTCCTGAAATTTTCTTCTGGAGGCATCGTAGCACCCAGCTGTTTGTTGTGGCTGGGGCACGAGTCATGTGACTCATGCTATCAAAGCTCAATCCTTCCCGAGAAGTCAGAATCACCAGGCAAACTTAAGCGAATATTTTGTTATTTGGGTTGCATAAACAACAGGCTTTAAGACGTTACGAAATTCTACGTCCCGTGGCCCAGGTATTTTTTTCTCAGACTGTACAATAATCAATTTGGACAGCCGATAATCAGAAAATGTAACTTTTTCCACATGTTCTGAATTTTCTGATTTGATTTTGAACATCAGTTATTTACTACGAGCAATGTATTCTGATGACAAGTACTATGTTTCGAAGGGTGTTTTATTCACAGGCATTACTGTGGGTTTATTCTCGGGGGTCAGACACACACACACATGCGCGCGCGCGTGTGTGTAATATTGTTTATATCTATCTTGATTTGAAGTCAGCACTACTGCAGCCTACAATATATATCTGTCTATCTATACGCACACACACACACACACACACACACATACACACACACACACACAAACACGTGCGCGCGTGCATCAGAAATTTTCAAATGCCCAAAAATGTCTCTGCATCTTATTCGGCCTAGTCTCTGTGACAACAGAGTGGCTGCGTGGCTCGCTTGTTCGTTTTGGAGATATTTCACGCAGGTTAAGGTTAGTCATATATTTAAGCACCGGCAACATATCTGGAATGCAAATACGCAACTTCCTAATGCGAGATCCTTAGTCTAACCGTTAGCATAAGTGTCCCTGTTTAATAGATAAGATTTCGTGGCGAATACGAATTACAACCTGAAACCTTTCTGGAGGAGGACAGACGAACGTGATTGTGCCGCATCATTCGCTACGTTTCACCGTGTAACGCGATGGGATCGAAAACCGTCGATTAAACATGATTGATTGCCGAGGAAAAGGGCGGGGATGGATGTTCAGGTCCAACTGTTACAAATCGACACGATGGAGTGTAATCAAATCTGTCGGAAATAGGATTTACAGAAATGAATTCATGATTGAAAGGGATATCTGTAATCGGACATTAATGGGAAATTCAGACTTTAACTCGCAGGAGAATCTCGAATGCTCATACTGGTGTGCATTGACGCTTTCGTATCTGCAGCCAATTTTGCATATGAGGTGCCTATCCATTTTGGTGAGCTGAGCGACAGAAAGAGATTAAATACACATTTTACATGTTCCCTAATATTTAGGTATTATTCTTATTACTGTTATATTGAATTGATTAAAGCAAAGTGGGCGCTATGAAATATGAAACTAGGCATGCTCTAAAAGGTGTAATATTGCAGATCGTATTCTTGTCAACTGGTGGATTGTTCACACTTTGAAGCGAATGTCACAATTGTAGAATATTATTGTGTAAGTTCAGTTTTCTATTTTTTTTCTCTTCAAGGTACAATTGTAAGGGGAAATGACAAAACTGAACATGCACTATCTAATAATTATTCTACAATTGCAAAATTGGCTTCAAAGTGTGAACAAATGTCCATTAAAGATGTCAGAAGGTTTTAATGTTTCACAAGAATACAATATAAAATATTACGTCCTTTATGGCATATCTAGACTCGTAGGCTTCCCTATTTGGGCTTTTAAGGGTTAACAACCTTATCGTATGGGGGTTACTGGCTCCTTCTCTCGCTGGCCTCCGTGGTGGAGTGGTTAGAACAGCGCGCTAAGACGCCACAGGTCCCAGTTTCGAATCTAGGACTGGGCGTGGGTGTTCTTTGTGAATGTCCCTTCATCAGTTTTATCACCAACCTCGTCCTCGCGATTAGCCAAAAGTGGCAGAAAAGCAAGGTAAAATAAACCAAATCAAATCAATCTTTCCTGTTGTCGTTAGGTGGGTCAGTCTGGCCCTGTGTTCGTGTAGTTTACAAGGCACCGTGTGGACACTGTCTTAATTTCAGAGCTACTCACGCGGGAAATAACTCAACTGCACCAAACGCTACGTCAAAAATAACTCTCACAGTTACTTTGCCGCGTGCAACTAGGAGCAAAGTGCACGCTGCAATAAATACGATGTGTGTTGTATTCATGGAGAGCTCCAGCATAACCGCTTAAGTTAGCATGATCGACTTTTGACGATCCTGGGTTCGATCCCCGGTAGGAGCTGCAAGATTTCGGGTGGACAATTGGGGAGTTACTTGAAAAACAAAGTAGCAAGTTCATCTAAAGAGCCAGAAAACACTGGCAGTAATTCGATGCGCTGACCGCGCGTCATCCAATGAAACTTAATCATTGCATTTGCTTAGGAATAAGCATATATACGTAATAAAAATTTACTCCAAACGCTAACGGAGCAGTTGGGGTGAAGGAACTCTCTGTTGCTGGAAGATCCATAACAGAAGTTACTCGATCGATTCCCGGACGGGACTTTCAATTGAAAAGGCTGAACACAGAAAAATTTCCTTCGATTTCCTATATTGAAACGAAAGTTCTTCCATCAACCGCGTGTGATTTGCTTCTACTCTGCTGTTTTTATCGCTCGGTTCCGTCTGTGCTAGGGTCAATGCTCCAACTGCAAGTGGGGAAGTATCCTCCGCTTCTGTATTTTCTCCCCAGGGTGCAACTTCTTTTAAAGTAATTTGCAACCCGCAACGTAGGAGGGAGAGGGAGTCTTTCGTCCTCCTGAGAATATTACATACCCCACCATTGTTAGCATTTTGTCCAAAGGGGTTTTCAGCGTTGTTCTTCTTGGGATTATGTCGATTCGATAGGTTTGTGCTATCATCAGATCCGTGACCCCCAAGGACTTCGTGTGCGCATACATGGCGTCATTACTTCTTTCGCACATCAGATGTTGGAGAACGCACGAAAGGAAACTGATTGGTGATCATCTATGATCTGTGCAACAAGAGGAGCACACGTGGAGCTGTATTGATCTTACGAATTTTACGTACAGTTGTACTGTACTAATTCTTTTCATCAATAAAACTTGTTGAGTGTCTCTTATAATTGCATAACTTAGTTTCATTTTCTTCTTTTATTGGCTCTACTTATAGCCATTTAAAATATGTCAGCCTGAATTCAGACACCCTGTATAATATTTAAAGCGTTGTTTTCTAACTTAATGATCTACTTAAATTTCCGATTACACATGCAAATTGGAGAGAAATGTGTAATCTAAAACACTTCTATGGATTTTCTCAATACTCACATGCATTTTGACAGTACCGATGTAGGTCTCCCCGATGGTGCAGTGGTAGCCTCGTCGCCTTGTAATCAAGGGGTCCCGGGTTCGATACCCGGTGGAGGCACATAGTGGTTCGGATCACACTTTAAACTGTAGGTCCAGTCCCGATTAACCATACTGTGCGTAGAGTGGACTTAGAACAATAACTCAATCAATCAAGTACCGATGTAAATTTGAACCTTGTGCAAAAGTTTACGTCCTACTTGAGATAGTTCAGAGCCGGATACCACTCAGATAGGTACAGATTTGGTGGATAATCTCTTAGATTGGCTGTCTCTCGAGGTGATGCGGTAGTCGGAAACATGGACTTGAGTTTGAGTTTTAAGTCCACTTTATGCACAGATATGCTAATCGGGACTGGACCTATAGTCTATTGTGGGATCCGAACCACTCTGTATCTCCACTGGGTATAGAACCCGGGACCCTTTCATTACATGGTGGTGAGAGAAGAGTTAGCTTGGATATGTGACATTCAAAAGTTATCGAAGTTTGTTTTACGTCCACTTTACAGGGAGGCCTCCTGTTGGAGTTGTACTGTCACCTTGTATAGGGTAAGAAGCCTAAATCTATTGCCTTCTCGCAACAACTGTAGACGACCCTGCGGGGTTCCGTCAGCGAAAACCAACCACGTCGAGGAACTAGCCCCCTACGTTGCCAAGCTTGCTTGCTACGTCCTTGCTGATAGGGTCAATGGCCAGCGTGTTATCACAATGTGTGACTCAGAATACGTGTGTGACATGGTTTACTTGTAGCTATGTTTGTTGCATTAATGTTTGTAGTACTTCTAACAGATTTTCAGCAAGAATGAACTTTACATTCGGATGCGAAGAAGCTGGTGGTGAATCCGCAAAAAGAAAAAAGGGAGAAGCACCTTGCGAATAAGGCTATCTGGCTTGCATCTTAGGCGAAGACGACACGACTGAATCGTCAACAGCGTCCACTGACTGAGCACGGAGTGAAGGGAAGCAGGCACAGTTAAGACGAAGGGTGACGGTTTTGCATCAGGTGTGCATTTATATCATCGGAATGGGCAGTGGCGCAGGAACGTTTTTCATTTGGGGGGTACAAAATTCAGCCTCCCATGTGTATGTGTATATATATATATATATATATATATATATATATATATATATATATACACACACACACACGCATATATATACTACGCATATACTACTTCAAAGGTAGTACCTATAGGTATAATGTGAAGGCATCGGAAATATTCCATTTTAGAACAGCACACGAATTTCCTGTTTTTTAAAATTAAAAATTGGCATAAATAAATTTTATTTCTTTGTTTTCCTTAGTATTTATGGTCATTTTAAAAACAGATTCTAACCATATAACAATTCCGAAAAATATAAAGCTCTGGACCTTGTTCATGGGCTCATTTTGAATTAACGAAACAGAATATCAGGAGTTCGAAATGTGAAAATTGCGAACAATGATACATCTATTGATTTTTAATGCAGGGTGAGATTAAAGGGGCTGAGGAGGGTTACCCCCTCTCCTCTATCTTCAGCCATCCCAACCAGGAATAATCGTCTCTCAAAAACTGGATATAGAAACCATATTATGGAATATGTCATACTTATAGAGTCCACATCAGTTCAGTTCATTTTAATTCTAAAGTCCCATAGCTATGCATAAAAATATCTTTAAACAATTTATGGCAGATGTGTACCACATCCAATGCCTTTTAAAAGCCATGTATTCGGTATTTCCTCAGACATCTATAGGGTTTTTGTATTTTTTTAAAAAATATTGAGTTGAGATGGTTCTCTCCCGATCAACTCGTAAGAGGTCTAAGTTTGGCATATTTGTAAAACATTTGATAAAGCATTTATTTGTAACATAATTATTTGTACCTAACGACGTTCTTCAAGCACTGAAAGTACTATCATTACATATACAAAACCGAAATCCTTCAGATCTCGGAGCAAGCAAGGAAAGCCAAACGCTCGAATGTTGTTTTATTTCTCTTTTCAATCTTCGGTGGATAATATAAAGAGCCGGCCAAGGTTTCTTTTCGTATTTACTAGATGCATATACATGCATGTTTTAAGGTGAATTGTCAATTCCTCGTTTACGTGAAAAGGTGAACTTTAATGTAAACAAAAGCATGTGCGCATCACAGTTAAAGATTTTGGCGTCTACAAAGAAAATCCAAAACACATTTCCACCTCGCCGGTTTCTGTGGCGGAGGGGTTAGCATAGCGTTCTACGACGCCAGACGTCCCCGGTTCGAATCCCGGCCTGGGCATGGGTATTATTTGTGAGTGTCCCTTCATCAATTTCATCATACCATCACGCATCCTTATCTTCGCGATTAGCCAGAAGTGGCAGAACATTTTGCTCCAAGACCTTGTGAATTCAATCCAAAATCTACCAATATCTACGATACCAGCCGAATGTGAAATGTCATAATCCTAACCTTAACTGATTAGAAAAATAATTAGAAGTTTTAATCATACTTTTCCTTTCCTTATACCCCCAGTGCATTGCTTTCATGCAGAAAAATTTGCAAGAAATTGAATGAAGTCTAGTCTAGATAACACAGTGGCCTTGACAAGCTAACTGGCAAACCATAGGACCTGCAGTGAGTCTCATTTTCCCGTCCATTCATTTGACTAATGTACTTTTTTTCAGTTTGACTTTAGGGTTTAACTTCAAATAGCGTTGTGTTTGTGTTGCATTCGACATCAAAATTAGACTTTGAGCGACAAAATTAGATTTTAAGCGATTAATGTCCAATTCTAAGTACTATATCTAATACTTAGGTAAAAGTAAGTTGTCGTCCTCTGATAAAATCACAAATTTCACCCTGTTCTAATGTCTAGGAAAGGGGAACCTTTCATTTGACCTAGGAATGACATCGAGAATTGTAAAAGCCTCATCTCCTCTCCTGTGTGGTGAGTTTGAGTTTGTTTGAGTTGGTGTTTTAAGTTCACTTTATGCACCCTAAGGCTAATCGGGACTGGACCTACGGTTTAAAGTGGGATCCGAACCTCTGTGTCACGTGCCTCCACCGGGTATCGAACCCGGGACCCCTTGATTACAAGGCGACGACACTACCACTTTTTTTTTTATAAAGGAAAGCCCCTAATTGGAAATTTCCCCCATCACGCTTCATTCATTCATATCATTTTTACTTAAATTTCTAGTTCAGGACTTTTCAGAACATACAATCACAAACATCCACGTCCAAGCAGGGAGTCGAACCCGGGACCTCTGTCATTGCAGCGCAGTGTGCTAACCACTCCGCCACTGAGGCCGACTCCACTGCGCCATCGGGGAGGCCCTCCTGTGTGGTGAAGTCCTTCTCGTGCTTGTTTGTGCTTTTCTTTTGTTTCGGTGTCCACTCAGAAGTTGTTAAAACTTATTCTATGTCTATTCACTTCATGGGCTAATCGGGACTGAATCTGCAGTTTAAAGTAGAATCCAAAGCTCTGTGCTTCAGTTACAAGGCGATATATATCTCGTCCTGACCCACGAAATGTTTAGTATAAGCAAGACGTACATTGTGTCATCACTCAAAGTTTCACAACGTATATGTCAATAAAGCAAAACTTTTCTTAACGTTTTTCTGCTTTATATCTTGCTTCGATGCTGTGGACCGTCGAAATACGGAAATATATTATACATATATTAAACCGGGCAGCACAGGTTTGCGATTGTTACTAATGCATTAACTTTGCAGGAGTCCCGGGTTCGATACCCGGTGGAGGCACATAGTGGTTCGGATCCTATTTTAAACTGTAGGTCCAGTCCCGATTAGCCTTACTGTGCATAAAGTGGACTTAAAACACCAAATTAATCAATCAATCAATCAAAGCATTAACTTTGCAATTACAGTAAACAAAATACACGACATTCTGGGAAAAAGCAGTCAATAAATTATACGCTTGGTATGTCTGATAAGACACACAGTAATTTAAATTTATTTTTACCAATTTCTTCATATATGATACCAGAGTTTCGAACGAGATCATCTCGGACATCAAGTATCGCCTCGCTTTGATTTTGCAGAGATTTATTTCAGACTCGTTTCAAAATTTGAGAGGAAACACAGACTTCTCTTGTCTCAGTATCATCTCTATGTTCAAAAATCTCTTAATATATAGGTTTAAGTATAGTTTTCCCTCTTACAAAGTTATGAAGTATAGGAGTACATTGTACCAACCAATGTCTCGTCTCATTTGTGTAAGTATTTCGTTTCGGAAAATTCTATTTGAAAAATTCAAAAGAAAAGATCAGTCATATACTCTTCTGATGAAGATTTATATATTGTCTTTGAATCGACGCGACCACTTCTTTAGAAAAGTGTACTCCCCCTTAAGCATTCATCTGGAGTGTGATTTTCTGAGAGTAAACTTTATCTGATTCCATCGTTTCACAGAAACTTTACACAATTTTCATCTCCTTAAAGAGGTTTCCAAGAACACAGGTCAATGAACTAACTACATAGTAGCAAGCACAATGTAGTAGAATAAGTTTACAATGGTTTGAATTTCTGTGGTAGCTAAGTAAGATAAATTAGATAATGCTTGTAAGTTATAAACAATATACCTAAACCTTTTTTATTGAGCGAATTGAAAATATGTTCCTTTAACAGTAGCACCTTGTGTCTGTCAAATTACCTAGGGGGGGTACAGAGGGTACAACAGGATTTATGGATTTATGGGGTACAGTACCCCCTTCAAAAATTTGAGGGGGTACAATGTACCCTTGTACCCTCCCCCCTTCCTGCGTCACTGGGAATGGGCAATGCTACTGAAAGACAAATATTGTACAAGAGAGTGTGAATTTCTCCCAATTTGCACGTGGAGGTCGCCTCTTAAGTATTAAGCTAAGCCCCGCGACAGGTTAACAGCAAATTTTCGCATACATAGACCCAAACGTGCGTGCAGAATATAGTTCCGCTGTAATACTGCGGATTTTCTCACTGTCTGTGATATGAACAGCTCAGCGGTTAGGGCGATACTGGCACGGGGTGCTGAGTGACGTTCTCGAGTGGATTGATACATAAAATCTGCTGCAAACTTAACCTGTCGCGGGGCTTAGATACGATCTGTAAAAAATATGATGAAAAAATATTTACAGACTCCCATGTCTTCCTCAGTGAGAACCAGCTTGAACTTCAAATTATTGCTAGCACATCGCGCTACGACGCCAGGGGTCCCAGGTTCGAATCCCGGCCTGGGCATGGCTGTTGTGAGTGTCCATTCACCAATTTCGTCATATCACTCATACCCATCTTCGCAATTAGCCAAAAGTGGTAGAAAAGCAAAGTAAAATAAACCAAATCAATAAACAACAAACCAATCAAGTTACTGCTAATCAAATAGAAGTTTCGACTTTTCCCACCACAGACAAAATCTTCAGCCTGTACTCCTTACGTTCATGTATTTTCATACGGCATCGGAAGTTTAATATTTCAAAGAGAACAAGTAAAGTAACCCCATAATCACAGTGTTAAGTTTCTTCCCCTCCTACAACCTCATTCAGCTGTTGATATGAAAGTAGAGTACTTTACACGTTTGTGTGCTTCTACTTTACGAACCCATAAGACTTGCTGCTATCTATTAGAAATGGGTTATTGCGCCTTGAAGGCAGCATAGAAGCTAAGACTCTCGGGTTGACATGAAGAAGTAGATTGTTCGGTTTCTTGCGAAGGCATCATTTCAGTGCTTCGGATCCCACTCTGGCTAGGTCGAGCCGCAAGAAGCTCTTATATACAAGCGGAAGAAACATTTTTGGAGCCTGTTATTGATTGGCACTCACGAGATACCGTAAACGCTGTTTCAACTTGTTTCTTCTTGCTACCAAGTCTTCATCGCTTTCCATCAAAGCAGCTTTTCTAAATAGCCCATGTATCGAATAGACCTTCCTTTGAAGGGCCCCCCCTTCCCCTTCCACCAACTCGAGTTTGCCTCGAGTTAAACGACTTTCGATTTTTCATGCCGTAGGATTCACTTAAAGCAATTGAGTAAGCTTCGAGCCGCATGTTGTAAAATCACGGAACCAGCCGGAATGTAAGAGGTACATTCAAAATGTCCGTGGAATCGCGCACTTGTCATTATAATAGGTCGGACACGGCTGTCATTTTGCGAATAATGGCCAAGTTTTAACTTCTGTAAATAAGATAATATGAATAAACCTGCGTCAAAAGGGAAATGGGCGTTATGTTATGATTTGAATAAATACCTGTCTATTGCCAATAGTTAGTGCTATATTTCCACAGAACTTCAGATACTATATATTTGTTGAACCTACGGACAAGGTTATAAAATGTATGCGAGTGTATGCAGAAGGTGCGAGTGTGAATCGCAGAAAAACACAATCTACAACTATACAAGGAACAATCACCTGCGAAGATTAAGTACGAAAGAAACGACAACAAAGGAAGAATAAGTACAAAACCAAAGACAACAATAGGGGAATAAGTACAAAAGGATCAACCACAAATGACGAGTAAGTTTAAAAGAAACAATCACCAAAGAGGTATGTATACATGCCAAAGAAAGAAAGTATAAAGGAGGAATTGAGGAACTGTAAAGTTATTCTAACTTTATTATCTGGGACGAACTAAGGTGTCTTATAGTTTGAAGAATACCTGTTATTAAACAAAATAACAAAATGTCCACATGCAGGTAAAAACCTAACTTTCCATCGATAACTTTTCAAAATGGGAGATTCCTAAAGCAGACAACACAACATGGCTCTATGGACCCAATGTTTACATACGAGTTTGTGACGTCGATACAGGACATTGTGACGCAGAGGGTAGCACGCAAGTTCCACGGCGGAAATCGGGAAAGCAGCCGTTCTTAGCTCTTGTATCTGGTCAGCTTGGCTCTAACGTGTCTTGCATGACACATTTCTGTCGTTGCTATGGTTACCGTGTTATGTATTTAAGAGGCCGAATGCTAAGGTCTGTGTGGCACGCAACACTGCTCTCGCCGTTCTTCAATCGACGTTGGGGTTGTTTTCAGGAAGGACGAGCATTAGGAATGTAAAGTGGAATCTACAAGTAGTACCAGGAAAATTGTCCCTTGCCAAGCCCATTCATTCACCTTGTTTTTACTCGGTGTGAAGTTCAAGAATCGCAAGAAAAATACGTCAATGCAGTAGCACCATGTGGCACGACTATGTAATACGTATGTGTCACGCATTAAGAAGTAATAATATTGTGGGGTAAGATGCATAATTGTTCAGTGGGATGCAGTAGTACTACCAAGCAAATTGTCCATCACCATGTTCGTGATCTTCGTTTTACCCAAAGAAATCTTCAAGAATTTAAACAAAACGTCAAACAAGCTGCTGACAGCCTCTGCATGAACGTACTTAAAAGTATATTCCTTCCAGATACGTAGGATGCAAGAGAAAAATAATGAATATATTCATGGACAATTTGCCGAGTAAGACTACATTAGGGGGCTGTGGCAGCGAAAACCAACCACATCGGCGAACCGGCCACCTCCGTTGTCAAAGTTCGCTGTACCTCTGTTGAAATGGTTAATGGTCATGCAACTGCATGTTGCGACGATGAAGCAGACGACGCGAGTGTAGCGGCAACAGTGCCCACGTGACTCGGCGCTGACTGGCGGAAAGACTGTGCACTTATGTCCTTTGCCCTATGCAGGGGTGGCCAACGCATCGACCGGCAAGCCGTGAGACTTACCTCTCTGTATTTTGACCTGTTGTATCAGGAAAAGAGTGGATAGGTGTGGATAGGTGTCTTGTAGCTCTTTCAAAATAAATATTTGCCACTGATTGTATTTTATCTGTCGGATAATATAGTAAATAATCATGCCAGTAGAATTGCTATCAGGTTCAAGTCGTTGGGCTCATCATTTCTTCTGAAATTATCTATCTGACACATTTCATAAGTAGGTTGCTAATGTAATCTCCTGCTTTGGCATCACTCGAGGTATTGGCCCTTACCTAAACTGATAACACAGTCTGTCGTATTGCACAAAAGATTTTGCCATTTTCAGGCATAAAAAATATCTGTTGCAAACTTACAGAATAAAAACACCACAGTTTTCCAAGAACTCGTAGCGAACTCATTTTCAATGATTATCTTTAAAAAATGCTGTTAAATATATTCAATTATATGCATATTATGCTGAACTCCAGGGGTCCCATGCGATACCCGGTGGAGGCACATAGTGGTTCCGATTCCACTTTAAACTGTATGTCGAATCCCGATTCACATACCTGTATATAAAGTGGACTTAAAACAAAATCTCACCAACATCGTGGCGAAATGGCTACCGCAACACGCTACGATACACAGGGTCCCGGGCCTAGACATCGGAATGCTTTTTGAGTGTCCCTTCATCAATTTAATCTAATCATAACTCATTCTCACCGTCGCGATTAGCCAGAAGTGGCAGAAAAGCGACGACGCTAAATAACAAAAATAAAAATAATAAAACTTAAACATTATGCTGAACTATGCACTACTTTCAGTAATATGTAATTTTGTGCAATTTAAAACGAATCCAATGTATCTTTAAACAATGTGATTATTATCAAGGAAGATTCATCCACGCGCGCAAAGAAACTCCTTCAGCTTATCCATTCTTCAGGAAACGTCTTTACTCCTAGTCTCTATTCAATTTGCGCCGATGCACTCAGCAATACAATCGAGCGAGGAATATACGAGATTTGACCACTCGCAGACGTCCAGACGCTCGCTCAGTACTAGTTGAGGATCGGAGTCCGTCGGATATGAACACATAATGACGCTCCTGAGTAGCGATTAGGTTGTGGGGCTGTATTGATCACTCCAGAAATTTCCAGTGTCGTCTCCAGGGTCTTCCAAGACGATGCCTCCAGCACCAAGGGAATGCTTTCCAAATCCTCAATAGTTGACCACGTCCTTTAAAAACGTTCTTATTTCTTTTTCTGTTGACTTAGATCTGAGAAGTGATTCTTATCAGATTGTTCATGCTGAATTACAAAATTACCACCATTACGCGTTATCAGGTAAGAATTGTTCACTAAAAAAAGAAATACTAAAATAAAAAAATAAAAATTTATATAGATTTTTTTCAAATTAATGTTTGTATAATACCTTAAACAGTGGCATTGTTCAATCATTGAAGAGCCTTCGATAATAGCATAATCTTTATATGTAAAAAAGTTCGTCCTCACTCACTCACCCATAAACGTACAGCCCAAACCCATGGACCTAGAAAATTGAAATTTAAGGGATGCCTTCCTCTTATGACGTAAACACACAGTTCAATTTCCGGTTGCAGTCCACAAAATGTCGGTCCTCACTATTGTGAGAACAATTGGTGGGCTACTTGAAAAGAAGTAGAAGACGTCGGTCTCGAAAGGCATAAAACAGCAGCGATGTGATTCATTCACACCACGTTAATCATTGTTATGGTGAACGACTTTAGAATCACCCTGTCATTGACTCCGGTTATTAATTATTATTTCCGGGAACACAAAAGAGACGAGGAACAGCTACCTCGGGTTGTGAACCACACACGTTCCGAGTGCTCTCCTGGCCTGACAGTCAGATCCTTTTATTTTAACTCCAATGCTCCTTCTGTGTTGCAGAATCAATGCGATATATCTTTGGGTTTCTGACAGCTTCTCGATATGCCGACCACGTCTGCAACATATGAGAAGCAACGACGTTGGGAAGTAATATAAAAATGACGCAGCATCTCAAGAAGTTGCGAATGCAATTCAGATGATGTTTTGCTCACGAAGTATATCTGATGATAGGACAATGACTACGTAATATTATAAGAACACACGCTCGCAAACACGCGGCAGCAGCGGCGGTGGCTGAATATACGGAGCTCTTACAATCTCGCTTCCAAGGGTTCTACACACACAAATGTAAATTCATTAAAAAAACGTGAAAAGTGCGTAAAAGCAGTATATTCGAACAAACGCCTAAATGCATCAGATGTTGAATATGTACTAAAACTAAACAAAGCTAAGTAATTTTCATTTCTTAAAATATATAATCCTCGATATTTATAATATTGTTTCCTTTTTGGAATGCAAGAAATAATGCTATTTTTTGAACAATGTATTAAATCTTAGTCATTTCCAACTTGCTATTTGAGAGAATCTTGTTTCATATCTTTGGCAACAAATTAACAATAATAACATTAATAAGTAATAATAAGATTAACAGAAAAATACATGGAAAGTAAACAAGTCACTTGAACGAATGATGCAATGGAACGCACCCAATGCAGGAAAATGCATATCGCATTTTTCTTAATTTACATTGTTTTCCTGCGTCTTTAGGCTAATCCCGGCGATGAGGATGAATTATGATTAGATGAAATTGATAAAAAGACACTCATCCTTAGTTTTGCCCCGTATTTTCGTTACATCGTGTTACCAACGCCATGTTTATTTAGCCACAGCAGAGAGGTGTAGAGATGACGACATAGAAATGGCTTCGCTCTGTTTTTAAAGACAATAATAAGCAGTTACAATTTTAACGGCATATTATTGTAAAATTTACAATCACTTTTAACAGAGCAATAAGCTTAACGATGCCAATAAAACAAGCATTTTACCTTAAAACTTACCCTTCCTATCACCTCTTATCATATAAAATCAGGAATATAATAGTTTGCCAGTGTTAAACTTTATGCAACAGATCTCTGCATGAAACACACGGGCTTTACTGAGAATGAAGTTTAACTAGCAGTAAATCAAAGTTTTCTGTAATGCATCACACCCACAGAGAAGATTTGGGGTTTTTGCACTTGTTTCTCTTGATATGTAGTGACTCAGGACGTGCAAACAAGGTCATATTTCACTCGGCCACATCAGCAGAAAACGGTGTCGGCTTTAGCAACTGCTGTAATTGGACCCCGGAGAGTAGCAGATGCTCATCCAATTCGGAAAAGAAGAGAGAGGAAGGGACAGGCGAAAGAGAAAACGAGAGGGAGAGAGAAAGATGAGCAGATGAACTGAAGGAGAAGAGACAAACATGCAGAAATAAGAAATTATAGCCGTATTACACACTTGCACGCATATCGCGGTGCAAATTTATATGGGCCTCACGCTCGTGCTCGCCTAATTGTTTACTAATTTTATTATACTTGATATCGTGAAATCACTGAGTCACATGTTTCCTATTCAATAGATGGAATTTCAATGCTTTCATGTTCAAAATACTTTTCCCATTGTTTACAGGGTGAGTAAAAAGTCATTTAACACCCCCTATAAAATGTAAAGGAGTTAAGCTGGGTAGACTTGGTTATGATCGAAACAGGCTTACATTTTATAGGAGGCGTTAAGGGACTTTTGACTCACCCTGTGTTCTGAAATCAAGTCTTTTATATGCTTCATTTACAACACAATAAAAAACTCTGAATCGTGCATTACCCTGAGGTCAATGCAATTAAAACCCCAACTAATTAATTCCATTCCTTACAGTTTGTTTCTATATTTGCAAGCAAGGATTCTTTATTGGCATTAATTGCAAATGTCCAATATTAAATGAGTTTATAGAATAATAATTTTACATTTCTTTGAGGTTTTCATGAGAAGAGAAAAATGCTGCCACCTGAAAACACTCCACCTCTTAATGGAAAATTTCCCGTGGAAAGATAAGATGCTTATCCTTGGAGAAACTTCCCGCACGGCACTCTCAGGAGCAAGGGCTTTTAGCATATCCATTACCTGCACTCTGAGGAAGAATGTTACAGATAATGCTATAGGAGTTTTATAGCAATAGAAATGCTTTGTTTTAAGTGCTCACGCATGTTGCTCTTGCTGTTACGATGGGAAAGACATCCTAAGTGTAATTGAGAAAATATGCATACGTTTACGTCAGATCTTATGCTTGTGGCAACTCTTTGGCTTCAATGACGTCCATGTGTCCTATGTTCAACTCTTGAACTAGTTTCAACGTAATTTTCTTTGCTGTATAGAGGCTTCGTAAGTGCCTCTTCGAATTCTGTGACCTTCTATTTCTTCCAATCTCTATGTGGCGAAGGATTAACAAAATATTTGAGTGCTGCTCTCCCAAGAAGAGAAAATCCCTCTAGCGCTGAATTTTAAATCCTAAGCGAGAAGAGGACATGGGTGATGCAATCAGCTTCTTGCCCCTGCGTTGCCAAAATGCACTCCTTTTCTGACAATGAAGCAAGGAGAGGAAGTTATAGTAAGTATGGCAGAACAGGGGAACTCGCGGACAAGCGAAGATAAGCATTTTCGTCTGCGATGGCTACGAAAGGAGTACTCTTTAATTCGCATGTTGTCCGGGGGCTTTCTCTACTTGGTACGACTGTAGGAGACGATCCAACGTCTGATTATCACGCACGAGACCCGGATTATATTTATCTGTGAATTATATCAGGCGGAAACTTTTCCGACAATTTCCCTAAGCGGCTATGGAGCTCACTCAGCCTCGAATAAATGGGTACCTGTGGGTAAAGGCGGTAGGAGTGTGGGGCTCATCATGTCACCTCTGCTATGGCCGAAAACCAAACTTTGTTTTAAGTTCACTTTAGGCTCGGTTTAAATTCAGTTCCGAACCAATGTGCCTCCGCCAGGAATCGAATCGGGAACCACTTAATTACAAGGCGACAGATTTGTCACTATGCCATTGGCAGCGTTTAGTACGATCGAGATCTACGAGAATGTGTGCAGTCCACCTACATAACCCTCACGCTCACTTGTTTCGCTAATCATTACGCTGCCTCTGTCGATCAGTTGTTGAAAGGGAACTAATAGAACTTGCTACCCTCGGACCATGCCTCTCTCGATGTCGCTGTGCACCTCCCGTCCGTTGAGAAGATCAAAAACCTCCACCCCCAGAACGGACCGCGCCGCCTGTGGCGAAAGCCCCCTGGAATGAAATTCGCCGAGCACTAGATGCCTACCCCTGGTTTCTGCTGGAACAGGAAGAGATCAACGATGCCGTGGAGATGTTTGTGGAAGTTCTGCATGCTGCAATAAATGACTTAGTTCCCACCAAGAGAACGCGTTCTGCGAAATACCCGATTTGGTTTCATAGTGAACTAATTCTTATTTAAACAAAAACAAAAAAAACAGGCTTGGAGCTTGGGGAAACAGTACCCCAATGAACACACGTATCTTATAAAACATTCTGTGATATTCGGAGGCACTCAAAAAACCTATTCAAAAATAAGTATGTTATTATGTAAATAACTTAACATCAGAGTGTATGACTGATCCAAATGAGTTCTTTTCGTTAGTTAATTCAAGAAAGCAGAACCCACGTGTGCCGATGGAAATTGTGCTTAATTCTATACCACTGCTGTAGGAGATGAGAGAGCGCAACTTTTTAATTTTTTCAGAGACAATTTCTGAACCTCTTCCTATAGTCAAGTCTCTCAGTTCACACACTCTATTGGATTAAAACCTCCCCTGAAGAAGTAAAATTTCTCCTCTCCTCTTTGCTGTTGCGCCGGTCCTTAGCCCCAGATAGAATCCCGACAATTTTTCTTCGTAAAACTGCTAACTCCTTGGCTCACCTTCTGTGCCTCTTACTTAATAAGTGTTTTTCTACAGGTGTGTTTCCCGACTTGTTCAAACGTGCCAATATTGTACCTATCTACAAATATGGAGACAAAAATTCCACAAATTCGTATAGAACGATCTCTCTTTTGTCACCTCTCTCCATTGTCTGTGAGAAAATAATGAAAGACAGGTTGCTAAAGTTTACATCTCCCCCTTATAAATATACTGCTCAGCATGGTTTCCTTCCAGGCAGCTCTTGCTTGACCAATCTATCGGTATTACTTTCACATGCTACTCAGTTTATCTCAAATAATTCCCAGCTTGACGTTATATATTTGGACATTTCAAAAGCCTTCGGTAAAATAAATCATAATCTCCTTCTTCATAAATTACAATCCAGATTTAACATCCATGGGAAATTTCTATCTTTACTACAAGACTATCTGAGTGCACGAGAGCAGCGTGTTATCCTTCCTGGCACCTCTTCCAGCTTTCTTCCTGTTTTGTCTGGAGTTCCCCAAGGGAGCGTCTTAGGCCCACTTTTGTTTCTTCTTTACATGGATGATCTCCCCGAGAGACTGTCACCTCTCCCTATAAATATAATACTCTTTGCCGATGACTGTAAACTCTTCACAGAAATCTCATCAGAACACGATGCTTTAATCTTACAGCAAGCTCTTACAGAACTACTTGTATGGTGTCGCCAGTGGAAACTTCAATTGAATCCCAAGAAATGCTCCTGCCTCATCATTTCCCTCAAAACGAACAAACTCGATTCTGCTTATCTTGAAAACAATCCCATCAAAAAAGTTTCCTCTCAAAAAGATCTCGAAGTTATCATCGACGAATATCTAAACTTTAATTAGCACATTACGAACACTACTAAAAGTGCAATGCGTCTTCTCGGTCTTCTGTACAGATTCACTGAAATCCAAAACCAATCATCAATCAGCATATTTTACAAATATCTTATCTTCCTCATTCTTGAATACTGCTCTCCTATCTGGACCATGGCTTCAAAAACAAATCTTTCCCGGATTGATTCTGTCCTCAACTTTGTCCTCGCCATTGATCGCCACAGAATACCTTCTCTGAGGCACCTTCTCAAAACAGATATTATGTCTGTCTTAAATATCCAACCACCACACACTCGTCGCGAATTAGCAGCACAAAATCATGAATGGTAAAATTAAATTCGAATTTCTGCTCAACAAATTTCATCTACGCGTCCCCACACGGCCAACCCGCAACAATAAGCTCTTTCACAATCCCACCACAAGACTCTCCCTTCTACAGCGGTATCTTTTCTACAGGCTTCCTCACTCATATAATAACCTGCCTCCAAATGTGGACATATTCTTGCCAAAGTTTTAGAAAATTGTTAACGATGAATGTACAGGGTGCGGCAAAAAAAAAAGTTAACTGAAGCTGAACTCATTTGTTTCTGAGAAGTACGCAACTGCGTGATACAGTACACTTCATATAAAAAAAATACATGTTCAACCTTTTTTCCACATTATCGACAACGTATTCCATTCGTCTTATCATATCTTTGACCATGTTGGAACACTGATCTCGCGTTATCTCGCCAATAACAGATTCTATGTTGGTACGAAGCTGGTCCAGGGTTCTTGGAAATGGCGAGAAGCAATCTTTCAGAAGTCCCCATAGATAAGCGTCACATAACGTAAGATCAGGAGACTACGGGGTGGGAAAGGAAAATCTGTTCCTCGTGATACGATGCCACCGGGAAAGAGTTCATTCAACAATTCCTTGTTACGACGTCCCCCATGTGAGGTTGCTCCGTCTTGTTGGAACACTTGGCGTTCAAACTGTAAACCATGAATTTCGCAAAAAGTCTGTTAGTCAGCTTGAAAACGATTAATTATTGTTTCCTATACACTACTGCATTAACTGTTCTTGTTTGCCCATAGTCGTCATCAACAAAGTATGGCCCAATCACACCATGTCTAGAAATTGCAGCCCACACTGTCAGCTTTTCTGAATGCAGCGGTCTTGCAGCATACTCGTCAGGCTTCTCCCAACCTAAGAAACGCATGTTCTGTTTGTTAACATGTCCACTTAGCAAAGCACGAGATTCATCTGATCACCACCAATTGTCCAGATAATGTGGATCTTCATAGAGCTCAACTAAAACACGGCCACAAAAAACTAGACGTTGAACATAATCTGGGGGTTTAATTTCATGTAGAATCTGTATTTTGTACGAGCGTGCACCAATTTCCTTCACTATTCGACGAACACTTGTTTCTTCAATTTGAAGTTCAAAAGACATACGCCGCATACTTTTTTTGGCATTTGCAAAACTTTGTCTAATACACGACCGTCATTATAATTTTTTCTCATGCTTCGTGGACTGCCTGATCGCCCTTCATTACGGTTCTTCACCGAGCGCGTAGTTCTAAACATTCTAACCCAACTTAGTAACGTATTGTTTGGAGGGGCATGTTTCTGGAACTCTTCTTCAAAGCGTTGATTGACAATTTTCAATGACGGACCACCTCCCCGTCCTGTGCCATAACTACGGAAGTAATGTTCGACGCACCAACCACGTTCCGCCGCAGTATACTGCGGCATCTTGGTCCAACGATTAGTCTGCAATGACGAGAATTATTTGATTAGAAATCAGTATTACGTTATCAACACAAAGATAACAGTTGCACAGTTGCATTTAAAGATATTCAGTTATTTTACATTTTAAATTTACATTTTAATTTTTTTTAAGCAACAAGCTTTCAGGTAAGTTCAGTTAAGTTTTTTGCCGCATATATATATAATGTATAATTTTGACTTGTTTTCTGTGCCATCTTGTACTCTATTTTGTTGTTGTTATTATTATTATTATTATTATTAATTTCCAGCTGTTACTGTTTCATTGTAAAATGGTCATTAAGTACTGTATCTGAAACTTTAGGTAAAATAAATAAAAAATAATGAAAAAGCGGAACACACGCATCCAAGCATCATCCGTGTTAAGAATCACTGGTAGGAAGGACTCGTTATAAAACAATAAAATACTTGTCTAGAACAACCACAAACAAAAGAACATTCGACCAAAAGCCTTCTCGCATTTTCCCCTCCATCCGTTCAAGTCGGGTCATAAGGAAGAGTGCTCTACTCTGCCCCTCCCCTCCACGAGCGAGTACGATTCTCAAGACACGCAGTTCTGCCAGAGATAAACCATAGATTCTCTACTCTACCTGTCCATCAAGATTTGAAATCCTACTACATATGCAACCTGCAACGGACTTTAACTTTCTTGGTTGCATATGTGTTAGGCGTTTTTGTCGTTTTTGGGAATTATCATGCAAAAGTAAGTAGTCGGCCAGCTACAAGAAGCTGTTCCCCGAGTGTCGAGTGTTCCGAGCTGTTGGTGAACATGTTTCACTTTTGTAGGCGCGTAGAAAGATGATGCGTTCGCCCTTGAACCAATCATGAAAGGTTCGTTACCATAGAGACGATGTGTTTTGTTTTGTTCTGCATTGCCAAACCTAACAGTCGCAAATGTATGGAATGGTTTATTTTTTCCGAACTCCTTCATTCAACTGAGAACTGACAGCAGATGTTGACTGACCGAAGCGTGCAGTAAGACTTGAGGTAAAGCGACAACACTGTGACACCCCTTGGCTCCTCCATTTTGTGCCGGAAAGTCTGGTTCTTGGCCTCCCCGATGGATTAGTGGTCAATTCGTCGCCTTGTAATGAAGGGATTCCGGATTCGATATCTGGTGAAATCTAAAAGTGGTTCTTATCTAACTTTAAACTGTAGGCCCAGTCTCGATGATTAGCCTATCTGTGCATAAAGGAGACTTAAACAAAAGTCCAAAAACTCTTGATATATTGTAAATTAAGTTTATGAATACAGTATAGTTTAATTGACAATTTTATGCAAAACTGCAGTTTATTTTTTAAACATATTGGAGATGGTATTTGTCAGAATAACGTAACCAAAAACGATTGGATATCTAATCTTGTCAGATAATGTTTCATACTGCACGAATGACGCTAGATTGTCGCAATGCTGCATATCCAGCTAAATTTATTAGCTGCATATCCAGCTATATTTATTAGCTGGATCATGTGCTGTACTCCATACTGGTTTCTGTACTAAATGTTTAACCGTGAACTTAAACGTTGTAGGCTTTCATTTGTTTGAGATGGAAATAGTTTACAGTTCAGAGTTCAGAAATATGGTTTTGTATCCTTACCTTTCAATCTGTCGGACCTCCCCGATAGCGCAGTGTAAAGTCGTCGTCTTGTAATCAAGTGATCCCGGGTTTGATGCCTTGCCGATGTACATAGAGAATCGGATCGCATTTTAAAACTGTAGGTCCAATCTCGATCAGCCTATCTATGCATAAAATGGACTTAGAAACAAACTCTGTATGTACAGCTTTCCATCTGT
The DNA here is from genome assembly GCF_977018435.1 of Lepisma saccharinum. Lineage (NCBI taxonomy): Eukaryota > Metazoa > Arthropoda > Insecta > Zygentoma > Lepismatidae > Lepisma > Lepisma saccharinum. Next base: position 59,267,684 of record NC_139231.1, on the reverse strand, counting down.
CGTCCTCTAATTTCCTCCGTGAGGCTAATGTAACGATGCAACCTAGGATGTAAAGGAAATGAGGCAATCAACATGAACTACATTTCTTTGAAGGCAAGGAACTTCATTCCAACAAAAATATTAGAATTTTTCTTAAGTGACACATAAAACCCGAGCTGGAAATGGAAATATTTAAGACCCATACCTCAATACGAAGGTGCACATAACGCTCTTTCATTCACAGCTTTCATGTTCCCGATTTAGGTCTCGAAACTACTCTCTGGTAATATATTTTTTTTTCTTTTAGAAAAGCTTTCATCTGAACACCAGCATCTTCTGAAAACCTCAGAGAGAAGAACTTGAGTGGGGGGAGAGACTCTGCCACAAGGGACTGCTCCGAGGTCCTTCGTGTTATATAATGCAGCATCTATCATTCCGTTCCGAGGGGAGAAAGGTTTCGCACCGCCTGTTTCACAACCACTTTAAACCTCTTTCCCTCGAGAGTTGAAATCTCTTGGGAGGTGCGGTGGCACTCTCAACTCGCTTTCTTGTGAAACAGAATAATATGCAGGTAATGAAAATGGAATCTTTGATCTTTCGTATGTAATTTGTGCATGTGCTGTACTGATTAGGGATACCTGTTGATAGCTCTTCAAAGTAAAGAGCTACGGTGGTCAAGTCGGTGGGGCGTCTGAATGTCACGTGGGTGACCCGGCTTCGATTCCCGAGGTGGGTGATCTCAGGTGAGAACTTTCCTAACAATGTCACTGCATGCAGCGGTTTTGATGTTTGATTCCATCAGCCTATAATGAATGGGTGCCTGGAGAGGGGTACAAGCGGTTGGAGCTTGGTGCTCATCACACCACTTCCTCAGGTAGCCCGTATCGTGAATGTGTGGTGTCCTACCTCCACATTCCTCCGTATGCCTTCATGAAATATGTGCAGGAAGTAGTTTTTCCTTTTCCTTCGTCGATTGATAGTACGAGTTTGTTAGCAATCCAGATTTTACAGTAAAATCACAGGTCCTTACCACCGGGAAAAATATGTTTCCCTGAAGACGAGAGAAGAGATACTCTCTCGAAACGTAACGATAGAAGTATAGTAGATAGAAAAACTAACCGTGAAGAGAAAGGGGGGAGGGAGGAGGAAAGAGGAAAGAGTTCTTTGTTGTTGTAGTTCATTGTTCTAGTTGGACATTTCCAATTAGGATTGTATGATAGCAGCAAGGGGTACCCGAACAAGCTGAAGGGAAGAGGAATAACATGAGAAGAAAAAGTGAATGGAAGTACGAGCATAAGAAACCAGGTGATAATCATATAAATAATAATACTGAAGGCCGAAAGCATTTCTCAGAATAAAAACTAAATGGAGCGAGACGAAAGAAACATAAGAACGAATAGTAAAAACGGGACAACATTCTCGAATGAAGGACACGCGACACGTTAACATGGTGTGAAGGAGACAACAGTGGAAATCAATAACTAGTGCTCTTGAGGAAATTACCCGGCAAGGTTAGTCGCGGAAAAGAATGATAGTGTGGCATCTGAATAAGCGTCACGTTGTGACGACCCCCTTCTCGGAGATGGCAGCGTAATAGATCACGTAGCGAGAAATTCCCATTAACTCTTTGGGTGTCCACCTGAGCCTCGCCAGTAGCATGTTTTATTCACTAGGCAGAAGTCTCCAGCGAGAAGGTGTCTCGAGATATATCAGCAATCACTTTCGTAACATAAGACATATGTTCCTCGGAAGCATGCGAAAGAGGGGGAAAAAGAAGGTGGGTCATAAATAGAGAGAAAGAAGGACGAAAAGGACATAAAGAGATGGAGAGAAAGACAATTTTACCGAGAAATAAGGGCATATGCAAAATTGTGAGAGAAGAGGAAGAGGGGAAGTAAAGAAAACAAAAAGAAGAGAGAGAGAGAAAAGGAAAGATGTAATTGGGAGAGAAATATTGGAAAAAGGAAAGAGGGAAAAAGCGAGTGCTCGCTCACGAATAGAGGGGAGACAAGGAAAAGTTATTTATAATGCGATAACAATAAATAGGGAAGAAGGTAGAACAGAAGAAACAGAGAAATAGAGGCATGTGGAAAGTGGCGGCGCCAGGCTGTGGTGGTAGTAGGAGGCATTCGATGATTGTCAAAGATTTTGGTGGGCCACATCTTCAAGTAAAAATGTATTTTCGTATTCACATTGTCATTACCTGAATCCAAATAAGGACGGTTCCCATTGCACGCATCATTATTTACCCATTTCATTTTTATCATTAAATGTTTACCTATTACATTTTGGCAGTCTTGGCCAGGGCCATTTCTGCCCACCCTTGGCTCCGTTCCTATATATGGAAGAGAGCAATGGAGACAAATAGTCAAAGACAAAGCGAGGGAGGAAGAAAGAATGATACAGACAAAGTTTGGAGAAAAAGAATAGTGTGCGAGATACGAAGAGATGGCGTGCGAGAGAGAGGGGGGATGTTTGTTTGTTTGAGCTGTTTTTTAAGATCACATTATGCACAGTAAGGCTAATCGGGCCTGGACCTACAGTTTACAGTGAGATCCGAACCACTATGTGCCTCCACCGGGTATCGAACCTGAGACCGACCCCTTGATTACAATGCTACGTCGGGGAGGCCGACAGAGGGGAAGAATTACAGACATAAGAATTCATTCAAGAATCATTTCCCATTATAACTCTACTTAATAGCGTATACCTTCTACTTATAATTATTGTAGCTTTTATGTTTAAGTGCAATCATTAAAATACATGTTTCATTTTCTTTATTTGAAGAATATCTTCGCCAAACCTCTTTTATGTCAAGTATGAATACTCCCCCCCCCCCACACACACACACACATATATATATATATATATATATATATATATATATATATATATATATATATATATCGTAACGATCCGTAGGATCTCTTAATTATAATTTACAACGAACTCCAACCCCCAGTCATTATGAATATGAATGAGTCGACCGCGGGACCTTGTTCGTTCCCAAAACTATATTTATTAAAAATTGATATCCTTGTTGCAATGATGTTAACAGTTATAGCTCATGCATTCTAGATCATTTACAAGTTACGGTCAGATTTAAACGAAGGAACTTTAAGGAACTTTAATTAATAATAATAACAATAACAAAAAATATTGACTCAGGCAAGCATATTCTCTGCTATGACTCGTTGAAATACACCATATTGCAACTGAGTCAGTCAATTAATTCTAATTTATTGTCCTCGTTCATAATAACTTTAATATTCACTTTTAGTTAGTTAATATGTTAAAGGGTAAGCAGAATCACAGTCTGAGCGAATTGCACAGGAACGTCAAGAATAAAAAGGTTCGTTTACGAAATTTATGTAGCTTGCTGCATTATTTCAACACTTATAGACGAATCTATATATATACATACATACATACATATACGTATATCATCACTATTCTACCAATAATAATTATTTCTAGAAGTTAATTGATTTCAGCCATGTATTTAATGGAAACAAAATACAAAGTTATTAGAAACATGGTAACGTTTCACAAAACCTAGCGTATACCCTGTGAAAATTTCGGGACTACAACCCTGCCTTTATAATGGGTTTCTCTCTCCATTGTGCATAAATCCTGATTGGCACTAAGATGAAACAGGCTCCTCCTGTCTCGCCACGAGGAACCTGTCTCGTTCTCGTCTCGACTCGACTCGACTCGATTTTTATCAAAAAGTGGGATCCGAACCTCTACCAGGGCTAGAACCCGGGAGACCTTGTTTACAATACGACAACGTCACCACTACGTCATCGGGGAGACCCGTATCGACACCCTACGTAATAGTAATTACAAAGTACAAAAAAATGAAATTGAACTAAGTTTTGGTATGTAGGAATAAGTTCACGATAAATCAAGCACAATCGACGCTGTTTGACGTCACTCATCCCCTGGTTTTCTCTCACTAAGTGACATCAATGAATTTGTGAAACTGCGTACCCTCGCACTATCAGGTACAGTTCTGTTAGAAACATCTGTCGCATGGAATTTTTCTAAGTACAACGTCTTATCAAATTATGTTGGTAGCTATGCAACAAGGAAGTGTTGTGAAATATACGATCCTCCGATCAGAGTGAAGTTCGCTTCGGAGGAGCAGGATGCGTGACACACGGTCTTCTTCACAGGAAGTTCAACCAATGCAGCATTTTCTGACATGAGATAATGTCCCCATTGGTTAAATATTGTTTCAATAACGGGAATCAGCAGAAAGATTGCGCAAAAGTTTACATTGTCGCGTTAATTGCGTTTAATCGTTTCAAATTAGTATTAAATTGTCCCATTTATAGTTCAAGAACTTAATATATGTATTCATGTATGTGTTTGACAATATTATATCACTCATTAGAACAGATTTCTCATTGTTTTCACTACGTGAGATGATATTTCATTTACATTTACGATAAAATAGTGGTTTGGATATAATAACAGTTTTCATTAATTAATTTAGAGATGAATTTTTATTTGTTGAGTTAATGACTAAGTTAATTCGTTATTTTTCTTCAAAAGAAGAAACCTCAGCTGAAAGAAAATATACAAATTATTATTGAGGTCAATAGTTAGTTTTAACATCACTTTTGCACACATAAGCTAATCACGACTCGGAATACATTTAAATTGGAGTCTGAAACATTATGCCACCTGACTGGAACTCGGAAAAGGACACACTGATTACAAGACGTCGATACATTGCCACTATGCTCTGGCGAACGCCTATAATAATACGGGTTGTGTGAGAGGGAGAGGGGTCACTAAAAGTAGAACATAAATAGTATTTTTTTTGAGTATTGAATTTTATATTTATACACATACAAGCCTACGAAACGATTTATTGTGGTGCATGTGTGTGTGGCGAAAGGGGGAAAAGAGAGGAACAGAATTATATTGGGAAAGATAGGACCAAGATGTGATCATATTTGTTGTAGAAAATATTTTGTTTGACGTTCAGTAATAAAACAATCAATAATGATTATCTTATAAATGCCATATTTAATGTAAATTTATTTTTGGAATGGGGGCGGGGAGCTGTTTGTTTAACTTCAGTGCAGGATAACAAGGGGTTCCGGGTCGTATACCCGGTGGAGACACATAGTGGTTTGTATCTCACTTTAAACTGTAGGTCCAGGCCCGATTAGTCTATCTGTGCATAAAGTCGACTTATAATTCAGTAGGAAAATAACGTCGATCTAGTATTTTGGATTTTAGATGCGTTGAGACCACTAAAATTACCAATTTTACTAATAAAAACCTGTCCTCATCTTTTCATTTTGAAAGAGAGAGAAAGTTAATTGTATAATCTTTCGTTGTTAATTTGAAAGAAGACTAATTCAAATAGTAACAATGAGGAACGAATAAATATTACGAAAAGTTTTTTGCCACCGAGGGGATTTGAACCTACGACCATTAGAGTGACAACTCAGTGTGATAATCACTACCCCACGAGTTCATTCCTTCGTACGGCATGATTATAAGTAAAGACGAATTCGTTCAATGTGAAACGAAGTCGTTTTACATGGAGAGGCTACAGCTTCGAAAATTGAGGTTGTTGTTGCGATTGAAATTGTAGGATACACCATAGGTAAGTCAAGGCTCTAGTGTGCACTAGATTGGTTCATTTGTAGTGACGTGCTCAGGAATTTTAAAAAGGTATGTGAATATAAAAGTGTTATTGCTTCTTCATTTTTTAAACAGTGAACTCATATTTTAATATCAGCTGGGTTACGAAGGGTTACGAATTTCATCTATATCTCTATCTGTTCATCTCATTATCTCACTTAGGAACTAATTAGTATTGCAGGAGTCATATTGAAAAAAAAAATCACTGACAATGACGAGAAATTAGATTTACCGAAGGAATAGTTTTCATATTTTGTAATACATGGCGCGACAGCCCTCGAAGGGCTTTGACCTACTTCCCGACTGCCAGTCTCCCTCCCACAATCCTACCTAGAGGTGTGGAGATTACTGGTAACGAGGTGACGTGGGTCAGCACGTCGAACCCTCAGCCGTTATAGAATATATCTAAAACCGGGTTACACCAGTCACTCGTAGCTCCTCAATTTCCTCACGATGGTGGGTTGCCACCGGTCCTATACACAGGCCGAGAACCCAGGCCGACTCGAATTCATGCCATCCCGCAGTCGGAGTCCAAAGCACAGCGTCTTAGACCGCACCGCCACGGAGGAGGAGAGTTTTCATATTTTGTTTCTTATAAATGTCGACAATACATTAATTATTAAGCACCAAAAAAATAGTGGGAAAATAGCCGATTCAATAAGAGATTCGAACCTTTGATCTTCACTCAACTAGGCCGCTATTTTTAACAATTTCCCACTTTCTCACTCAAAACACTTCGTTGAACGTTTGTCTTAAGAGTCGTTAGCAATCTTGCAAATCTTATTAACCTATCTGCTGTCTATCACAAATTTATTTTATAACCTGGAATATATTTTCAGGTCTGCAATTTATAACTAGACTTTTGTGGTATGTAATTCTAGACCGTCTACTATAATAAATACATCCAAATCTACATATCTCATATTTTGTAAATGCGAAATGTCATTGTTACATGTTACAAACGCTTTCTCATTCCACCGTTAGTTCCAGATTTAGCCACAGCCTTCTGAACACCAGCGTGAAACGTGTTTCCCACATCTTGCAAGGTGAACCCTTATCAGTTGTATTGGAGGCCTGTAAAAATATGATTTCATACGTCATGGCGCCGTGGTGGATTTCTTCCCCTTCCCCTTTTACCTTGAACGGTAGTTCCTAACTGGGCACTTCGAAGCAATCACAGAAAAGCAGACTGTCTTGTAAATCGCATGCCATTTATTATTTCGAGCTCCTAGGTTTTGGAAAGTGAAATAAAAAAACTCATATAAGATAAATTCATATTGGTTGGCTTCTTTGGTTATTATTTGATGTCTATTTTCTACTTACTCCTTTGAAATTTTGTCTACTGTTTTCAGTAGATAAATACGTGCTTTCAAACATCAACTGTGTTCAGATTTTCAAAAAGATATGAATAAGAAAAATAATAAGGGGGAATGAAATGTAATATTTACAGCCAAAATATTAAGCTTAACATATCATACACTATACTGAATATATTATTTTCACTTGTATTTAGTTACTCTACTGTACTGCTTTCAGTAGACCAATAGGTGTTTTGAAACATCTATATTAAGAATTTTTTAATTTGAATTAAAATTTGGGTGCGTCAAAACTTAGGGTATTTTTCACCCGTCACACTATACGGGGCCCAGCCCCTTATCATTACAAAAATAAAAACGTGTCTGAAAACGAAAATATCCTTACCTGGGTTGAAAGCTGAGTCTGTAAAGGGACACTCAGCACAAACAAGGACAACACACACACAGTCCTACGAAGATTGTACTTTCAGTACTTCCAGACGACAGAGCCTCAATAGTCTGCCAAATGATATAAAAACAAATTGTTATATAAAAAGTTATATTCACAGCCAACATGCTGAGCCAAACACACTACATGCAATATTACATGTTGTACTGAAGAGAATATTTCACTTGTAGTTCCTCACAGAGGTGCCCACAAGGGGGGAATTATGGCGCAGGCTGCGCCATCAAGATTTTTGAGAGGATTTTTTCCCTTCAAATAATATAAAATTCAACATTTATATATTTATCAAAAATATATGTAAATATTTTACCCCTTAAATGCACCATATTTAATCCATTAGATGAAGAAAAGAAAGTGTTTAAGGGTATTATCGAAGAGGGGGGGGTATCCACCTCTTACATATTATGCCTTAATTGAGACATTGGTTCGGGGGGAGGGGATTCTGAATTAAACGTTGGGGGGAGCAGTATCCAAATCTAGGTCTTAGATTATGTCAGGTATTTTAGTTAGAGGGAAATTGAACATTAAATTGAGGGGGTATGCAATTCTTGTGTATTGCTATTGTCTTAGACTGTTGCGGAAATTCTGGTGTGGAGACTGATAATTAATTTTTTGGAGGAGGCAATGTCCACTCTTCAATATCAACAGTAAGTCTAAAATTGGCATGGAAATTTTGGTGGTAGGATTGAATATTAAATTTAAAGGGGGGGAGAAGAAGCTTTTGCTAAAGTGTTAAATCTTAGATTGTTAGGGGAGATCTTTAGTGGGGGAGAGTTCGAATATTATATTCTGGGGACTACATTCAGCGGTATGGTATCCACACCTTTTCAGCGTCGAATGTGTGAGAAGAAGTAGTTGTATTTGTGGTGGGGACAGGACGAGAAAGTACGAACCCCTCTCCAGCAGCTTTGCTACACTTAAAACTTGCTCAACATGGTTACATGAGCTTTTTGTTCAAGCGTGGAGCTCTTATAATTCAAGATTTTTGTAAAAAATGCCCTCGGGAATTTTTCAGAAAGTACGAACCCCTCTCCAGCAGATTTGCTATACTTAAAACTTGCTCAACATGTTCATTTGTTCAAGTGTAGCACCTGCCTAACCCAAGAATTTTATAATTCGGAAAATATCAAACCCCCCTCAAGCAGATTTACAAAATTGCATCAGTTTGTCTATAAACTTGAATCTATACCTACCTATACATATTTACTTCAGGTTTAAGTTTAATTGGATACCATTCAATTTGCTTATCTAATATTAAAACAAAACAATATGCAGAGCCTACCTCTAGAATTGCTTCGTGTTTGCATGTTTCTCCTCTGTGGCAATGTGTGGAATTCCCGAGACGGTAGTATTGATTTTTTTCCTCAGCGCCAGTATTTACAGAAATTCCCGATTATTGCATCAGCCAGTTATGTGAGAGTGACTGAGGGGAACAGATGTGTTGATACAGTGCTTCTCATACTTACTGGTTTAAATTCATATTGAACAATATAAAATCTGATATTTGTTGTAATCCACTCATATTTAGAGTCAAGCTTATATTTGTCCCAGCCTGTTGTACATAACAAGGTTATTGCCATTCAAGATATGCATGTTCGTGCAGGCATTTGCGCTGGGTCAGTGTGAATGATTTTCCACTTGTGGGCTATTGGCTTTACAACCTGTCATAAGATTAATATTATTAATAATAATCCATAGAGATTAGATTTGAATCCCAGGAAATTTTATATAAATACCAAAGCCAAAAATATTAAGTGTATACACACATACATACATACACACACATACAAATCACACGGCTGAAGCCAACTGATATTTTTATCTAGTATAAAATTTTGAATTGAAACCCAGGAAATTGTATATAATAAACAACAGCAAAAATGCCAAATCAAAAATATTGTAATCAGTGCAAGAAAAATATATCCAGCTCTAATTGGGCCAAGCATCAAAAAATTTGTAATCCAGACAAATACAAAACTCCCACAAAAATTTGCCCCAAATGCAATAGAAAATATAACATGGAATATTTCACATATAAACATAAAGATACTTGCTCTGTACAGTCATCAACATCTGGTCTGAAAAGAAGGCACGAAGCACCTGTTAATGCCAGAGCAGCAAAGCAGCCACGCTATGCAGTACCCATCCGTAGCAGTTTTAACGGCCAATTAAGAGATCACCGGTTTGTATCAGAGCCAAGATGTGGCATTGAGAATTTCTTGAACAGTAAAAATTCTGATCTGCAGGCAATTCTTAATGCACAAAATGGATCTTATAAGCTCTCCCTCAAATTGTTTGTACAATATAAGAAACCAAATGGCACAAAATTTACACATCGCCACTTAACAGAAACTGTACCTGTATATTCAAATTCAAATTCAGATACAATAATAAGCAGGCTGATAGATCAATTGAATATCAAACACTCTGAATTTGCGGCAAAAGAGTCAGGATGGAGCCTATGCGGTTCATCACACAAGCTCTATGTTAATATTTCTGAATTCACTCCATTACAAGGATCCACTTATGTGCCATTACCTGCTAATATCAAAAACAAAAGAGCCGTGGTCAATATAAAAAACACCGACCAGAAATGCTTTTTGTGGTGTATATTAGCTGCTTTGTATCCAGTTTCAAGCCATCCTGAGAGAATAACTTATTATAAACAACATGAGCACGATTTTGACGATGTAATAGAGGGTTTGGAATAACCAATGTCTGTTCAGAATATTGATAAATTTGAAAAAAGGGCCAGGCACATCAATGGCAAACAATTATCTATTAATGTATTTATTTGTTCCACTGGCAATTGCCCGATAGCACCTCTCAGAATCAGTACAATTGATGATGAATCTGCTATTCCGATTGATCTGCTCTTAATTGAAGGAGATGATACATACCATTATACTCTGATACATAATCTTGAAGCTTTAGTGAGAACACAACTAGACAAATATAAAAAAATATTTAAGTTGTGCAGAAGATGCTTAACTGTATTTGATGGTAGAAAAATGGTGAATGGTGTTTGTGAAGAGAGTGCAGAAATTGCTAAAAACAAGTTAATTGAGCATCTGAAATACTGTGGCAACCATAAACCTGTTCATATGGTGATGCCCAATCCAAGTGAAAAAGCAGAATTCAAAAAGTATGAAGCCTTGTTGGAACACCCAGCATATATTGTCTGGGATTCTGAATCAAATCTCAAATCTCTTGCATTCTGTAGCCCAGATCCAGAAGAATCTTCAATTACACCGTACCAGCAACATGAACCTTCCAGCTTTTGTTATGTGGTTATACGGGATGGTGTTGTTATTAAAGAATATTCATACAAGGGACCAAATGCCATCAAAATATTTGCACATAAAATAGAAAATGAGTGCCGTGACATAGCATCTAACATCTTATTAATATCAAAACCCATGTTGCCTTTAACAGAGGAACAGATTGAAGATTTCAACAATGCAGAAAAATGCCCGGTATGTGATTCTGAATTTTCAGATACAAATATCAAGGTGAAACACCATTCTCATACAGATGGTCGATATATACAGGCCCTGTGTAATAGCTGTAATATTAAGATCAAGAGACCAAGATTTATCCCCATATTTTGCCATGGAGCATCCAATTATGATTTCCATCATCTGATCAGGTACGAGGGGTTTGACAAGCAGAATTTAAATATTTTAGCTGAAAATGATGAAAAATATATATCTATTAGCAAGATAATTAAAGTTGATGGTGTTCCTATTCACATAAGATTTCTTGATTCTTACAGATTTTTATCTGCTGGCCTGCCTACACTAGCCACTCAATTATCTGATGATCAATTCAAAATCACACGTGCATTGTTTCCAAATCAGGACCTGAAATTAATTAGGCGGAAGGGTGTATATCCATACGACTATGTTACAGATTTTTCTAAATTTGATGAGTGTTCCCTGCCACCACAACAAGCATTTTACAGCAAAATCAGAGGATCTGGAATCACTGATGAAGATTATCACCATGCTCAGTTGATGTGGAACAATTTAAAATGCAAGACATTTGGTGATTATCACATGGCATATTTGAAACTTGATGTCACTCTCTTAGCTGATATATTGCAAGCATTCAGAAAATCTTCTATGCAAAATTATGGACTGGACCCAGTGTATTTTTTCAGTGCCCCGGGTCTAGCATGGGCCGCAACGTTTTTGAACACCAAAAAGCAATTGGATCTGATCCACGATCAAGATATGTATCTGTTTATGGAGAAATGTATAAGAGGAGGGATGGTGCAATGTTCCCAGAGATATGCCAGAGCAAATAACAAGCATATGCCTGATTATGATCCAGCACGGCCATCAAATTATATACTTTATGTGGATGCAAACAACCTCTACGGTCATGCCATGATGCAAAAACTGCCATATGCAGAGCTTGAATGGGTTGAAAATTTCAATATTGAAGATCTTAAGGATTTTGATGACAGTGAACATGGCCTCTTCTTAGAGGTTGATCTGACAATTCCAGATCATTTGCACAACAAATTTTCTGATTTGTCCCCAATTCCTGAGGTTAAGTGCTCACCTGGCTCTAAACAGAAGAAGCTCATGATGACTCTGGAGCCGAAACAGAGATATGTCATATATTATAAAAACCTCCAGTTCCTGATGCGTCATGGTGTTCAAGTAACCAAAGTTAGAAAAGTCTTAAGGTTCAGGCATTCAAGATGGTTGAAACCTTATATTGATACAAACACGGAGCTTCGAACATCTGCAAAGAGCCAATTTGATAAGGGCTTGTTTAAATTGATGGTGAATTCAGTGTATGGCAAAACTATTGAAAATGTCAGGAAACATACCGATGTTAAAATAATTACTGACCCCAGCCGGAGCAAAAAATTGGTTGCAAAGCCCAACTTCAATTACAGAAGAATTTATGATGAGCACATGGCACTTTTCAACATGATGAAAACAAAGATTAAGTTTGATAAACCTATTTATGTAGGGGCTGTGATATTGGAATTGTCCAAATTACATATGTTAATATTGTATTATGATGTGTTGAAACCTTTTTATGGTGATCGTGTAAAATTATTGTACATGGACACGGATAGTTTTATTCTTGATATTCAAACAGAAGATGTTTATCAAGATATGTCACAGCCTGAATTGTTTCAATACTTTGATACCAGTGAACATACATTAGTTCAACCCCACAACAAAAAGGTGCCTGGCAAGTTAAAAGATGAGACACTTGGTGATGTTATTGTGGAATTTGCTGGGTTAAGTGCCAAGGTGTACAGTTTTAAAACATGTAGTGCTGTTGTCAAAAAGGCCAAGGGCGTTGGCAGAGTTACTGTGGAAAAAGAGCTTGTATTTGAAGATTATAAAAATTGCATCAAATCACAGAATTCAATTAGAACATCAGAAAATAGAATTCAGAGTGAGAATCACTTATTGACTTCAAATATTGTAACAAAAGTGGCCCTGGACCCACATGATGATAAGAGATGTATTTTATCATGTGACATACATACTTTACCTTGGGGGCATTGTGATTTGAAAAGTGGGAAACAATGCCCAATTACAGAGCATGATTTGAAATAAATAAACATGCCTATGAACTTATTTGGGTTCAAAAAACAGGCTATTATGGAGCTGCCGACACCACAAGCCTCTCCTGATATGCTGTCTAAACTGAGTGGCTTGTTAATTATTCATCTGAACAGCATACTTACAGATAATGATGATGAAACAGGTAAAACATTGTACATATTTAACAATAATTTAAATCATTACCAATTACCTGTAGGTGGGCAATTGCAATTTATTACAACCCCTGAGGGTGATGTCAAGATTTCAGTAGGGAGAAATATTTATAGAATTAAGCACTCAAACATGATTTCTGGCACTGTATATACTGTTTCTGCTGGTGACTGCTTATATATTGAGGTCCCTGGATCTTATGACAAGCTTATACCCTTTTTTATAGAATTAAGAATCAGATACTCTATAATAAATAACCATTAAAACAAAAATGCCTAATGATATATTTGGCCATACAAGACATGAAGATCACAGTGATGAGATTCTGATGCTTGATGTCAGAGTCAAGAAATTAAGAAGTGATTTACAAGCTTTACAAACCACACTCAATGCCAGTCTTCAATTAGAAATTACAAATTTACAATCACAATGCATGGACCCTCTTCTTAAAATTGATTCTGAACTCAAAGTGCTGCTTCAGAAATATACTGACCTGGCAACATTAGATAATTTTCAAAGTTTAGAAGAGGCTGTAGCAGCTCTTCAAGCCAAATTTAAGACCCAGGCTAACAACTCTGAGCAATTGAAACAACAATTGGAAGAGCAGATAAATAATGTCCAGACACAACTCCAAACAATTGTCAAAAGCATAAAATCACAAGAAGATTTTGATCTAGTGATTTCCACTCTAAAAGAACAGGTTCAGTCACTCCAGATACCTAATCTGGATCCTCTGCACAATGCCATAGCCGAGGTTAAAGAAAAAATTGAGACACTTGAAAATTTTATGAACAATTTGCCATCTTCTGATGCTTTGAATGCAATAACTCGGAGTGTAGCAAATATTAAGCTGCAACTTGAAACATATGAAGATTTTGGAAAAATTCAAAGTACCATAACCCATCTTGAAGGTACAATAGCAGCAGTGCAAAGTGATTTGACAAATATACAAGAATCTCGCCTGCCTGGGATTGTAGACACCCTTGTCAGTGTCCAGCAACAAATCACAAAGCTTGAAAACCTCAACACTGAATCTGAGCTATCTCATTTTCATCACTTGATCGATGATATCCAAACAAAACTTGAAATTTTACAACAATCAACACCCACTCAGGCAGATATAGCCCTGCTCCAAAATGCTATGCAAAATGTGGCTGATGCTTCTGAATTAAACAATGTAAAATTGGCACTTGAATCTTTGCAAAATACAGTATCAAATCTTCCTACATCACAGGAACTTAAAAATATTAAGAGAGCAGTGAATAGGATATTGAAATCAGAAGATATCAAGAATATCCAAGCAGAGATCAAACATCTCACTCAGACAGTGGCCACTCTACCAACCAATCAACATATTAATGAACTGCATGCCCTGTTTGAGGATATCAGAAGACAGGTCCATGATCTTACTGCTCAAAATTCAAAATTGGCAGTTGTTGAAAATTTGCAACAAATTGTAGCTAATATCAAGCAACAGCTAGGGACCATGGAATCCAATCAAGCAAATGCTCTGTCTGTTTTTGCCACCCAGCTTCAAGAAATTGTGCAACAATACAAGAAACTCATTGTGGACATAAAAATCAAGCCAGGCCATGATGATGTTGTTAGGACCATCAATGAGCACCTTGAATCTGTAACAAGCAGATTGCTTACAGCAGAAAAGGAAATAACAGGCATAATCGAGAATCCAAAACATACAGTAATTCTTGAATTGTACAGTATCCCCAACAAAGAATATGATTCACCATTTACACCAGGTGGCAAAATATATATGCTGTCCCCTGCACAATTTTATTACCAGTTTTTTGTTGGGGGCACATTGAGACCAATCAAGATCAAATATTGGCATCAGCCACAGGCACACCACTACCCCACCTTATCAATAACAAATGCTGAGAACAAAGTAAAAATCACCAGTGTAGAGTTAGAGGATTTTACAGACCCCAATACATTAGAAACAGCATATGTTGAAGATGATGGATCTCTGGAATTTAAAATACAAATAGGGGACAAATTATATTTAGAAAATCCTGCAGTATCAGCTGCTGAACACCCCATAGTTGCAATATTCTTGTTTACATACCATGTCTAGACAAGTTATTGTTGATGAATTACACAGACAAGCCCGACATAATTTTAAGAGACTGCCAGTAGTCACAAAGGGCATAGATGATTTATGGCAGAGCGACTTGATTGAGTTGTCAAGTGGACAGTTGAAAAACTTAGACAAAATCAACAAGGGCTACAAGTATCTACTCACTGTAATAGACACATTTTCAAAATTTGCCTGGGCTGTGCCACTCAAATCCAAGACTGGAAAATGTGTTACAGAAGCCATCAGGACAATCATCAATCATTCAGGAAGATCACCGCGCTATTTGCAAACAGATAATGGCAAAGAATTTTATAATTCAGTGTTTCAACAATTTATTAAAAGCCGGGCAATAAAACATTACTCGAGTTACAGTGATCTCAAAGCCTCAATTGTAGAGAGATTCAACAGAACCTTAAAAAATCTTATGTATAAACAATTTACACTTCAAGGTAATTATAAATGGGTTAATATTCTTCCAGAACTTCTACATAAATATAACAACTCTGTCCATTCCACAATCAACATGAAACCCTCTGAAGTAACTTCATCTGATGAGCAAAAATTGATCAGGACTGTTTATTATCCTAGATACCAGCCAACAACAAGAAAGGCCAAATACAAGGTGGGTGATCAAGTAAGAATCAGCAAATATAAGCACTTATTCAAAAGAGGCTTTACAAGAAACTGGAGCACTGAATTATTTACAGTGGTTCAAGTTAAACCCGGGACCCTTAACACATATATAATAAAAGATCATCGAGGAGAAATTCTCAAAGGCAGGTTCTATGAACAAGAGCTCAGCAAAACTAAACAGCCTGACACATACCTCATAGAAAAAATCATCCGCAGGAAAGGCAACAAGATACTTGTCAAATGGCTGGGTCATCCGGAAAACAGCTGGATCGATGCAGACAAAGTGATAATATGAGCACCTGGGATGTTATAAAAAGGCTTCCAGAACCTGAACAGCAGAATAAGAGAAATGGAAAATTGCTGCCTGATAATATTAGGTGTCTTATTGTTGGGCCATCTGCTTGTGGTAAAACTACACTAATGGTTGATAATTTTTTATTGGCACCCAACTGGTTAGACTGGAAAAACAGGCACTTGTATATCTTCTCTAAGAGCTTGGAACAATTAAAATATCAGCAGCTGATGAAGCTATATGATGGATTGGATATTGCCACTTTTGAAACAGATGTTAAGCCACTTCACGAATGTCTCGATAATTCTGTTGTTGTGTTTGATGACGTTATACTGGATAATCAAAACAAGGTTAGGAATTTCTTTACACAGGGGCGGCACAAAAACATTGATTGCTTCTACCTGGCACAGACTTTTTCTAAAATACCGAAGCAGCTGATCCGAGACAACAGCAATTTTATATGTGTGTTTCATCAAGATCATACCAACCTCAAACACATACATGATGAATATGTAGGTGGGGACTTGAGCTACAATGACTTTTCCAAGTTTTGCAGCAGGTGCTGGAACCAGGACAGTTATGGGTTTGTCACTATTGATATGACAAGAACACCCAATAGCGGCAAATACAGAAATAAAATCAACGATTTTCTAGACGTTGAAACATATATAAATAACCATGAAAAGGCCAATAATTGATGATCTTAAGTTAAGAGATTATCTTGTAAAAAGATTTAAGGGATGGAAATCAGAGAACCGAGGAATTTATGAAAAACACAAACAAACAGAACAGCCTGTAATTGATGCTATTAATAATTTAGGTAAGAATATCAAAACTGTTACAGAGCAAAATCAAGATTTGATCACGGAGCTTGTACCTGTAGCTGCAAGAAACATATTAGATTATCCATTCACCCCACTTTCCAGTATTCATACACCTAGTCCTGTTGCTCCTAGAAGAATTGAGGCAACACAGGATCCTATTGAATTGGGTCTTCTTGCTCAAAAATATTTAACCACACCTAAAGACAACAAAGATGAGGTGTTTGGCTTATATGCTGACACAGAGCTTGATGGCAGCATCATTCATAGAATTGGCAATTTCAGAGTAACTTTTATGGGGGATGATATAATTGTTTATTCAGAATCTCGTCTCGGAGAAAAAGGTGGTTTTGTTAAATATCCCGGCACACCTGGATTGTGGGAACTGATGACTCGGAAAAGGCCTGGCAGCTATACAGATCAAGATTATGAACATTACAAAGAAATATTAATAAAATCAGATGCTCTATACCAGAACAATGATCCCACACAAAAAAGAGTCAAGTCTAGCAGTGGAGCAAAATACAACAATTTAATCAAACCCATATGGTCACAGATCAAGACTGGCAGTGGAATCAAACAATACAACACCCTGCCTAAAGAATTTGTGTGGGTTGATGATGTCAGGAAACTTGTAGATAGGTTGCTGGTCATAGCTGGGGAGGAAAATGCTGGGAACAACAATTTTTACAATGAAAAGGTTGGAATTATGGACATGATAAGCACCAAATTGTCTAATTTTATAGTGAATGACCCTAAGGGGATTGGATATCTCATAAAAATTATTAATACTTTACCACCTAAATTTTGGAATATTTCTGAGGGTCGGGGCCTGGTTAATGACATCATAAACAAGTTGCCATTTGAACTACACATTCCAGGCTATCAGTATTGTGGTCCAGGCACAAAATTGGACCATAGATTAAACAGAGGGGATCCTGGTGTTAATCCCCTAGATGCTGCTTGCAGAGACCATGACATAGCATACAACACACATTCTGATCTTGACAAGAGACATGTTGCAGACAAGAAATTAGAAGAGGCTGCATTTGGTAGATTTGTAAGCAAAGATGCTTCTTTGAGTGAAAGAATATCAGCATTGGGAACCACCATAGCTATGAGCACCAAACAAAAACTGGGGTGGGGGTTGTGAACATGTATATAATAAACCTACAATGAAGGCCAAGGGTGTTATGTATCAAATACCTTATGCAGGTCTTAAATCTCTTAAAACTATTGACAGTCTTTTGACCAAAAAGCAGCGCAAGAAAAAAAGCTCTTGTATTGCAAAGGGTCATGGTATGAAATTGTTCCTTAGCACCCCCCAATTAAAAAAATTACAGCAATCAAGAAAAAAATCACATGTGGGGGGATTTATATTTACCATCCCGGCCATCTTAGCTGCTCTCGGGGCTGTGGGGAGCTTGGCTGGGGGGTCAGCCGCCATAGCAAAAACAGTAATAGATGCCAAGAAAAATAGGGCAGAATTAGATGAGCAGAGGCGCCATAACCTGGCCATGGAGAAAAAAGGCAAAGGTGTTAAGAGAGCCATGAGTAAGTTTAAAAAAAACAAGAGCCGCTTACAAACCAAGATATTGAAGCTTTAATCAAGCCACTGGGCATCAAACATTTTAGGGGTGTGTACATGTCTGATTCTTTACCAGAACAACCACTCAACAAAGAGTGTGGCATTGTTAATTTGGATGAGTACAAAAATCAGGGCACTCACTGGATCTGTTATCTTAAATATTTAAAAAATGAGGCATTTGTGTTTGATTCATTTGGAGGTGTTCCACCTGAAAATTTAGTAAAATATCTAAAATCAGTTAATCTCTATTACAATAATGCCCGTGTTCAAAACTTCAAAGATGTTAATTGCGGACATTTGTGTTTATCTGTTCTTAGATATATGTCTCAAATAAATAAACCATCAATTGAAAATTTTCAAAAAGCCTTGTGGTATCTGAAACATCATGGGGGTATTCCATCTCACCAGCCAAAATTCAATATTGAAACTCAAATTGCATGATGACATAGTGTAT
Organism: Lepisma saccharinum; assembly: GCF_977018435.1. Lineage (NCBI taxonomy): Eukaryota > Metazoa > Arthropoda > Insecta > Zygentoma > Lepismatidae > Lepisma > Lepisma saccharinum. The sequence continues at coordinate 59,248,644 of NC_139231.1, read as the reverse complement.
CCCAAAACAATAGCTCTCAGAGCATTTTACGGCATGTACCTAATCCCAAATATTACACACCACAACAATACAATTGCAGTAGGGGATCAAAAAATTGTCATCACTCCAGGGCAATATAATCTATCCACTCTAAATGCTCAATTACCCAGAGGTGTAGTGTTAAGTCAAAATTCTGTCACTCACAGAGTAGAGATTGTATCTGCTACAGAAACAGTGGATCTGGGTACTATAGGAGAGCTGTTAGGCTTTGAGAACAACACAAAACTTGAACCGGCCATCAAACACACTGCTATGAATATACCCAAATTCTTAGCCATAGAGACTCTGAATATTCACTGTAATGTGGCCGAGGGTATGATCACCAAATCAAATGGCATAGGCACTCACAAACAAACCGGCATCATTGCAACATTTAAACCTAATTCCGAATTCATGGAGCCAATCATCTACAATCCATCCCCAACATTATATTTTCCTGTGTGTCATAACAGAATAGATTATATTGAATTGATGGTCACTAATGAAAAAGAAGAATTAGTTGATTTTGCTGGAGCCACAACAACTGCAATCATAGAGATTTACATTTAAATAAAAATACATACAATGGAAAATATTGAGAGTTATGAGCTACAATCATTCCCCCCAAACAGGAGGACATTTGCAAATTTAAATCAACCCAACACAGAAATAGAGGTTGATCTTGATGTAGGGGACGGCTTTATACACCCCCACAGAGCAGATCTATACATCAAATTTGATGTTGTAAAGCTGGATGGAACAGATTATCCGGCAAATTCAAATATAAGATTGGTAGATAATTTTGTGCCGCATCTGTTCTCTGAAATTGAGATCAGAAAACATGGTGTTGTTATAAACAGAATAGATTATCCCGGCATTACCTCCACAGCTTTGGCCACACTAAAATTATCCAAAACCGAGGCTTCTTACTACAAAATAGGGGGATTTGAGGCTGGTGATAAGATATTATCTAAGAACCACACAGTGCTGTTCCCCATGCGCCTGTTGCCAGGATTCTTCTCGGATTACAAAGAAATTATGTGGAAAGGCGGTTTAAGAATTACATTTAGAAGAGCTGCAAATGATAATAATGCATTGATGAGGTACAGTACATTAAACCCTACAGGGGAAGCTTTGCCTAATACCTTACCAGATGCAGGCAAATGCATTATTCAGACTATGGAGTTAAGAATCCCCGTTGTTGAATATGAGGCCAGTTACGCTCTTAAATACAAAGCTGATATAGTAAAAAATCCCCAGATTCCTCTGCAATTTTACACATATCAATGCGTACAGAAGGTTGCCACTGGTTCTTATTATGAATTTGATGCTACAAATTCATTCTCCAGTATTCAATTTGACATGCCCGATTTTGTAGTGGTACTGTTTCAGACTGGAAGACACAACAATCAGGAAAAAAATTCAAGTAGATTTGATAACTGCAACATCAAAAACATATATCTTAAAAATGGCAGAAATGAGGTATTCCCTAGGGAAAATTATAATTTAGACATGTCCAAGGATGATTTTCTTAAATTATATGAGGCTTTTTCTTCCTTCAAGCGCGTCACTACTGGCAATACTGACCTGTACTACGCACCAGATGAATTCAAGGAACGGAGACCCATGTTTGTAATTAACACTTCAAAAAGGAAACAAGTTGTGGTTAATGACAGGACAAACATTAAAATTATCTGTGAATTCCACGAGGCTTTACCAGATGACACCATATGTAGCGTTATTCTCATAGGTGAAAAATCATATATTTATGATGTGAGAAATGAGCGGGTCACAGAGCAGTTCTAGAAGCACGATTCAGGGCTTCCCCCATGGCGCAGTGGTAGCGTCATTGCCTTGTAATCGAGGGGTCCCGGGTTCGATTACCCGGTGGAGGCACAAGTAGTTCGGATCCCACTTTAAAACTGTAGGGCCAGTCCCGATTAGCCTTACTGTGCATAAAATGGACTTAAAACAGCAACTCGAACTAGAAACACAATTCAAACACAGAAACCCTTTGGATATAAAACAATACTTTACCGTCAGAAAATATATTACCTACCCATTTTATGCACCTATGCTTACGAGCAGAAAAGCTTTTACCTACTAACACAGCACATTTGCCATTGCAATTATTCTGTTGCGACAAGATCAACCCTTTGCATGACAATATCCGAGAAGGCAATTCCTCAATATGATGGATGGTCCCTGAAAGGGTGCATAGTATAGATAAGAATTTCTTTTTGAGTTCCATGACAAATGACGTGTAATTTCCCTCGGAAAAGGCACAGTGTAGGTAATATCAATAGATATAATCACTCAGGCATACAGAAAGAAGGCAATTACTCTTTGATGAAGAATAACTCTGAAAAGACGCAATATAGATTATATCTGTTGACATACAACTCCCGGGCAAGCAAGATTAATTGTTGGCGGAAACATGGGACTGATCAAAAGATTGGAAAAAACATGCAATGTTGACTTGACCTCCATTCTATTGTATTGTATTGATCAGGCAGTTTTGCTCGTAATGTTGAGCCGATATTCTACCCAGATAACAAAACTCTGGCGATTCTTAATAGAGAATAATTTTGCTCTGTTGTATAACATTTTTACCAGGTTTAAGATCTGGGAGCTATCAACTAGCAAAATTATTCTCAAAATCTCACGTATGGAGTGCCACATCTCTCAGGACTCGAACCCGGAGCCCCTTGTTTACAAAACTACAATATTAACATTTTGCCATCAGATTTTATGAGGACTCAAACCCGAACCTTTTGATTACAAGGCAATGCACTACACTCCACTCGGTCTCAGAACCCAATAGATATCAATTCAAGATTCCTGGGATTTTGAGAGAAAAACATACTATAAGTTTAATTTCTGGTATGGCCAAAAATTGACAAGCTTATGTACAAAAATCTGGATGATGCAACTTTTGTAAGTATACACAAATCAATCTGATGAGCTCGTACTTTCTGAAAAATTCCCGAGGGCATTTTTTACAAAAATCTTGAATTATAAGAGCTCCACGCTTGAACAAAAAGCTCATGTAACCATGTTGAGCAAGTTTTAAGTGTAGCAAAGCTGCTGGAGAGGGGTTCGTACTTTCTCGTCCTGTCCCCACCACAAATACAACTACTAGAAGAGAAGCTGGAAAACGGTAAATATCGCGGGATGCCCTGAACTGTACTCGTGACGGGAGCGATAAATAACTTTCCGGATCTTGGGAGTCTTCCGATAGACTTGCCTGCAAGTACTTTAATCACGACCAAGAGAGGAAACTACAAGCACATTAATAGAGCTGTCGGTGGTATTAAAACAAGGTTCAGCACTTGATCCTTTTTTTCAGAACATGTCAATTTACTTCATAAAATGAGAGACTTGAATTAATAAGTATCGACTTTACGGGACTGCAGTTTGTTTTAGGAATACCCTTGTTAAACATCTAAATTTTACTCCTTAACTTGACAGAATGTTTTCTGCTTGTAAATGAAATTTGCATCTACTTGTAACTGAAGCTAAATTGTCCGACTTTGTTACAATGAAGGTGTGTTACTTCATCCACTCAAATCTAAGTGAAACTATGACATACTATGGTAATTATGTAGTTTAAACTCATAGAAAAATATTTTGTTACAACATAGAGTAATCAGATATTTATATCGGTGTTCATAAATATACTGTTTAAAAGTAACTGAGTTACAGTGGCAGTTACTTGCTTCAAAAAGTAACTACGTTACAATTAATCATTTTAGAAAAATGATTAAGTTACTTCAACAGTTACTTTCGGCTGGAAATTTTTCTCCAAACAAATTAATCGATGATCATTGATTGAAAGAAAATAAATATAAAAGACTTACTTGTGTTTTGTTTTATTTGTGTTTCTGGTACATAATATGTCTTCATAAGCACATATAAAATTATTTCACCTTAGCATCCAAACAAGCGACTAGGGAAACAGAGTTGCCAAATTTAGCTCTTCCCCAAATTACTAATTTCAAGTTAGTAATTTAAGTGTTGTAAAGTAACTGTAAAAGTTACTGTTGATAACGTTACCTCTATTGCAAAAAGAACTCTGTTACAGCTACAGCTTACTTTTGAAAGTTGGTAGTTACAGTTAGAATTCCTAAAATAAGTAACTGTTACTTGTAACTGCAACACTTGTAACAAATTACTTCCAAACACTGATTTACATAACAATTCTATTCCATCTGTGACTAAATTAAATATATATATGATTAACACATATTGTGAATGTAAAAGAAGTGGGTAAAGAAAGCTTATTTTGCATGCTTTCTGAAATGAGTAATCATATGTGATTGTACTGTGGCCAAGTAGCTTTCCGGACTCAAACACAACTAGAGATTCACGTGGAACGAGTCACACGGGAGAAGCAGATTAAGAAAATGGGGAAACAAGGAAAAAGAATGAGTAGAGACAGAAGGAAAATGTGTCAGAGACACGATAGATTGCGAAATGGGATCACGCATGAAAGAGTTTTATTTTGACGTGACCTCCATTGCATGCTACACTCGTTCAAGGTCACACCCATTATCGACCTTTTCCTTCTTCACAACAATGACTGCCCCTCGCGGAAGGGGGGGGGGGTTGTTCTTCCATTGGGCAAATCCATCTCTTTCTTTTATATTCAGCCTTTGTGTCGAATCGTGGAAGGAGGAGGATATTAGTGACTTACTTATTAATGTTATTTCATATATATAGGTCGCCACTTCTAAATAGTATCCTAAGTAGTATTTAGCTGTACAGTCACCGGCAATAAAAACGGGACACCTGGAGACTGAAATACTGCAAGGCGTTATATATGTTGCTTAACTCTACGGCGATAAGTGGACTTTAATAATTTTCAATGACAACTTCTACCAGCGCCGTAGAGTTAGGCAACACACATAACGCCTTGCAGCGAAGTAAGTAGTCCAGAATCTAGGTATCCCATTTATATTGCCGGTGACTGTACGATTTCGGAAGTAGTAACTTGGTTTTGATTGCCAGAAAAATATGGAAAAGCAGAAGGACATTGACGTCCGTTACCAGCGAATTTCACTCTGGTGAATGCTTTAATTGGAAATTGTTTGGCGAGAGGATCTTTGCTACAACCTTGAACCTTCCTTCCCCCCGCATCCCACCTCACTTAGAACACTGGTTCTGGTGGATTAAAAGTGGACGAACAATTTTCAGCTTCTCTCTCCCTTTCTCTCTCTTTGCGTTTCCTTCCTTATTTCTTCTTCCTCCTCTTCTCTCACTTTCTCTCTCTTTAGCTTTCCTTCTATTTTTCTCCCTCTGTTTCGTATATTCCCGTTTCTCTTAATCTCGTTTCGCCTAAGGGCTTATCCACAAAAGAAAAGGCGATTTATGTCCTGGCTGCATATCGGGTGTTTTATAAATAATTCACGAAGGGTTACAAAAAGTTATTGCAAGTAAACTATTGAACTTTCGTTAATGAAACTAGTCCAGAACGAACGCGGAACTCAAACAGTTTCTTTTTAACACCTACACATGTTCAATGTATGCACCACAGGTGACACGGAACGTATCAACACGATAGGAATGCAACAGTTTGTGCGTACATGTTTCGTTAAGCTGAGAGTTCATATCCCTGCCGCTAGGCGACACTCAAATCACCCACATCACTCAAAGAGTTTTGTGCAATGTTTTGGTCCCCAAAATCACGGACCTTGCACCGTGTGACTTTTTAGTGGGGTTTCATCAAAGACAGAGTATTCGTCCACCGATTCCACGTGATATCGCAGCCCTAAAGGGAGCGTATCATCGCAGCGATAGACAATATCGACAGGCCAATGTTGATGCGAGTGTGGCAAGAACTAGACTATCGTGCCGATGTGTGCCGTGTCCCCCGTGGTGCATACGTTGGAACATTTGTAGGTGTTTAAAAAAACCTGTTTGAGTTCCTCGTTCGTTCTGGACTGGTTTCACTAACGAAAGTTCAATACTTTATTTGCAATAAATATTTGTAAACCCTCAAGTATTTATGAAACACCCGGTAGTTTGAAAGGGAAATATTTTTTAAACGAGGGAAACTTGATAACATAGTAACGCAGTTCTTTTCATCCTTTTGATTTCAAATTATTAAACTTAATCCTCTTTTTGCACAAGATAATGTCTTGCGCCTTCTGTTGGATCAGGGGTATTGCTGAGAAATTCGCAAATGAAAACACCCATGGAGGGAATCGAACCCGGGCCACCCCAGTAACAGTCTGTACTGGACCACCGCGGCTCTACTTTCCTCTGCACGACCACTATTTAATATTCAACAAAGACAAGAAGGTGAATTTGGAGAAATATCCTGTTTGCTATAAAATACATTCTGCTTCCATGTTATACATCCGGGATATATTTTTACTTTTATAATCTCCATAATATGATACTCAGTGGCGGCACTAAAGGGGTCAGAGTGGGCAGTTTTTAGAAACAATGTTCTGATCATAAAGTATTACAGCATTATTATTGCCACACACACATATTCTGTATATAGATTTTACTTTTGAATATCTAGTAAGTTGGAAAGTACAAGGTCTTTAGGTGAAGGTTCAACTAACATAAAAGAAGACTTTTTTAGAATCTTATTAATCGGTGCTAATGAAAATTAAATTCATAAGTTTGTGTTTATGTATATTTTATCGAAGCTGCTGCTAGTTTCAATATTTGCAGCAACAAAGTATCTGTGCAAGAGTAGTTATGTTTTACTAAAAATCATGAGCTCCTGATCTGTTTCTGTTAGCACCAGATCTGTTACGTAAATATTCATTTCGGGCGTTTATTTATGCGGGCTTGTCGGTTGTAGCCCTGGACATCCATTGAGGAAACATTGTCTTGAAAAGGGCTACAAAATAAAAATTAACATGTTTAAAATGAGGCAAAAGAAATATATAAATAATTTAGCTAACAATCTGACATGGCGTGGCCAAAATTATAACTGAAATTGTATGTAGGTGACCTGAACGATTTTGTTAGTCCAGAGCCTCTGCGTACGTATACCGAGGATTGTGGAAGAATGCAGTTATGCAATAGGCCTACAAATAGGCTATTTTACTCTCACAATACAAAATAAAAATTGTTTATAACGTTTGGAAACTCTTGACTGCTTTACTTGATGTTTTGTCTAGTGTACTTCTTCTCTCAGTATTAAAGATTCTAAACCTACTGATATCTGTGAGCTAGCTGTGATTTTACAGCTGCTGTATTAAAAAAATAGAATGTCGAGAGATGAAGCAAAGTATAAACTGAAGTCTCAATTTCGTCTAACTCGAGAATCTGGTGAGCCTGCTCGTGCTATTCCCATGTAATGACTCCACTCTTCCTTGAACAGCTTGTTTTGCCTTGTTAATGATATTGTGCATTTGCTTTTCAACATGCTGATATGAATAATGAATAGCACGGAAGCTCGAGCTAATGCACTCTTTATTCCGCAGAGATGTGACGTCACTGAGGTCGCCATTGAACGAGGCCAAAAAGGAAGCAACTGGCGATGGAGGCGCTAAGGAAGAACAACTCGCACGGTAGGTGGTTCTAGTGCAGCAGAAACATAAAATGCACTCGAAATAAACTAACTTGACTACCTTAATAAAGTTATATTAAAGCTTATAATACAGAGAGCCATAGTTAAGATTTTGTTCTATATTCAAACACTTTCAAAATTGCAAGAACAATACTTTATTATTCAACAAGTCCAGATGTGTATTTTATAGTACTGTATTTCTTAAGTATAGTGAATTGGCTGTTCGAAGTAAAAAAATTAAACTTCCCGAACATGTCAGATTTTCCAAATTATTTTCTAAGAACATTGTAATTGAAAGTCGTTATACAGCTTTGAACTTTATTACTTTGCACTTAATTAATATGTAAAATTTTTGAACGGAAATAACAAAAATAAGATGTTTAAGTTTTAACTATCACAAGAACGACATTTCATACTCACACAAAAATAATACTTATAAGTCATTATTAGTTAGCGACTTCGGCAGTTTTGTTACTTAGAGGTATGTTTTTTTCCCACTTTATAAAGGCATTTGAAGTGATGGAGATACTTCAGCTTTTGAGAAAGGCAATTGTCTGTCCTCTCCCCCCAAATTAAGAGCATGGCTTAAGTCACATTCTGTCCTGAATAGATGCTGACATTGCTTATTGCACATTGAGTGTAGAGTGAAATACAGTATGTAACATTGTTATTCGTACACAAAGAATTTCCGAGGAAAAAATTGTCAAATCTACTAAAGTCGTTTTCACGTTCAGAAGACACAACGGCGCTTATGGAGAAACCGCACAGTGTTGCCAATACAGCGCTAGCTCATGTCGCCGGGAAATGATGACCTTCCTTCACAATGAAGATGTTACATATTTTGTATATATAATGATAATTATACGTAATTATTAATATTAATATTATACTGTGAACGTTACAGTTACCCATTTTACAATGATCCATTGCGATCACTACACACGCGAGTGTAATGCACGAATATGACACTTCAGAAATCACTTAAAAAAGTAAAAATCACTGAGCGCTCACACAACTGAATACACTTTTTCGAGAGAGGAAAAAAGTCTAAACAGACCAAAGCACTCACTCACTCAAGTAAGGGGAACCTGGCACATGGGTTAGATTCAAGTTGCAACCCAAACAAACAAATGAGTTATGGCCCACGTGAACTGATAAGACGTGAATGACTCAAGCAAGGCATGTCATATTTCTATCTTGAAGCCCCATATTTTGTCACGTGTTGGGTTGGGTTGAGTTGGTGTTTTAAGTCCACTTTATGCACAGTAAGGCTAATCGGGACTGGACCTACAGTTTAAAGTGGGATCCGAACCACTTGTGCCTCCACCGGGTATCGAACCCGGGACCCCTTGATTACAAGGCGCCGACGCTACTACTGCGCCATCGGGGAGGCCCTGTCACGTGTTGGAAAGCCTTTCAAAGGTTAATGTGGTGTCCATGAATTTATGTGTAAGTTGGAAACTGAAAGGTGATCTTCATTTCAGTATTAATGTCGACAGTAATGTAAACAAAAAGAACGTGTATTTGCGACAGCACTAATGTTGCTCACAACAGCAGCATTGGAAATAATTGTCAATTATTAAATTTATGTAATTTCAATTCTATTATAACAAACTGCATGAAGTTCATATTTTTACTGAATGGAAATAAAAAAAAAACTCGAATACTTGGTGGTGTTTAGCCGGAATGCTGCGGTGAGTCAGCTCAAGATGGCCAGACAACGTCTCCTTACTTCGCGCTCGGTTCGGGTTAAAAAGAAACTCCAAATGCATGGAAGTAATATTTCTGGGAACCTTTAAGTGGTTATAAAAAATAATTTCATTATTTTCTCCACAACTTTGTCGCTGGAAGTTTTTACTTGGAATTACAGAACAAAAAATGGCCAGCGACGACATTTTCTACTGCACGAATATAAAAAATCTCCACATACTTTATTTGAATATTTTTTAATGCAAATATGCTTTAAAGTATTGATAAATTCTGAGTACCACAATCACCTATGACAATTAAAAAACAGTGTCAATTTTATTAATAATGAATGCTTCAACTTTACGTCATGTTTCAACGTTAGGAATGAAAACAATGTAAAAATTGTGTTTTCACAGAAAATTTGCGTTTTTAATTTATCTAAAATTATGTAAGCAAGTTACCAGTTTTTTGTGTTCACCATCGTATTCTCTACAAAATTTCCTGCAAAACTGCAAGTACCGATTTTACTTAAGCTAAATTTGTAAATCCAGAAATTTCACAACAGCGCGCTCGTATTTCCCATAAGAAAAGCATTGCCCATAAGAGCCCATTGTGTCTTCTGAACGTGAAAACGACTTTAGTAAATATAATCATTTTCATATGTACCTGGAAATTAATGTTAATGAAGGTTTCACCAACAAATGTCAATAAAAATATATGTTCAAAGTGTATAAACAGACCATATAATTCAATCTTCCTCGCATACAGCGCCACCGCTATTCGGGCGATTTCGTGCAGTTTTCAACTTCGTAACAAGTTTGAACATGTAGGCGCGCTCCCCGTCAAGCGGAATGCTGGCGTAGGTATTGTTGTAGGCCTATCGTCTATCTAGAGTATCTAACATTCTTATTCGTACACACGGATTTTCAAAGAAAATGCTTTAATATCTGAAAGGAAATATACTCTTTTGAAATTGTTTCTTTACAATTCAATAACTAATATCATTAGTTAAGGAAACTTGGACAAACAGTCAATAAATCACACTCCACAGTTCAATACATAGTAAACAAATTTAGAGAGGAAGGTTCAACACAGAATGTGCCGAGAAAACCAAAAGAGAGATGGTTGAATAAACGTGATGAACGCTTTATTTTAAAAAGAGTGCGAGAAAACACCCGACTAAGTGTTCCTCAGTTACGACCGTTAGTAGAAAATGTTGCTGGCAAAATGATGTCCGATCAAACTGTCCGACGTGCCTTGTGGAAGCATGGATATCATGGCAGAATACCACGAAAGAGGCCGTATTGTAAATAAGGTGAATCGCAGGAATAGACTTTCAATCGCGAAAGAGCACATCCACAAGGACCAGCAATTTTGGGATAGTGTCATATGGTCAGACGAGTCCAAGATTACTATATACGGGTCAGACGGGATAAATAGGGTCTGGAGAAAATCAAATAAAGACAATGATCACATTAACACAGTTCCAACAGTTAAACACGGTGGTGGGTCATTAATGATTTGGGGCTGTATGTCGTCCAAAAGTTTTGGTACCATCAAGTTTATTGATGGTATCATGGATGCATATGTCTATTTGGACATATTGAAGAACAATGTAAAGCAGAGTGCTCAAAAAATGGACATGCCGCCTATCTACAGATTCCAACAAGACAATGACAGTAAACATAAGGCGCGAGTTAACATGAATTTGATAATATGGAATGTGCCCAAACTACTACAAACACCAGCTCAAAGTCCAGACTTAAATCCCATTGAGCATTTATGGGCAATTTTGAAGAGGCGAGTCCATAAAGCAGGCGTCAAGTCCAAACAAGAGTTGAAAACTGTTGTGCAAGCCGAGTGGAATAAAATAAGCTCTGAAACATGTCAGAAACTGGTTAATTCTATGAAGAACAGTTGTCAAGCAGTAATTAAAGCCAAAGGATACGCATCAAAGTATTAGAACTGTCAGTCAATTTGCTCTGAATATACTTTTTATTTTATATTATTAAGTGTACGAATAAAAAAGTTGTACAAAAAATGGCATGTTTCTCTTTTAGTTTCATTTAATTTATTATTGTCATTGGTTATACAGAATTTGGGTAACATTTTATGTTCCTAATGATATTAGTTATTGAATTGTAAAGAAACAAATTCAATTTCGAGAGGACTCGACCAATGAAAGAGTGAGAGGGGAAGTGAGTGCATGGAGGAGAAATGATGTTGCATCTTCAGCAGCGCTCATTGCTTCGCTCTGCCCACTCGCTTTCTCCCCTTCTCTACCGTTAGGGTCGGTGTTGCTCCACAGACTACTGGGAGAGACTGTACAGTCATCCTGTCTCACGGCAACTAAAACGTGAAATAAACGACCACTTGCGTACAAATAAAAATAACGAATTTTTGAACACTTGTCAGAAAAGCTGAAAAAAATATCTGTCCATCGTTCCGTCTCAACTATCAGTAGTGAACAGTGGATTGCTGAACCTAACATACAATAGCTCGAGGTAACATTAAAACTCAATCGACGTGTCTGCTTATTAGAGACAACAAATACCATCATCCGTCAACATCTCTGAAACTCGGAAACGTAAAGATCTAACATTTTCTAAACTTCAAGATCTTTAAATAAGAAGTTTAATGCGACATAATATTTTATTACCCAATCCCTCTGCCTATTAAAAGAATAATTTAACGTCGTCGCCTTGTAATCAAGGGGTCCCGGGTTCGATACCCGGTGGAGGCACATGGCACAGTGGTTCGGATCCCACTTTAAAAATGTAGATCCAGTCCCGATTAGCCTTCCTATGCCTAAAGTGGACTTAAAAGAAAAAATCAATCAATAATTTAATTACTTCTTAAAGTTTTTATGAATGAAGAAATGATCAATCCACCCTTGGTAGTTCGGCATGGGATATTCTGGGACAGTGGCGTACCCAAACCGGGATTAAATGATGGTGGCATTTACGTTATTATTATTTTTGTGGCCGAGAGCATTGACTCCACCATCAAAGGGTACATGTTCGAGTCCCGGTCTATGTATGGAGGTACCTTTGTGAGTATGCTTTCATCAGTTTCCTCTAATGATCGTACATGATTATCGTCGCGATTAGAAATACGCTACGCAGAATAATCAAAATATGAAGATATTCCTGATGTTTGAGCCTTCTTACATTAGATCTTGAAAAGATAAAAATGTAGTAGTGACTAACAAGCGAAGAAATGACCCCTTTCTTCTTATAAAATCCCCGGGCACGCTATCAGAGGGAGTAAGTTGTCCAAATATTCTGCCAAGTATTGTTTTAAGTTTCGGATAATATGTTAACTCAATAGATTACAAGAGGTATAAATCCATGTACAGGAGCAGCGTAACCTGCGACCTGACTTGGGGGCAGAACATGATCATACTAGTCTCCGAACGTTAATAAAAATTATCTTATGCCCGATTCGTTCAAGCATCGTTAGAAACGTTCTTAACGAGCTGATAGTTAAGGTATCACAAAATCTTAGCAGCCTGTTAAACTTTTAATGTTCGCTCAAGCGATTTTATAGGCCCGTTAACTAATGGCAGGTTTTCTTTACTTCTGTACTTGGTTAGGTGAGGCAGGTCAGGTTTGGTGCTTTTAGCATTTATCTCCAGGTTGCTACAGCTGTCGCTAGCCGCTTGTGGTTGCACACACTGTGATTCAGAATATACAGGGTGGTCCATATGTCTTGTTACCCCCTCGAATCAATATCTTGTTATCTCTAATTCAGTGTTTCTTTTGAAGAGATGGCTGACACAAGCTCCTACAATGTAGAAGAGCGCCTTTTTGTCAGTGTTTGGGCCCATGAACGTCTACATACCGGCAAGACCATGGAGGATGTGCGACGAGATTTCACGAGAAATGCACCACCAAAAGTGACAATACTGCGTTGGGAAAAGAAACTGTTTATGTTGGGATGTATCAAAGACAAACCGAGGCCTGGCACCAACCAAAAGACAGAATACATGTGCAGGAGTGGAGGCATCTGTGCTTCGGTCACCACAGAAGCCACTGCGCAAACGGTCTGCTGAGCTTGGAATCCCGAAGACAACAATGTTACAACACACGAAGAAGGATCTTCGATTGAAATCCTTTAAACCAGCAAGCGTCAACGAGCTCAGTGATGATGACATGCGTGGACGACATGCAGCATGTGGAAGAATGTTGGAGGTATTTCCGACACTCCCGAAGCGGGCTGGCCTTTTCTTCTCCGATGAATGCGCAATAAATCGAAGTGCACGTGCAAGGAATGTGTATTTCTGGTCCAAGGAAAATCCGCATTATTACGAAGAGCTGGAAAACAACCCCCCACATGTGATGCTCTGGGTCGCTATGTCCGCTAAACACTTGATAGGTCCCTGTTTCTTCGATGGCGTAGTCAATCAACACTCCTATCTCGCCATGTTACGGGCATTTTTTGTTCCACAGCTCCAAAGAATGAATCTCCTGGGACGTTCCTGGTTTCAACAGGATGGAGCACCGCCTCACTATGCCATCGCTGTCCGGGAATATTTAAGTGAAGTGTTTCCCAATAGGTGGATAGGACGCGGATCGGTACATCATCCGGCGCCTCTGGATTGGCCTCCCAGAAGCCCTGATCTCTCGTCTTGTGACAATGTCCTCTGGGTCATTATTAAGGAAAATGTATCACAACAACGATACCAAACCACAGAACAATTAAAGGACGCTATTAGGGCAGCCTTTCAGACAACAATCACGAAAAATTTGCTTCGTAAAATCTCACACAGGTCATGGCGCCGTGTCATACATGAAAATAATGGTGGTCATACTGACCATTTGGATGCGTGAACAACATCCTGGTTGACGCTGAATCCATACGTCTTACAAATTGTTATATTGTTATTATCATAATATAAAATTATGTAAAATTGTTGGTGTCACACGACATGTGGAATGAATGGCTACCTTACACTTCATTATATTATATTGTATTATTATAAAGTTGTATTATTATCAAGTTATGTAAAATTATGGGGGTAACAAGACATATGGACCACCCTGTAGAATGATGAACATTTGTGTCGAGCATTCTCTTCACTGCAAAATCATTTTTTTTCCATTATGTTAATTGGAGTAGGTGGATAATAATTTGAAAAGTTCGAAAGAACAATTCCCTACTAATTTGAAAGATTGCGGGCTACATTGTGTAATGTCACAGATTTCTTTTACATTAAATGAGAGTACAGGACGTGTATTACCTATTTCTAGGACACTTGCTTCATTTTAATTTTATCTCTTACGTTTTCTGACATTTTTCAGTGAAAAAACAACAACATAAAATTGGAATGGTAGTTATAAGCAGACATAAGCATAAACACAACAAACCACGACGTTCTGCAGATTGTATGTGATTAACTGAAAAACGGCGTGGACGACGACACCGAATATTTTGGTGAATAACTTTATCTTATACAAATTGAAATATGTAAATGGAGGTTACATTATTTTAAAAAGTCATGCGATATTTGGTGTTTATGGTTACAGTGGAAGCCCAATATGCATTTTAAAAAAATCAAGTTCGTATAATATAACTATAAGCATATATTTTTGGCTCAACAGGCAAAATTAATAAAATTTGAATAATGTCTGATAATCACGATGCCATTATTGACAAAACTTTAAAAAGTACATTGATACAACATTTCTCCTTTAACTTACATGTGATTTCTGATTTGCAGTAATTCAGTTTAGTACGAATTTGTAATATGAAATACGAAATGGGAAAATTATTTTTGCTGTAGAAAGAAATCGAACTAGTGTACATTTTGCGATGGTTGAAATAATGTGTTCAAATCGGTTTGGGATAACCTTTCAACACAACAGCTGGCACACGCAATTCCGCCATCTTATTTCCGACACAACACAATGCGCTGTTAAGCATTTTAATGAAGCAAGAGAGTGCCTTTAGATTTAACGACGACATTAGAGGCCTGTTAGTCTTAACGTAGGTTGGAGAAATGCCTCGATGTGCTAACGTAGCGTTAACTTGATTTAACGCTTCTTTAAAATTTAACACGCGTTGGGCGAACCGGACATTAGTCTCTTTCTCTCCTTCTTACATTCTCTCACATTTTCTATTTCTATTTTTCTTACTTTCTCTCAACCTGTCTCTCTCACACAGTACATTTGTATTTGTTCTTACTGTACTTCACTTTTCTACCTCCTTATGGCAACGATGAGGATGAATGATGACTAATTATACTGAAGAAGAAGCACCAAACCCAGGTCAACACAGTCGGCCACTAGCCAGACTCAGGTTGGCCAGTCTGCTAAAGCACCGCATCCGAAAATACTGTACCACACTACCCATTTCTGTGCTACGCTTCACACTTGTTAAAGAAAGACTGTCGCTGCCATCTAGCGTCGCTAAGCTGTACTACTAGCGATTCAGGTACCAAGAAATTCCGTGAGGGAGCTAGGGATCTCTTCACGTTTTAAAATTCAACATTTTTCTTAAAAGGATGTTCCTTTCTTAGGACATCTTCGCCAAAATCAAATTAGTCAGTCGACCCCCCCCCCCCTGAAAATTGCCATTGTGCCTTCCCAATGGCGAAATGATAACGTCGTCGGTTTGTAATCAACGGCTGTTGGTTCGATACCCGGGTAAAGTCACATAGTGGTTTGGATCCCAATTTAAACAATCCAGTCCCAATTAGCCTATGTGTGCATAAAATGAACCTGAGCTTCGAAAATTGTCATCGTTCTCTTAATTACAGAAAGAAGTAAAATAGTAGCTAAAATAAATAAAATTAAGTTATTCTGCGTTTCAGCAGAATAACCAATATGAAAAATGTGTAATATGAAGAAACAAAGAAAAATATCTTGATGATCCGCTTCTTCTTGCAATAAGAATCCACCAGAGATTATTCCAAAAAACAGATATGACATATTTGTGTGGAACGTCACACAATATAAAATTAGTGACTTTAATTCCCCCCCAACTTTGTCTTATAGACTATTAAAGGATTAAACTCTTATTTATATAAAAAAAAAAAACACCCTTGTGACAGATATTCGCTCATCCGCTGTTCCGAATAAAAGAGATAATTGCTACAGAACTACAAAGTGGGCTTGCCATGTGACACGAATGGGAGAGGAAAGAAGAGTTTACAGGATTCTTGTTGAGAAACCTGATGGTAAGAGGCCTGTAGGAAGACCAAGATGAAGATGGAGGGATGACGTTGAGATGGACCTAAAGGAAATCGGTAAGGATGATAAGATTGGATTGATCTTGCCCATGATATAGACAGATGGAAGGCTTGTGTTGCTGCAGCCATAAACCTTCGGGTTAAGAAGGAATTATAAATTGTATTAGGTTCTGAATTGAATTGACTATATTGATGAATGAGGTTAAGTTGTTGGTGGTCTACCATCTAACACACATACATACACATACATAACATACATGCGTGTGGAAAGAATTGTAAGCTACCCCTGCAGAATTCAACTTGTTATGAAGCCATATGGCGGGGATGTGGAGTTCCGTACACACAGTCCTAATTCTCTCTCTTCTGTCCACAGGTAAGATGAGCTCAGCGTCCGGAGGCCAGGGCCTGGTGGCCCTTCTGGTGATGATCCTGGTGCTGTGCTTCATCGTGGCCTACTGCTGCTGGGGCGCCTGTTGCCGGGCCTTCTGCCGCCGAGGCGACGACCTGGAGTCCCAGTTCCCAGATTCGCCTTTCGGTCTGTCGCAGCCGACCATCATCCTGCTCCCCTACGGCCGCATGGTGGTGGTCGACAGTAATGTCTTCGCTCAGCTGCAGGCCGAGAGTGGGGTGGACCTCGTGGAGCTCGGCGAGACCGTCCTGCAGGGGCGGAACGCGTCCCCCGCCCTGCCCCCCATCCCGAGCCCAGTGGACAGCACCGTGGACTCGGAGACCGTGAACAAAGAGGGTTGCGAATCCCCCGTGCTGCCCCCGCCCTCGTACGAGTCGATATTCGGCCTGGGGGAAGACCTCCCCCCCTCGTACGACGAGATCCTCCTGCAGAGGAACCCGGCCGCCCCCGTCATCCTCGAGATGGAGGAAGAAGAGGACGTTCCGGAGATTCGCGAGAGTCGAGTGTGACGAACCGAAAGTTTCCGGTGTTTTGTGAAAAGAGTTTGTTGTTGAAGTAGGTACTTCTCAGAAGCTAGATACTTTCCTACCCCTATGTGAAAGAAACTTCATATGATAGCATGTTGTTATCTTAGAAACGAAAGACTATTTTTCTCTTCCAGATAGTTTACAATTGAATACAGCTAAATTGAAAAGCATCCGATGAATGTAATGTGTAAGTTAATTGGAATTTCAGGAATGGTACTGCTCGCTTAGCAGCATCATACTAAGGCTGCGTCTAGCAATTCGTCAAGGTTGTCGATGATCCACTGATTACAGTGAAGCAAATGAGTTTCTCCAAAATACAATTCAGGTTTAGTCCAATCCAGCTGTGGCTTTCGGATTGGGTCGAAGAAAAGATATACTTTACAACACTCTAGTCAGACACAATTGTGGTTTTACTCACT
Source organism: Lepisma saccharinum (assembly GCF_977018435.1). NCBI lineage: Eukaryota > Metazoa > Arthropoda > Insecta > Zygentoma > Lepismatidae > Lepisma > Lepisma saccharinum. The sequence goes on along the minus strand of NC_139231.1, from coordinate 59,230,856 downwards.
TTGAACTTGTCGTGTTCTAACGTCTTTCTTGCACAGTTCTTCCAAATGTCATTCCTTCATTCATTTTGTCTGTCTTCACCACTTTCTGAGCATTTATTTTCATTCGTTATGAATGGTTTTGTAAAAGTTACTTCATTTATCCATTTTCATTGCCTTTGTTGGGTGTAGTGTAAGAAAGTTTCCAACTGTTGCTAGTACACCTTCCAACTTGTCCTTTCACCTTTATCCTCCTTTATGTCCTCTCAATCCTAGTTTTTTTTTACATCCATGGTGTATTATTGACTTGCTTCAACCATTTCAACTTTGCCTCCTTTACACCACATTGAAAACATTTCCCATTGCTGCCCACCGTTAGTCTGAACCAAATGTATTCTTCTTTGCTGATTATAAATCAACATATATATATATATATATATATATATATATATATATATATATATATATATATATATATTCCTTCTCCGACACCCGATTAATTTCATCTAATAAATATAGTAGTCGTAATGATGGGAGAGCTATAAAAACCATTATCTGGTGCTGTCATCCTCATTTGAGAGGAGCTCCGTATTAGTTCTTACCTTCTAAGGATATCGTGTTGGTGCTTGATATAATTATTGTTACTACTTCTCGCTAATGTTACTAGCAAATGAATGTGTCGTGTAATGGTAACGAGAAGTGGCATTGTTGTACCGTCTGTAGAGTAGGAGTCGTTTGAAGTCTTGATGTCATTCGTCGTAGGGGGAAGAGAGGAGTAGCCAATCAGCGTCACCTATCCAAGTATATCCCAGAGGAACATTCTTGACTTGCTGTGGTGTGGATTTCCGTCCAAAACTACTGCTTGAGCCTTTGAAGCACTGTATGCTTCCTTCCTTTCGAAGACTTTCTGCAAATGTTGTTGAGAGATAACATTTCCTCTTGCTAACTGCCTACTAATGTCCTATAGCCGAAAATTATATTTTTACAACCTCGTGAGACCAAAACTATAAAGTCAGTCTTCTCCGTCTTATAGAATTACCAAACATTATATATCTGGGTACAAAAATTCCAAGCAAAAAAAAAAAAATAGTAATAATAACCGGCTGAGAGAAAAAAAATGAATGAACATGTTAAATATATTCCAATACACAGTTTTGCTTTACACTCCACTCAGTCATGCCTATCTTCAGATCCTTTCTCGAAATGGACTCATCTGCCAGGTATAAATATATATCGTGGTTTCCAACATATTTGGTGAGCACGAAGCAGTTCAACGTTTTCTGTCGTCATCTTCTTTACTTCAAAGTCAGTGGCCAGGGAGAGCTAACCTCGTAAAATGTCCTGTAACAGGAAAAAAAATGGTTATCGTCATTTGTAGACGTGAAAGTTCTCATTTTGCAAAGTAATGTTATGTTCGTTAGAACATAAGTACTACAATTTAACCTGGCTGGTAAACCGAGATCACCTGTTTGCACTACATATGTGTTGTCAATGTCCTGATGTATAACTGCAACACAGGAACTAAGCCACTGGCCTCAGTAAATATACACAATTGTCGCGACAATAATTATGCATTTTTTTGGTTCAGGTGCATACTGCATACATTTCCAGCATCAACTAAGAAAGACAATAAACTTTATGGGAACTTCTATTGCTTGAATTGGAAGGATCATTAAAAGCATTATACGATGATAGGTGACGTTATGATTGTCCTGCTTTTTTTCGTGACGCCAGTCACTCTCCCTCTAACACAACAACTCATGGTGCAATGTCGTGTCCTTCACGATCAGCCACTAATCCTATTTACAGTTCTTCTTCTTCTACTTCTCTTTCTTTCACTCCTCTCCCCCCAATCTCAAGCTTATATTCTTCATAGTTATTTTGTAAATCTTTATCTTTGTCTTTTGTTAGTAATAGTATTGTTTCCACAACAATTGTCTCTGTCTTTTGTTGTTGACCTTTGTCAGAGTTTCAAATTTGGTGGTTTGAGAAGGCTTTTGTAAGTTGATATCGCATGTCTGCATGTACACATTTGTATATGTATATATGTATATCAATATTTCGGAGTAACGACGTACTTAATAAAGCAGTTACAAGTAGTAATTATTTTTCTCGAAATAAGTAACTGTAACTCGGTTACTTTTTTTCAGGTAACAAGCAACAAAATAAATAGTTACTTTCCTGTATATTTTAAAAGTAATGAACGAAGTTATTTGCTAAAAGATTGAAATAAAATGTTGAGCTTCATTTGTGTACTGTTACGTTAAGTTTGTGATGCAGCTTTTGCAAATATAAGCGTTCTAGAAGTTGTGTCTTATCTACAATAAAATAACGGTAAATGTAACCTTACAGACTGATATACAATGCTCAGTTTTAAAACTCTTTGATGTTAGCCTACAAATACTTACGCAAGTCTTCCTGTAACTTGAGATGCATGATCAACAGAGAAGCAACCACTTTTTAACAAGGGTTTGGCGTCATTTATTAAAATCAATTTAACAGCTGTGCTGAAGCCTACAGCCAAGGAGGTTTTATTCGGCAAACTTGCTTGCTTCGCAGTAAACAGTGGTAAACTTAGAAGATACCAAACACTCTATGAGGAGTTCCTACGACCACGTCCAAAGGCTTACAGTGTAGCTGGATTGGGAGTCCTAATGGAATTTACATATATGGCTTTTAAGTACAAATACTCAGATTTAATTTTGCTACCTACGATTGTAATGTACCACATATCTATACACCTAAATAGCACCAGAGTCAACATGTTATATAGGTTAAGTAACATTCCTTAGAACTTTCTTAGTTTCTTGAGAAGTGAGTTAAAAATCAAAATAAAGTATTTAGTAATGTTTGGAAAGTTTCTGCCAAATCTTTAAAAGCATAGACAAGGCTAAGTTTGGATTGATTTGTGTTCTCAAACTCTCGACTCTTTGTCTAGATTTCTTTCTAGACTTCCTGCCGTTTCGCCTCGTGAATGAGAAAGCCTATCTCGTATTATGTTTCGAATTAATACATACGGAAATGTAAAGAAAATTGTCATTAAAATTAATTAAAAGTATACGTTTCGGCGTATTGACACATGTAACCTGCAAAAAATCAGATAGCTCCTTGATATGTCTGAATTTGGCGCATAGTAAAATGATTTTAGCAGAAAATAAGGAATGAATGATTTGAATGATTGAATTTACAGGGTCTACCAAAAGTGATAGCGCAAACTGAAACGGTGAAAAGTACGCACACGATAGTAGTAGCAAAAAAGTCTTGGTAAATATTGGGTCGAAAACGAACCGTTTGCGAGGTAATTGCGAATGTATGATTACGATCCGCCACTGATTTCATTGTTTGTACACATCGAATGCTTTTCACGTGTGAGGTGCCATAGTACTATACTTGGTAACAAATAACAGCATTAAAAGGTTCGCCTCGCTAGACATTATTGTTGCTTATATTACCAAGGACTATTGTACTGTACAATATGTTACATGTTACAGTTGCAATTACACTCGTACCTATTACAGGAGGTGCTCAAAATGTCGTCCTTGCATCTGGACGCAAGATGTAGTCGTCCCCGCATGGAGTGTCGACGTCAGTGGCGGATCGTAACCATACTTCGCAATCACGGTTAGTTTGCCACCCCATGTTTACCGAGACTTTTTTCTTTTATTACCGTGTACTTTTTACCGTTGCAGTTTGCTCTATCAGTTCTGAATATGTTGACCGAGCATCGTGAGGACATAGAGAGCGTAACGGTCTGGGTCTCTAATATCAGGAGCTATCAATGGGACGAGACTCGATTGGCCACGTATCGTCCAACAAAAAACGGTGGATTGACCCTCGAGGAGCTGTTATACACCCAACGGCGAAAAAAACAGTAGGCGAATTGCCCACCACCATTTTAATTAGGTCTGTATTACACATTGTGATGACAATTAATTGGAATAATGACGTCAATAAGCAGAGAACAATGCCTGCTTCGAACCAACATAGTTCCATTCCTTAAAACAACACAGGATGTAGAATAAAAAAGTAATTAAAATATCGGTGGACAATTTGCCTACTATTATCTTTGCCGTTGACTGTACCCATCTATAAATCTTGTAGATTGATCGATTTTCCTTTTGTCGCTACTCCCTATTGTCTGTGAGAATATAATCAACAACCAATCTTTCAGTGTTTCTCTCTACATGTTTTGTCTGGAATGCCACAGGAAAGCATCTTCGGCTCACTTTGTTGCTTCTTTACATGAATGATCTCCCTGACAGACTGTTGTGTAAATAAATGTATCGTATCTGTGTTTGCCGATGACTATTCAAAGAAATTTCTTCCGAACATGATTTATTAACTCTACAAAATGCCCTTGTCATTGAAATGTAGAAGCGAATCCTCAAAAATGCTCCTGCCTCATTATTTTCCTCAAGAAAAACAAAGTGCGTTCTATCTGTTCTCTTGAAAACAATCCAATCAAAAAAAGTTTCATCTCAAAAAGATCTTGACGAAAAACTCAACTTCGAAAAACACCTTACAGCTACTACTAAAAAGAGTCATGACTCTCCATGTTTACTGAAATCCATTACCAATCATACATTAGTATATTTGTCAAATATTATATCTCCCCTACTCTGGAATACTGCTCCCATATCTGGACCATGGCTTCTAGAACTAATCTTCCCAGGATGGATTTTGTGCTTGCTCAGCTTTTTCTTTGCTCGCCATACAATTCCTTTCCTGAAGCACCTCCATAAAACAGTCTGTTTTGAATTAATCCAGCCACAGCATATACTCGTCGTGAGCTAGCGAACATGAATTTCTTAAATCAACTAATTTAATCTTCCAGTACCGACACGACCAACTCGCTGTTAAAGATCTTTCACAATCCCACTTCAAGGTTCTCCCTTCTCCATCAGATCTACCAGCTGATCCGTTTGAGATGTCAGAAAAGTAAACCTTTATACACAAGAGGTTAATGTACGTATCTCCGAGCAGCTTGTTGTAATATAACCAGAAAGGATGTATTAGCCACATGGCGGGGATAATGTGCATGGTAACAAAGGTGGTGATCAGGGCACAACAGCGCACACAGTATGTCGTATGGTATGCGAAATTTTCGAGTATTGCATGTATGCTACTGCCGCCACGCAGTTGAAGTCAGTAAACCTCCACTCATTCGAAACTTACATCCTTTATGGTTATATTACAACAAGCTGCTCGGAGGTACGTACATTAACCTCTTGTGTATAAAGGTTTACTTGTCTGACATCTCAAACGGATCATCCGGTATTTTCTACAGGTTTCCACAATTACAATAATCTACCAACAAATGTTGACATTTTCTTACCGGAACACAGTTTCCGACAATCGTTAATACAGTATATGCATTTTTACCCTGTGCTAGTTTCTTTTATTATTGCTGTTGCTGTTACAGCTTCAGTGTAAAATGATTGTTCAGCACTCTATATGAAACTTTAAGTACACCCATACATACATACATACACACATGTATATGTATACACATTTCAAATTGCAATTGAGGTAGAGTCTTATACATACACGAACTTAGCGAGTTCGATACCGGGTGGAGGCACACAGTGGTTCGGATTTCAATTTAAACTGTAGGTCCAGGCCTGATAAGCATTTCTGTACATAAAGGGGACTTAAAAACAAGTTCACGATTTCTGTAATTTGTGGAGGTGATGAGAAAATCACCATTCTCCGGCTGTCTTTAGCCGCTTCCACTCTTCAGTTATTGGTAATTCTTCTATGTAAAATAAAATGTATTTATCACCACAAATCATTTCTTTAAAAGAACGAGAAGACGCCTGGATAAGACAATGACACACCGTGTGCGGGAACCAGACAATCTTGGCCCTCACACGCTTTGACTTTTCCTAACATGGCAACAGCGCATTTCTGTCAGCCGCCTAAAGTAGTGGACGATGGTATAGCAAAAAGAACAAATGATGGCAAAAACATATCTCTGTGGAAATTACCCACCAGCATTACAAAATAAAATCTAAGAACAGTACTCACTCCTTATCTTCTCTAACGTTAAGTATGATGGTACACGAATAAGCCCAGTTTTAGAGGGGCTTGAGAAGCTACAGTCCCTAGATGCAAAGGTTGCATCAACACTGTAAAATATTGACCGAGATGGGAAAATGACACTCTAAGACCGTCAATTTCCGCTACCATCCAACTACGCCTTTAACATTGGCTCACCAGAAAGTTTTGCAGTAGTTTGAAGTGAAAGCATTTTAAGGTGGCGTTGGTCCTAAAGGGTGTGTTTGTTACCATAATGAACTGATATTTTTGAAAGGACCGTTTTGACGATGACTGTTCTTAAAATACTAAAGACCATTAGATAGTTAGCCCAATTAATGTAATTTTAATGATTCAGTTTTAAAAATATAAATACACGCAACTAAGTACAATGCATAATCACTATCTATCTTTATGCAAGATAAAATATTCAAAGATTAATTTGGATTTTTCTTATAAGACTGAGTGCTGTAGCTACTATAGGTTTATGTGCAAAACATACATGAGTGTGTGTTTAATAATCTAAGCGGTTACCAACATCATGTTGACTTCTCACTTTAGCCACAAGACATGCACGCGCCTGTACTCACGAAAAACAGCGATTGGTTCTTGTTTATTACAAATTAAACCGTTATTTTTAAATTTTACGGTAAGTTCTAACAGTCTACAGGAGTAAATGTTCAAAAGGGTACAAAATCAAAAATAAAACATTTGACATGTGGTAGAAATATAAACCATCTGCTATAACTTAACGCAAATTTTATAACTGGAATCGTATAGAGCGGCTCACGATGTTATCTCCGGGCAGATACACGAAGGAGAAAGTTTCCGAGTGTACAACCAACGACAAAAAATAGTAGGCAAATCCTCCATCACAATTTTTTTCTGTCCCTTTTCCAGTGTCATGATCATGAAATATGATAGAAACGTCTATAAGCAGAGGAAAATATCTGCCAGCCATCAACAGAATTCAATACCTTATAACAACATAGGGTGTAGAATAAAAGAGAATTAAACTAGTGATGGACAATTTGCCTACTATTATCTTTGCCCTTGGCTGTACATTGATCATCAAGATCAAGATACATACGTAACGCAGAAGTCGAAACACAAATCGGTCCAAACTTAAGACTTGTCAATAACCATAAGGTCCTCTGAAACGGAAGTACTTCAAAAGTCGCTCTGCTTGTTACAGCGAAAGAACCAGACGCTTATAAACTGACCTCATAACAGAGCCTACTAGTTAATACTTTCAATTAATTTCCACATTACTACGAGCAACAAGGGTCATTAGCCATACAAACGCCACACAGAGAAAACAACGAATTTATTTCAAGCACAATATTTTCCGAATGTGTGCGATTTGTTAAGAATAGCTAAATCGCGTTACGCAGTACATAAATATATATATTTGGTATACAAACTAAGTTACAATATGCCTTATAGAAACAAAACATTGTGAATTAATGTATAATATGTGTATATGTATAAATTTTAAATATATATCAAGTTTGCATGTAAGTAGGAAGTTTTATTTTATAGAAATAGCTTGTAAGATAGTATCTAAGTGTAAAGTATTTTGGATTAAATTATTTACAATATTGTACATAAAGGAGAAATTTACCAATGTTGCTTATTGAAAACACGCTGCAATAGCTACAGCTTACACCTATCATGAAAAACAAACTTGCCCCTTCAATGTCTGCAAAAAAATGGATGTAAATTATGTGGGTTTTTTGGGTGCGTTTTAATGACTCGATTACAAAAGTAATTTTCTACTGGCTGTACATTAGCATTCCTATGTGATACATACAATTTCTTACAATATATGTAATGTTAAACAACACATTTCTTAAAAAAAAAATAATGATAACGTAGGTTTGATAAAACTGTAACCCATAATAATGAGGGAAAATATGTAATTTGAATATCGCAAGACATTGAAATTAACACACACACACACACACACACACACACATAGGCTATATGTGGCTGATCGTGCATGTACTTTGTGAGTGGTTCCTCCATCAATTTCATCATCTCCTCACGCATCCTCATCGTCGCGACTAGCTAAAATCGGAAGAAAAGCAACGCAAAATAACAAAAATTAAAATCATTTTCTTTAGACAAGTATACCCCCTTTTCCAAAGTGGCATTAACCTCCAGAGTGATTTCCTGAAACTAAACTTTATCCGATTCCGTCGTTTCACACATATTTCATTTCCTTAAAAAGGTTTCCAAGAGCACACGTCAAGTGAACTACCTAATAGCACATTGTAGTAGAATAGGTTTACAGTGGTTTGAATTATTGTGGAAAGGAGGATAATATTTGTAAACAAAACTTTTTGTGTTGTGCTATTAGAAAATAGATTATTTTTAACATCAGAACCTTACGTCTGTCAAATTATTTAAGAGGGAGAAAACGGTTACAACTTGGGTCTATAGATCGAGGGGAGGTACTGTACCCCCTCCAAAAAAATTGAAAGTTACAATTTACCCATGTACCCCCACTGCGCCACTTTACTCGTTAGGTGTAACTGCCTACGAGAGTCAAACAGTAAGAAGCCTATACAGGTGATGCTAAAGTCTCTACATGTTCTAGTGATATCGTGACAAGATACATTTCTTTTCTATGTTATGTGAAGCAATGGTAACCGTAGAAGAAGAAAACAGCCGTTGTTTGTGTTTGTCTGCGTGGAATGACGTATGAACAGGTGCGGACGGACTTCATTCGGAAATTCAGAAAACCAGGCCCCACCAGGCTGGCTATTAAGAACCTGGTCAACAAATTCAAGCGAACTGGTAGTGTTGTGGATGAAGAACGACCTGGTAAGCCAGCCGTAACACCACAAATTGTGCAAAGTGTACAGGACGCGATCACAAATATCTCCACCGCATCGACCAGGAGACTCAGTATCTATCCATAATCCCATAATCTACCAACTGTGACTCATAACACGGTGAATTGGGACACACCAAGCTTCTTAGTATGCACCAACAGGATGGAGCACCACCCTATTTTGCCATCAATGTTCGTGATCACCTAAACGAAGTTTTCCCTGGTAGATGGATTGGTCGTGCCTCGCAACAGGGAGTTGGGCTCCCCCTCGACCTGACCCCTTAGACTTTTTCATCTGCTGGTTTATCAAGTCTAAGGTGTACGTGGTGAAGATCCACAACATTGCCCAGTTGAAACAACGCATTACGGCCGCAGTTGCTGAGATTACACCAGTTATGTTGGAGAAGGTGTTTGGGCTGTGGTGGATTGTTGGCATATGCGCCTAGACTTGAGGGGTGGTCACATTGAGTTATAATGATCTTGTGTCCTACTGTGATGAATGTTTCAGTACATATTGTATTTTGTGCAATAAATCCTGTTCATGCAGAAATGTATAGCGACTTTATAATCACCGCGTATTAGTCTATATACGCAATGTTTCAGAGAACTTCGCCTGTCTCTTTCTTCGGGATATTGTACTATGTTACATCATAATATGTAGGTAGGGACTCTGTCATCTTTTTCTAACTTCTGAGGTGTCATTATTCGTTTGTCCATTCCTCACTTGAGATTCCCACACTAATGTTTCAAAATCGTCTCTGTTAAGAATGGACGCCACTGTTAATTCTGCAACAAGCCCCTCTCGTTTAAATTGTTAAGCGCATATTAGAAGTTAGATCGGCGACTTTATTTGTTGTTAGGCTGCATACATACAGGATCGATTATGAGCACTTTTGGCCAGAACAAGCAAATGAATTGATCAATCAAAAATATATACACAGTGCGGCAATTTGAAATCAACACTGATTTTTTCTCGGTAGGTGGCGCCACTGTGCAAGCGTTCTGTGGTGCGAACAAGTAACGGGTATCTCAAGAACAATCGACGCAGAGCTCGTTGAACTTGAGCGACATTGCCGCTTGTGGCGTTGTTGAATGTGGCAAGTGCCGTGAAAGTGCGTCGTGATTTCAACATGGAACAAAGAGCAAACATCAAGTTTTGTGCATTCTTGGGTACAACTGCTGTGGAAACGTTTCTCATGTTCTAGCAAGTCTATAGGAACAATTGTTTATCCTGTACACATATATTTGAATGGCTCAGGCGTTTCAGTGAACGACGGGAGCCAATTGAACACGACGAGCATCCAGGTGTAGCAGGGACGGTGAGAACACCAAAATTGGTCGAGAAAGTGAGGACAATCATTATCGAAGACTGAAATTTCAGACAGACTGTTACCGCTGCATTTTATCTTGAGGTACTGAAACTTTTGATTCAAGGAATAACACGTGTGAGGCCCGAGTATCGAGATGATGGCAGCTGGCGTCTGCTTCATGATAGTGCCCCAAGTCGCAAGACTGTGATTGCGAAGAACGTTTTGGCATTAAATCGATTCTGTGTATTGTCACACCCTACCTACTCACCGGATCTAGCTCCGTGTAATTATTTTTTATTTCCTAAACCAAAATCTGCACTGAAATGTTTCTACTTTTATGATGTACCAACAATCAAGAAGACTACGACATGGATTTTAAAAAAACGTTACACAAAACTAATTCCAGCAATCCTTCCATGCACTGGTAGGCATTGCGCTACGATGTGTGGATGCAGGAGGGTTCTACTTTGAATGATCCAAAGTAAGTAACTTTCTATGAAGACTTGCTTATTTTTTACAGCACCAGTCTCGATTTCAAATTGCCGCACTGTGTATTATCACTTAATTACTTATTAAAATCCTATCCGAGTGAAAAAGAACACACTTTATTGTATACAATGGACGGCTAAGATCAGTGGCGCTGGTATTTTTGTGGGAGGAGGAGGATATTCACTCCTTAAAAAAGATACACAAACACATTACAAAAACATACGCACGCACACCCACCACACACACAGCCACACGCACGCACACACATTTGGTTGATTGATTTGCTTTATTTTACATCGCTTCTTGTGTCACTTTTGGCTAATTTGTGAAGATGGGAATCAATGATGATATGATGAAATTGGTGAATGCACACTGACAAACATCCATGCCCAGATCAGGATTCGAATCCGGGATCCCTGGCGTAATAGCGCGATGTGCTAATCACTCCGCCACGGGGGTCGGTTCACGCACGCATATACACCCACCATCCTACACACAGAGAGACACACTCACAATATATTTCATGTCAATCTTGCCAATCCCCCAAAATTTATTTGAAGTTTGCGCTACTGACAAAGAACAGCAGGAAAATTGCCCACAAGCACATGTAATGATCACGTCAAACAGAGTCATGTTCACTCTTTTGGTATAATGGGTCCTATACGCATCAGTTATACATAGATTTGGTTTGACTTACTGATTAGAGAAAATTCCAGACATTCACAATGGAGTGGACACAAGATTCAACTGGTTAGTACAAATGGTTTAATTAGTGTCGTAAATAGATTGGTTTTGTAGTTTTCAACTGGTTAGTACAAATGGTTTAATCAGTGTCGTAAATAGATTGGTTTTGTAGTTTAGTTATATATATCAGGGAGGGAGAGTCACGACGCTATCGTCAGGTTATCCTTGCTGCAGGCCCGTAGCTAGAGGGGGGCAGGGGGAGCAACTGCCCCCCCCTGAGACCCTGGCTTGCTCCCCCTATGAAAATATAGAACACATTCCTATCCGGAATTCTCACTATTCTTATATCCTATATTGCTCTAGCAACACAACAAAGACACTCATTGATTTGGTGATTTATTAAGGAAGGTGTGTTGGATACCGTACTATCATAACAGAGTTGGGAAAAATATTCATTTTTAGATCCAGATTTCTGAGAATGATTTCCAGATTTTCAGTATCTAGAACAGTTGGGAAATTCTGAATGGTCTTGTATTATTAAAGGTGTGTAATGTGCTTGGATGTTTTTTTCTTGGATTTCTATGAAGTTTAAAATGCTCATTTGTTTTGTTTCTCACATCTACCTTTTGGTAATAGTGATGCATGTGGTAGAGAGAGAGAGAGATAGAGAGAGAGAGTGGATATATGATTTTTCTTACTTTACGTCTGTTTTCTGCCACTTCTAGTTAATCGCGACGATGAGAACGAGTGATGATATGAAATTGATTTAGGGACACTCATAAACAACACTCATGCCCAGGCTGTCGTCGCAGTGCATTGTGTAACCACCCCACCACGGAGGTCGGCCAGTGAAAGATGTAGGACAGATTACTGGGTCAGTTATCAAACATGACGAAAATGCCATAGTGTTTCACGTTTATTATTTCTGTTACAAAGCAATAAAAATTGTTGTGTGATATGGGTTACACCAGGTATCTTTTGGAGTGTAAATAGAAAAGGTTCTAGGAAGGTTTTGCAATACACCTTTAATTTTCAAAATCTTTGAAAATACTTTCCACCACTTCTCCATCCTTCAAAACCATTCGTCGAACCAACTCTTCCATATTTCCTCAGGGAAGTTGGTACACTCGTCATCCCACGCCCTTAGAAGGTTCTATTCATTGAAAAACCTATTCTTTAAGCCTGGCGTGAGGAAACAGTGCAGAGTAGGTGAAACCCTACGTTCTGGAGCGGTCTTTTGACCTACTTTTCGCCTTACGACATTTTACTATAAGGCTGTCTCCCCTTACGATATTTTTCTGTAAGGCTAGACCGGTCCTTTGACCTACTTTTCGCCTTACGACATTTTACTATAAGGCTGTCTCCCCTTACGATATTTTTCTGTAAGCTCAGTTCTAGAGCGGTTCTTTGACCTACTTTTCGTGTAGACCCAAATGGAGAATTCAACGCCCGAAAGTGGAGCTCGGTGGAGCTCGCCTTAATGGTTTGCTCTTGTAAGGCATGAGCTCCATTTTCTCGCAGTGTTACCAACTCCTCACTCGAAAAAATCACCAGGGTTTTTGTTTTTGGGTATAACCTAACCTAAAGCAAGGAGGTGGCAACCTTGCTTGAGGTATTTTCTCGCAGTGTTGCCAACTCCTCACTCGAAAAAAATCACCAAGGTTTTTTTTCTTGGTCTAACGTAACCTAAAGCAAGGAGGTGGCAATTTTGCTTGAGGCTTGCCTTACAGTGCATAAAGCAAGGTTGCCAACCCACTGGTACTTTTGCCATAGCCTTTTACAAGAAAAAAAAAAAAGAGAAAGGGAAGAGTTAAACAACCGACAGCTTACCCACAGCCTTTTTTGCTCTAACCTAACCTAAAGCAAGGAGCTGGCAACTTTGCTTGTGCAATCAACCCGGTCGACCGCCCTCAAGTGGAGATAAGCGTTGCCAACTCCTCACTCGAAAAAAAAAATCACCAAGGTTTTTTTGGTCTAACCTAACCTAAAGCAAGGAGGTGGCAATTTTGCTTGTGCAATCAACCCGGTTGACCGCCCTCAAGTAAAGATCAGCGTTGCCAACCTACATATACTAAACAAGGAGAGCCGGCACTGCCGTAAAAGAGAGAGAGAGAGATGGGTGGATGGTAATATAGTATGTGTGTGCGTGTGTGCGTATAATATGTAGCATTATTAACTAGAGTGTGTTGGCAATTTACTTGCAACTAAAAAAATAGAGATGCCAACGTTGGTGTAAGATGAAGAGAGAGAGAGAGAGAGAGAGAGAGAGAGATTTATGGCTGGCAACAGTAACGAGCGAATGTGCCATATCGTAATTTTCCAACTCCGTATATCGTGATTTTTGTAAACCCCTCTCGGGGGAAACACGATGTGTTATACGCACGCGCGCGCGCGCCTGTATTGTGACGCAAACAAACAAACAAAATAATAATTGTTGTCTTTTAGGATACCTGGCCCCTATAACCTCGCGAGGGTGCGTGGTGCCCAACACAGTTCTAATGGCCGCGGCTAACAAAGCCATGCCTTTGTAGAGTTTCATGGGTTCTTTTTTTTTTTCCTCCCACCCCCTTAATTTGTTTAAGAAATTCGATTTGATCCTAAAAAACACTCTGCATCCTATTGGAGTGCTTTGGATGTGTTTTTAGATTAAAAATTTTGTAATTGGGGAATGTAGAAAAGCTATTCTTGCTTGTTGGCGATATTTTTTAAAACTGCTCTGTGACCCTCTCGTTCTTCACGTCGTAGGCGAAGGACTTCTCTGCAATCAGGATGACACTGCATAGGGTATCCTCGGGCAAGGCATCGTGGAACTCGCAGACGACCTTGATGTTGGTTCGATCGTTGACCACAACCTTCTTCCTCTTAGATGTGTTGATGACGGTCATGGGTCTCCGTGCTTTGAACTCGCTGGGCGTGTAGTACATGTCCACGCTCCCCTCGGTCACGCGTTTGTAAGCTGTGTAAGCTTCGTAAAGTTTGAGGTAATCGTTTTTGGTCACGTCGAGGTTGTAATTCTCGCGCGGGAACACTTCTTTGCGTCCATTCTTCAGATAAACGTTCTTGATCTTGCACTCGTCGAACTTGCTGGAATCTTTCTCCTGATTGTTATCGCGCCCGGTCTGAAAGAGCACTACGACGAAATCTGGCATGTCGAACTGTATGTTGTTGAACTGCGTCGTCACGTCGAATTCCATGTGACTTCCCGACGCCATCTTCTGCACGCACTGGTAACCGTGAAAGTGAATCAACACCTGCGGACTTTTCAAGATCTCCGCTTTGTACTTGAGGGCGTAGTTCGTTTCGTATTCCACCACCGGCATTCTCAATTCCATGCTCCGGATGACGCACTTGGCTGCTTCGGGTAAAGTGTTGGCTATCGGCGTGGTGCCGTCCGGACCCAAAGTAGCGTATCGCATCAGTGCGTCGTTGTCGTTGGCCGCTCTTCGAAACGTGACCCTCAGTCCTCCCTTCCACATGATCTCCTTGTAGTCCGAGAAGAAACCAGGCAGCAGACGCATGGGAAAGAGCACCGTGTGACTTTTCGTCGATATTTTGGTCCCGGCTTCGAATCCCCCGGCCTGGTAGTACGCTGCGTCCGTTTTGGATAATTTCAACGTTCCCACTGCCGTCGACGTGATGCCTGGATAATCTATTCTGTCGATGACGGTGTTGTGTTTCCTCACCTCCACCTGCGAGAACAGGTGAGGCACGAAGTTGTCCACGAGTATCAAGTTTGCTGCTGCGGGAAACGCGTCTCCGCTTTCCTTCTTCACCACGTCGAATTGAAGGTAGAGGTCCGCTCTGTGAGGATGAATGAACCCATCGCCTACGTCCACGTCGTATTCGATCTCCCTGTTCGCCTCGTTGAGATTGGCGAACGTGCAACGGTTGGGAGGGAAAGATTGCAATTCGTAACTTTCGATTTGCTCCATTTTACATGTATGGTTATTTATTATACGTTGATCTCCACGATGGCCGTCGTAGTGGCACCTGCGAAATCCACCACGTCTCCTTTCTCGTTCGTCACCACCAACTCTATGTCGTCTATGCGGTTGCGACATACTGGAAAATAGATCGGCGAAGAGGGCGTGTAGATGATCGGTTCCATGAACTCGGAACTTGGTTTGAACGTGGCTATGATTCCCGTCTGCTTGTGACTTCCCAGTAATCCGTCCGAGGATTTCGTGATCATGCCTTCCGCCACGTTGCAGTGAACGTTCAGAGTTTCGATGGCTAGAAATTTAGGAATATTGACTGCCGTGTGCTTGATGCCAGCTTCGAGTTTGGTGTCGTTCTCGAAACCTAAAAGTTCCCCCATGGTGCCCAGGTCCACGGTCTCCGTAGCGGATAGGATTTCCACTCTGTGCGTGACCGAATTTTGAGAAAGGTATGTGCCTTTGGGTAATTGAGCTTGCAAAGTGGAAAGATTGTATTGGCCTGGCGTGACGACGATGTGTTCGCTTCCGACGCTAATTTTGTTGTTGTGCTGGGTGACGTTAGGTATGAGGTACATGCTGTAGAATGCACGCAGAACCACGGATTTAGGATAGACGATGTCGTCGTGCAGCGTGAGTTTCAAGATGGAAGATTCGCTCGTGAGATGAAACACGCCCATCGTGTTTCAGATTCCACAATGCTTTCTGAAAATGTTCCACTGAAGGGTTATTTATTTTAGACATGTATGCGAGAACGGAAAGGCATAGGTGGCCGCAGTTAACATCGGTGAAACCCTGGATGCGTTTGTCATTGTAGTAGAGGTTGGCAACACTGAGATACTTCACCAACCTGGCAGGTGGTGTGCCACCGAACGAATCGAAAACAAATGCATTGTTATCGTCAATTTTGAGGTAGCATATCCAATGTGTACCAGGATTTTTGTAACTGTCCAGGTTGACCACGCCATACTCCTTTTTCTTCACAGCAGAGGGTAGAGAATCGGACATGAAAACACCTCTGAAGTTTTTTATTCCCAACGGTTCGATCAGAGATTCAATATCGAAGTTGGACAGGGCTTCTTCTTTTTTTTATATTTCTTCAAAGCATCGAGGTTGCTTTTTTGTTTTTTGGTTATACCTTTCCCCTTCTTCTCCATAGCCAGGTTGTGACGTTTCTGTTCTTCCAACTCTGCCTTGTTCTTCTTCGAGTCGATGACGGTTTTCGCGATGGCGGCACTTCCGCCGGCCAAACTTCCAACGGCCCCCAATGCCGCCAGGATGGCCGGGATGCTGAATATGAAACCTCCGATCTTTTGCTGTTTCCGCGAATGCTGCAATCTTTTCAATTGAGGTGTGCTGAGTAGCAATTTCATTCCGTGTCCTTTCGACAAGCAAGAACGTTTCTTCTCGCGTTGTTTCTTGGTGAGTAACCCATCGAGAGCACCTAGATTTTTTAGATTGGAGTATCGTATCTGGTACACCACACCCTTGGGCTTCATGTTGATGCTCTATGTGTTATTTTCACGGTATGTTATTTATATATATATTCTGAGATTTTTTCTTGTGTAGTTTTTTTACGGTATGTTATTTATATATAAATGTTCTGAGATTTTTTTTCAAGGCCTCGCAGTCGTTACACAAATTCTATTACGTGCTTCGTTTTCTTGCCAAGAAGTTCCTTTGTCCCCTTGTACACGATTCGAGTTTTGTTCTCGATTAAAATAGATAGCTTCTCGTCGGATAACATGTTAGCGTATCGATCTGGTAAAAATAGACTGTATTGTGCGTTGAGCAACAGGCGTACCTTGGGACCATACTGGGTAGAAACAATTGAACCGGAAGTTATCGTGTAAGGTTTGTCGACTTCCAATTCCTGAATTTTTACATACTCGACTGACAAATTTAGCATTTGTTTTAATGCTTGGAGATCACTCATTTTTTCAGTTGTCAGAGTGTTAGAGAGAAATTTAATTGTTTTTTTTTTCACGATGTGTGTTATTTATATATATATATACCGAAGATTATTTTTTTATGATGTGTGTTATTTATATATCAAGTTTTTTTTTTCACGATTTGTATCGTATATATATTATTATTTTTTTAACAGAGGAAGAAAGTCCGTGCTTCGGAAAACGCGAGGATGTGCGTAGTGATATCTTCCGTCTCCTGCATAGACTTGTACCAATCATCAGTATACTGTCTTCTTCCCTGCCTTGCCTCGTACAGTTCGTCCGACCTCTCGTCCAATTTTTCCCCAGCAGCCGAAAGCAGAATGTTGAGATCACTGCACCTCAGGCCGCTGATCTCCCGAAGAAGGTCCTTGAGAACCATTTCACAAGGGATGCGAAATTCCGGCATTGTTCTTGCTATGATTACAAGTTTATTAACGTCTCCGTTTACTGCATGTTTAAATATTTTACATAGTAGCTCGGGCGGCAAATCAGTTATACGAGACATGTTGTTATTATTATTATTTTTTACTGTATGTTATTTATATACCCCACCCCAATTTTTGTTTCGTGTTCATGGCGATGGTGGTACCCAGTGCGGCGACCCGTTCACCCAGCGATGCGTCTCTGCTCACGAACCTTTCGAAAGCTGCATGCTCTAACTTTCTGTCTGCTTCGTGACGTGCGTCCAGATCCGTCTGCGTGGTGTTGTAAGCGATGTCGTGATCTTTGCATGCGGCGTCCAACGGATTCACACCCTTGTCTCCTCTCTCCAATCTTTTCTCGAGTTTGCTACCCGGTCCGCAGTACTGGTAGCCAGGTAGATGCATCTCGAAAGGTAACTTGTTGATGATGTCGTTTACGAGTCCCTTTCCTTCGGCCACGTTCCAAAATTTCGGAGGCAGCGTGTTGATGATTTTGATGAGGTAACCTATGCCCTTGTCGTCGTTCACGATGAAGTTGGAAAGTTTCGTGCTGATCATGTCCACGATGCCAACCTTCTCGTTGTAGAAATTACGGTTACCTGCATTCTCTTCGCCGGCTATCACCAACAATCGGTCCACGAGTTTCCTAACGTCGTCCACCCAAACGAATTCTTTGGGTAACGTGTTGTAGCGTTTGACGCCGCTGCCTGTTTTGACCTGGTTCCAAATCGGTTTGATGAGATTCCTGTACTTCTCGCCGCTGCTCGATTTCACCCTATTCTGCGAGGCGTCGTTGTTCTGGTACAAGGCATCCGTCATGATCAGAATTTCCTTGTAACTTTGGTAATCTTCGTCGGTGTAATCTTTCGGCTGCTTTTTGGCGACGAGTTCCCACAGTCCCACCGTACCCGGATACCTGTTCCAACTATCCTTGTCGCCTAAATTGACTTTAATGTCGTTGCCTTCGAAGGTCACCTTCGATTTCCCAATCTTCCACACCACACCGCCGCCTTCGCTGGTTTCCATGCTGGGATACAATCCGAACACTTCATCCTTGTCGAATTTCCCCGTGCTCAGGTAGTCTCGTGCCAAAGGCCCCAACTCGATTTTATCCGAAGACGTGCTGCCTATGGCTCGACGTCGTGCCGGTGCATCCTTCAGTTCGAATGGCGTCGAAGGAATGCTCGAAATGGGCGTGGGTACGGCGTAACTTTTAGCTGCGAGCGGTACGAGTTCATTAATCAAATTTTTATTTTGTTCCGTGACACTTTTAATTTCTTTACCTAGACCGCTGATGGCATCGATCACGGGTTGATCCTGACGTTTCTTCTCTTCGTAGAATCCACGATTCTCCGATTTCCAACCTTTGAAGCGTTTCGCGAGGTAATCGCGAAGCTTGAGATTTTCGTCTTCGATTTTTCGTTTCGTCATGACGTTATTTATACACGTTGTTTCTCACAACGTCGCAACGTTTAGAAAGTCGTTGATTTTGTTTCTGTATTTTCCGTCGTTGGGTTTCCTCGTCATGTCGATCGTCGCGAATCCGAAATCGTCAGCGTTCCAGCAAGTAGAGCAGCAGCGTTCCGAAAATTGATTGTAGTTCATGTCTCCGCCTACGTAGTCATCGTACGCGTGCTTGAGGTTGGTGTGATCTTGACGAAACAAACATATGAAATTAGCGTTGTCGCGCACTAACTGTTTTGGAATTTTGGAAAACGTTTGAGCTAGGTAAAAACAATCCATTCCTTTGTGACGACCTTGCGTGAAAAAGTTGCGAATTTCATTTTGATTTTCCAGGATGGCGTCGTCGAACACAACAACTGAATTTTCACGACAATCGTCGAGTGGTTTTATTTCCGAGGCGAACGTTGCAATGTCCAGACCATCGTACAGTTTCATCAGTTGCTGGTATTTGGATTGCTCCAAACTTTTCGAGAACACGTACAGGTGCCTGTTCTTCCAATCTAGCCAATTCGGTGCGAGGAGAAAATTGTCCACGAGCAGTGTCGTTTTCCCACACCCCGAAGGACCTACGATCAGACAGCGGATGCTGTCGGGAAGCAACTTACCGTTCTTTTTCTTCGTTTGACTTTCCGGATCCGGTAGACGCTTCACCACGTTCCACGTACTCACAAGATCACTTCGTCCGCGTCGATCCAACTCTTTTCTGGAAGTCCCAGCCATTTGACAAACAGTTTGTCACCTTTCCTACGCAATACTTTCTCGATGAGGTACGTGTCGGGGTGTTTCGTTTTAGAGAGTTCCTCTTCGTAAAATCTTCCTTTCAAAATCTCGCCGCTACTATCTTTTATTATATACGTGTGTCGGTTTCCGGGTAGAACTCGAACCACGGTAAAAAGTTCCGTGCTCCAATTTTTTGTGAATCCCTTCTCGAAGGTGCGTTTGAATTTGCTGATCCTCACCCGGTCTCCAATTTTGTATTTAGCTTTTTTTGTCGTGGGAGTGTACTTTGGACAGTAAACGGTAGAAATTAAACGCTGCTCGTCGGACTTGGTAACGTCGGCTGGCTTCATGCCTATCGTTCTGTGTACCGTATCATTATAGGTGTCGACGAGTTCCGGCAGGATGTCGACCCATTTGTAATTTCCCCGAAGCGTGAATCGTTTCCACATGTGTGTTTTCAAGGTTCGATTGAATCTTTCCACGATGCTGGCTTTGATGTGACTGAAGCTCGAATAATGTCGAATCTTGTGTTTTTGAATAAACTTTTGGAATACGGCATTGTAAAATTCTTTACCGTTGTCCGTGTGCAGAAACCGTGGTCGTCTGCCACCGCTTTCGCGAAAAATTAATTTGAATGCTTCCGTGACGCACGTTCCCGTTTTCGCCTTCAAAGGTAGAGCCCATGCGAATTTCGAAAACGTGTCTATGACGGTGAGAAGGTACTTGTTGCCCTTGTTCAATTTATGTACGTTTTTCAAATTGCCGCTACTCATCTCCACGAGGTCACTTTGCCAGAGGTCGTCGATGCCCTTGGTTACCACAGCCAAACGTTCGTAGTTGCGGCGTGCAGGTTTATGCAATTCTTCGACGATGGCTTGCCTAGACATTTTTTTTAGAGATTACGTTTCAAGAGAAGCACAAGCGTGATGGGATTCAAAGAGGGTGGCACTTCGCTCGTGTTTTGAATGATCAGCTTATCGCCGGCACTCACGTCGAAAACGGTGAGATCTTCGTCTTCGTGTATTTCATATATGTTGCGCGTTTCGTTCCAACGTGCCAGAGGAATGTTTCCTGCTTTCTGGACACCACGATTCGATATCAAAGTCATGGTGGGAACGCTAGCTTTTCTGCCGTGAGACCAGTACGAAAATTCGTTTATCTGAATCGTGCCATCGAGGAGAAACTTGTAGTACGGATGATAAGGATGCAACATGTACAGTTTGTTACCTTCGACAAACGTGGAGATTCTTTGTTGATTGGGAATGCTGTTGATTTCGATGGCTTGCAGAGAATGCAGTTTAGCGAATTTAGTGTCGACGCTAACGAGGTTGCTGTGAACTTGTCCGAGTTTATTTTCGATGGGCAGCAAATGCTCGACTATGGTATCCGTTACGGTAGAAAACGACGGTTTGATTTTCACTTCCACGTTCAACTGCTTGTAGTTTTCGTTGAGTTCTTGCAACTTGGCACCGAAAGAAGCCAGCGTCGATTCCTGCGTGGATTCCAGCACTCCGACTTGATCTCTGATGTTGACGACAATGTTCTGAAGGTTCTCGACTTGATTCAATTTCGAGCTCTTCTCGGTAAGATCGTTCACGATGCTTCGCATCTCTGTAAACTGCGTGTGAAGGTCGGCGACGCTCTGCGAAGTGGGCAGCGTCGACACCAGCGAACTAATTTCGTCTCGAATCTGTTCCACGTTCGCCGTTTCCGTTTCTAGTCGTTTCAGCATTCGAGATATGTTTCTTTTCAAAGCGTGCAATTCTTTGGAGGTGGGGAGATTGGCCACTTTACTCTCGAGATCGCTCAATGAACTTTTGATGTCGTTCGAATCGGATAGTGCCGTCACCGCCGTTTTCAATTTTTCCAAATCTTCGCTCGAAGGCACGCTCGTCCGTAACGATTCCAAGTCACCCTGTATGTTGTCGAGTACGTGATGAAAATGAGCGAGATTCGTTTCGACGTTCAAATTTTCTAAATATTCGATCTTCTGCTGAACCGTGCTCAACGTGTCTTGAATGCTCGTCAACGCTCTCGCTTCAGCGTGAATATTTTTAATTTCTTCGTTGATCAACTCCAAAGACGCCTGAAGCGTAGCGATGGTGGTTTGAATGTGTTCGAAATCTTGATAGGCCTCCAATTGAATTTTTATGTTCGCGACGCTTTTACCGATGACCTGCAGTTCGTCTGACGATGGTAGGTTCGTCATGGTATCTTCCAAAGTCTGTAACTTGGATTTAATTTCTTCCAACGTGCTGGTGAATTCTTCTTGTAATTTGGAAACGACGACATGCAAGCGTTCTGCGTCTATATCGTTCACGACGGTTTGAAGTTCAGAGAAATTCTTTTCTATTGCGGAAGTTCGTTCTTCGATTTCGAGTTTCAATTTTTCCAAATCTTCATTTTTCGCTTGAAATTGCTGTAATTTGGCCAAATCATTTTGAAGCGAATCCACGCTCAACTGTATATTTTGAACGTTGTCGTAAGAAGGTACGTCGACATAATTTTTTATCAGCGTCTTCAGTTCGGAATCGATTTTCAGAATGGGATCGAGACATTGCGTTTGGAGCGTAGCGATTTCCGACTCTAAACTTTTGTTTAAGGTTTCCTGCAAAGCGATCAAATCGCTCCTCAACTTCTTAACTCGAACGTCCAACATGAGAATCTCTTCTGCATGGTCTACACGCTTGGTGTTGCCGAAAATGTCGTTAGGCATTTTTGGTTAACGGTTATTTATAATAGGATAGACGATTCGTAATTCTACGAAGAGAGGAATGAGTTTGTCGTAATCTCCGAGGAGTTCCATGTAAAGGTAATCTCCTGCAGACACATCGTATGCCATGTTAGAAAGCATCTTGTCGTGCTTGATTCGAAAAATGTTCTTGCCGCTAGATATTTTGATTTCGCCTGCGTTTTCCGGATTCACGGCGATTTGAAGTTTCCCACCGATCGGAATTTCGTAAAAATGTAAATTGTTATTAAAAACATAAAATATCTTGCCCACGTCCTCATCCAATTTCGTCCAAATGCTGTTGAGGTGAATGATCAACAGACCGTTGAGTTTAGTTAATACGGAAGGTAGAAATTCATGATCTGTCGTCGTGCGGTGTACAGTCTCCATTGTTTGCTTTCGGAAACCAAAGAGATTCATGTTGGTTATTTAAGAAAAAATTGAGAACGTATCTAATATAAATAACACCACAAAAAAAATGTGTGCAATTTAGTAACCATCTTTTTTTCTTAGCAAAAGAATGGAGAAGAAGGAAGCAAAACGTGCATGCGACCAATGTGGGAAATATATATCCATTTCTAACTTGAGAAGACATCGGAAGGATGTGCATGGCAAAGGATCAAGTAAGAGAGAGCTCGATGTTGACGATCAAGCGCCACGAAAGAAGCAGAAGAGTGCCGGCGAAAGTATTCGAAATATTTTAACCGAGGAGACTTTCCGATCTGAAGAAACATCTGATCTAAACAACTTTTTTCGCTCGGTCAAAAGCAAGTTAATTTCGTCTATCACCGAAGCTTTGTTGCAATGCTCGTTGAAAATCCACCTCATCGTTTCCGTCATTTACGAAAACGTAAAAAAAGAGCGAGAAACTTTCCATCATTACACTGGTGTAAAGAGCCTCCACGCCGCCGACGTCGATGAGGTGGATGCCATTTGCAACCAGATGATTGACGCTTTGTTGAACAAGCACGAGACTTTCCAAAAACGTGGATCGGGTTGGACACTTTGCGGTTCGCCTCACACTTTAACTTTGAAGGTGGCACGATACAACCCGATGGGAGCATCCAGCTACATCAATTTGCCCCCGGAAATAGCCAGTAAGAAAGCCATCATCAACATTCAAAATGAGGATAACAGATGCTTTTTGTGGTGCATCATTGCCGATCATCACCCAGCCAATGATGACAAACATCGTTTATACCACTACAACAAGCCGGAATATCTCTCAGAATTTGAAAAACCTATGGCTGGCATTAATTACCCCGTAAATCTACGAGACATTAGTAAATTTGAGGCACAGTACAAGACAGATAAAAACGAAAATATAGCAGTACACATCTTCGGATTAGACAAAAACAACACCATCTACGTTCTCAGACACAGCAACATTAAAAGTAATCGTGTCATCAGATTACTCCTGATCGAAGATGATGATAATTATCATTACTGTCTAATTCAGAATCTTCCAAAATTAACAAGAAGTCAAATTACCACAGATCACCATAAAATTGGAGTATGCGACAGATGCCTGAGTATATTCTACGGTCAAGGAAAAAAGAATGCTGATGAAGAACTCCGAGATCATCATGAAATGTGTAGTAAACATTCGGCTACGACTATCAAAATGCCTTCTCGAGACATGACATTTTCCAACTACACCGCATTACTCTGGCATCCCGTGGTGATATGCGCCGACTTTGAAAGTTTCCAACTTCCACTCGCCACATGCGAACCGAATCCCAGCGTATCGAGCACCCCCGGAATTCTACATCACGAAGCCTGCGCTTTTGGATTGATGGTCAACAACACAGGCGATGTTATTTTACATCGTGGCAATGATGCTCCACAAATATTCCTTCAAACCTTGAAGCAGATGGCCATACAATTCGCTCCTCCACTAAGAGAAGACAAAGCAATGGAGCCTCTTACCCAGGAAGAGAAGAAAGCATACGACCTTGCCTCTCAGTGTGATGTGTGCGAAAGTAACTTCACCCTCGAAAATGTCAAAGTTCGCCACCACAATCATCACACGGGAAAATATGTGGCCCCCCTGTGTAACAACTGTAATCTACAAATCAAAAAACCGAATTTTATTCCAGTATTCATTCACAATTTGGAGGGCTACGACGCCAAAATCTTCATAAAGGAGATGGGATGCGACGCTCAACCCATTAGCGTCATAGCTCGCACCAACGAGAAATTCATTTCATTCAGCAAGAAGGTGGACGTTGGAAATGGCAATCGCGTAGAAATTCGCTTCTTGGACTCCTACAACTTTCTGTCTTCGAGTTTGGCGACACTCGCGTCTCAACTCACCGACGATGATTTGATCGCCACCAGGAAATGTTT
Source organism: Lepisma saccharinum (assembly GCF_977018435.1). NCBI lineage: Eukaryota > Metazoa > Arthropoda > Insecta > Zygentoma > Lepismatidae > Lepisma > Lepisma saccharinum. The sequence continues at coordinate 59,205,949 of NC_139231.1, read as the reverse complement.
CGGCGACCAACATTTAGCACTGTTGAGACGCAAGGGTGTTTACCCGTACGAATACATGACGGATGCTTCCAAATTCTCAGAAACATCATTACCACCAAGAGAAGCATTCTACAGTCGTCTTAGCGACACCTGTTGCAGTGAAGAGGACTACCATCATGCTCAGCTCGTGTGGTCTACATTCTCTTGTCAAACCATGGGTGACTATCACGATCTGTATCTGAAGCTGGATGTTACGCTATTGAGCGACCGTTTTCATCTCCATCGCTCGAGAGGAATGGCAGCATATGGTTTGGACCCCGCTTTCAGCTACACCACACCGGGTTATTCTTGGCAGGCGATGTTAAAATCCACGAAGGTGAAGATAGAACTCATCAAAAACGTCAATCAACTTTTGTTTGTCGAAGAGGCAAAACGTGGTGGAATCGTCCAGTGTCCCCTTCGATACGTCAAGGCCAACAATCCATATGTTGCCGATTTCGATGCAGGGAAACCGACAAACTTCTTGGCATACTGGGACATGAACAATCTGTATGGTTATGCCATGTCCGAGACTCTGCCTATCGGAGAATACGAATGGATGAGCGAGCAGGAACTTCAAGATTGTTTGGAATGGAGCGAAGATCATAAAAATGGATGTTTCCTGAAAGTAGATTTGGAATATCCTGCATCGCTTCATCGAGAACACCATGGATTTGCGATGGCACCTGTGATGGAATCGACTCCGGAGAAGAAGCTGATGCTCACCTTCAAGAGCAAAGAGAATTACGTGGTGCATTATCGCCTCCTACAATTCTACCTCCAGCATGGATTGGTTTTGAAGCGCGTGCACTCGGGATTGAAGTTTAGACAGACCAGGTGGCTAGCACCCTATATCGACGGCAACACTCAACGTCGAGCATCAGCTTCTTCTTCCGCAGACAAAGACCTATACAAGTTGATGAATAACAGCATCTACGGCAAGAGCATGGAAGATGCGAGGAAAAGAAGAAATATCAACTTGGTCTCCGACCCGAAGAAAATAAACAAGCTCGTCGCTCAGCCCACGTACAAGAACTTCACGATACTGAGCGACACGTTGGTATTGATCGAACGTGCTCTCCGCCACATAACATTCGACAAACCAATCGCCGTGGGAGTCGCGATCCTCGAGTTGTCGAAGCTGGCCATGTACAAGTTTCACTACGACATCATGAAACCACGCTATGGAAAGGCGATCGAGGTGGCGTACACCGACACGGACAGCTTCGTGTACAACATCCACACCGATGATCTATACGAAGATCTAAAAAGCATGAGCCACCATTTCGACTTCTCGAACTATCCAAAAAATCACGCGCTCTTCGACGACAGCCAGAAAATGACGATCGGGAAGATGAAGGATGAAGTCAACGGCCGCATCATCACAGAGTTTGCGGGTCTTCGAGCGAAAATGTATGCCGTGAAAATCCAGGACGAGACCGAAATAAAAAAAGCAAAAGGGGTGGGGCGTTCGAGCACAAACAAACTAACCGTAGAAGATTACAAGTCGTGCTTGTTCGACAAAAAAATCAAACGCATGACCGAACATCGGATCACGAGCACCATCGACCAGTTGCGTACATCCACGATCAACAAAGTGGCGCTTGATCCCCACGACACCAAATTGAGGCTACTCGACTGCAACATCCACACCCGAGAATGGGGGTGCCATGACGAGGAAGAAACCTGCTCGCACCATTAGACTTCTGCATCAAAAAAGTACGTATTATTTCTTGCACCACTTTTTTTTAAAAAAAAAACAATCATTCAGACTAATTTTTGCATTCACACTTTTTTTTATATTTTTCTATCATTTTTTTTAAAGAAAAATAATCATTCACACTTTTTTTATATTTTTTCTATCGTTTTTTTTTTAAAAAAAACAATCATTCACACTAATTTTTGCATTCACATTTTTTTTATATTTTTCTATCATATTATGTACACTATTTTGAAGATATTTTTTTTTCTTTCAGATGCAGCACCCTACGGAAACTTTTTTACTTCTTACACTTTCTATTCTTAACCAAAATTTTTTCTTCTCTTCAATCATAAAACACACACATTACACACAGAGGTCCTCTGTAGGGAGTTATGGGGGGGGGGGTTAAAAAAGAACCCATGAAACTCTACAAAGGCATGGCTTTGTTAGCCGCGGCCATTAGAACTGCGTTGGGCACCACGCACCCTCGCGAGGTTATAGGGGGCCAGGTATCCTAAAAGACAACAATTATTATTTTGTTTGTTTGTTTGCGTCACAATACAGGCGCGCGCGCGCGTGTGTATAACACATCGTGTTTCCCCCGAGAGAGAGGTTTACAAAAATCACGATATACGGAGTTGGAAAATTACGATATGGCACATTCGCTCGTTACTGTTGCCAGCCATAAATCTCTCTCTCTCTCTCTCTCTCTCTCTCTCTCTTCATCTTACACCAACGTTGGCATCTCTATTTTTTTAGTTGCAAGTAAATTGCCAACACACTCTAGTTAATAATGCTACATATTATACGCACACACGCACACACATACTATATTACCATCCACCCATCTCTCTCTCTCTCTTTTACGGCAGTGCCGGCTCTCCTTGTTTAGTATATGTAGGTTGGCAACGCTGATCTTTACTTGAGGGCGGTCAACCGGGTTGATTGCACAAGCAAAATTGCCACCTCCTTGCTTTAGGTTAGGTTAGACCAAAAAAAACCTTGGTGATTTTTTTTTTCGAGTGAGGAGTTGGCAACGCTTATCTCCACTTGAGGGCGGTCGACCGGGTTGATTGCACAAGCAAAGTTGCCAGCTCCTTGCTTTAGGTTAGGTTAGAGCAAAAAAGGCTGTGGGTAAGCTGTCGGTTGTTTAACTCTTCCCTTTCTCTTTTTTTTTTCTTGTAAAAGGCTATGGCAAAAGTACCAGTGGGTTGGCAACCTTGCTTTATGCACTGTAAGGCAAGCCTCAAGCAAAATTGCCACCTCCTTGCTTTAGGTTACGTTAGACCAAGAAAAAAAACCTTGGTGATTTTTTTCGAGTGAGGAGTTGGCAACACTGCGAGAAAATACCTCAAGCAAGGTTGCCACCTCCTTGCTTTAGGTTAGGTTATACCCAAAAACAAAAACCCTGGTGATTTTTTCGAGTGAGGAGTTGGTAACACTGCGAGAAAATGGAGCTCATGCCTTACAAGAGCAAACCATTAAGGCGAGCTCCACCGAGCTCCACTTTCGGGCGTTGAATTCTCCATTTGGGTCTACACGAAAAGTAGGTCAAAGAACCGCTCTAGAACTGAGCTTACAGAAAAATATCGTAAGGGGAGACAGCCTTATAGTAAAATGTCGTAAGGCGAAAAGTAGGTCAAAGGACCGGTCTAGCCTTACAGAAAAATATCGTAAGGGGAGACAGCCTTATAGTAAAATGTCGTAAGGCGAAAAGTAGGTCAAAAGACCGCTCCAGAACGTAGGGTTTCACCTACTGTGCAGAGTCGCATGGAGCGAGGTCTGCACCGTAGGGAGGATGCCCCATCACATTCAGCCCCGTACGTGCCAAATACTCGATGCAAACTTTGGAGCAGTGCTCAGGAGCGTTGTCATGGTGGTAAAACTAAGCGTCTGCCTTTGAGCGTGGACGAGTGTTTTTGAGAGCTTGAACTACTCTGGGCAGGCACTGCTCGGTGTACCACTTCGCGGTGACGGTCTTCTGTGTTAATAGCACCACGTGCTCCACAACTCCCCTTACAGTAAAGGCGGCCACCATCGTCTTCTTTACTGATCGAGATTCTTGCACAGACACGGGCATGTTTTCATCGCCGAAAACCCAGCTTTTTTCTCATGTAAAGCCAGGTTTCATCGCCTGTTAAGATGCTGTTGACGTAGCGAGATGTTGCATTTTCCTCAACACGATTCAACTTGTCACAACGTGCGACCTTCGGTTGCACCATATTGCAAAACTTTACTAGTACACTTTGTATCAATTTCAAATCTTGTAAATTATTTCTCTTATGCAAACTCATCACATATGATAAGCAACATGGGTGTGTGTTGTTATAAATGCATTTTATGAAGGAAAGGGTAAGTGTTGACTTACTGTTGGTATGCTATCATTTACATAGTATTCTATTACTTTTAGAATTTTAAGCGGCAGTAAAAATAAATGCCATTTGAAACCGTGAAGCTAATTGGGATTGCATACATTAAGAATAGCAGATGATGCCATTTTTCGATGGCTTGTATTGTAGCATCGAAACAAGAACTGGACGAGCAAATATAAGAAAAAGTTGTTCGCCTTGATGTCCTCTACACACTGTGGAAATTGCCCTGCGTATATAGGTTCAAGAAAATGTCGCTGCGTTGCCAAAGGTCCCGGTTTCGAAACCCGGTTTGGACATGGATGTTTGTGTTTGTCCAAAAATGGGAAAAACAGAAAATGTAGTAAAAAATGACAACCTGAGAAAAAGTGAATAACAGGGTATCTACCGCTTAGGGGTATTCCTTTAAAAAATAAAAAGAGGTCGATACGGCGTTTGAATGCCACGTGGGAGACCAGGGTTCAATTCCTGGGGCTGGTGATGTAAGATCGGAATTTTTCCGGTCTTGTCCCGCATAAAACAGCTCCGGGGCTCATCCAGCCTCAAATTAATGGGTACCTGGGTGCAACCCTGGGGAGTAAAAGCCACCGGAGCATGGTGCTGATCACATCACCTTCAATTTGGCCGAGGTCGAGAATGTGTGGGGATCTGTCCCCACATCCCCTAAATATGTCTTCTTGGCACGGTGTACAGGAAACTTTGCCTTTTTTATAACCTAATTTTTTGCCTAAACATTCTGTCAACTCTTCTGCTGCGGAGTGGATTTTCCTAATTTTACTCATCTTAAGCCATTCTGTGACTCACAGAAATCAGTATCATTATAAAAAAAACTGATATTTGGGGTTTGTACACTTTGGTGGTGACAGGCACCCGTGAGACCTCACGCAGCAAGGATGGAGTAAGGTGAAGGAGTCCCCTTATACATTGTATAGTTGATTTCACATTATAGTCATTAAGGAACATATTTTTCATAATGTAAAGAGGATACAAGATTCCGCTGTATGCAACTTAATATGAAATTACACCGTAATCCAAGAAGTCATTGATCAATCGAAGGGGTTCCCATTTATTTGTCGGGTGTCAAAGAAATGTGTTTTCAACAATAGATTAATACAATTCACACAATATTGTGCAAATTGGTTAACGTAACCAATAAGCCAACATTTTCTGTAGTGATGTAAGAGTCTCCCCTTTGAAGCAAATAGGACCCGTGGTAGTCCTAAGAGACGCATGTTTTAATGTACAAAAAACGTAACAGACGTTGTACGTTAAAAATTTTTACAGTATTCATCAAAGTGTAGATAATATGTAACCATTATTTTTAACTTTATTCGATTTTTATTGCTTAACACAATACATTGGTGTTATTGAATTCTTGTTAGATTCGTTTATACGTAAAAAGCTTGCATACTGGAAACTAGATGAAAACATTATGAAGCACGATTTATAAAGTTGGTACGTGTTAATCGTCTATTAACATTCTCCACCTGCAATCTAGTTACCTCAGATTCGATTTTCGGTGGCAGTACATTTAAATTTCAAGTAGATACTGTCCGGATTCGCCTATTTAACTTAAATGTTATTGATATTTGATGTTGTTCGATTTCTTTTTTCGTTCTTTGGAGTTTCACGATATCATCCCTTTCCCGTTAGTAATTGCTTTGTGTGTGTGGGGGGGGGGGGAGATATTGTGTACCCCACTGCCAATGCGACACAACATATTAAAAATTTGCCCCCTTAAGAATTGGCTTTGTCCCCCCTACTAAGAATTTCTGGCTACGGGCCTGCCTTGCTGTACAAATGCTTAACCTTCGGTACTTGCAAGAAAGGGGGACGGCCTCGGTGGCTCAGTGGTTAGCCTTTCAAGTTGACAGACGAAAAGAGTAGTAACATCTCTGAAGTAAATAAATATCATTACACCCGAGAAAATTTGCAGATTTACTCAATATGGACCTGTATGTAGTGAATCTGAAATCTCCAAAATTGGCGACATTTCTTTCAGCTTCCAAAATATTCCAGACCCCTGATAAAACTCTAAAATATTCAGTCCAACTCAGAAGTGAGAGTAAATAATTAAATTAATAGTTAACAAAGAAGGTCGATTACCAAAATAAACTTGTCCGCGCGTTTATTATGTCCCCATCGGCAACCCTTTCATGAAACTTAACACTGGCAACAATAGCTAACAATAGCCAAACCGCTCCCGATAAGCGCGTGCACTCAGACGTTGTTGCCACATTTTCTTTGCATTTCTTGTAGTTGCAAGGCCCCTCTCGTTTTTTTTTTGCGCCATAACCACGTGCGGGGTTGATTTTTTTAAACTAGTTGTGTTATTCTTTGTTGTGTTATGGTGCTGTTTTCTTTTGTTGATTTGTAATAGTGTTGTGATTTTAGTTTTTTTCTTAGACTTTGCATAATGCAAGTTATCACTCACGGCTGCTAGTGAAGAAGACAAGTATGAAGACAAAACTGCAGGATATTATTTCCTTCATGGAGAGTAGAGGTGCCCATCCCCCCCAAAACCAATGGCGCATTCCCCCAAATCATATCATGTGTCCCCCACAAAAAACATCATTCGCGCCCTCAAACCATATCGTAATCCCCACAAAGTATTTAATTACGACAACGTGTCTACCGAAAGTAGCTATTTTCTTAGCTTTACAGAACACTATACTTGATCTGCCCCTCCTCCCTAAACAGCGGTGCCCATCACTCAAGACCACCCCTAAAATCGTCCCTTAATCCCCCGAAAATAGTTGGGATGAATGTGTAATAGTTGATGTCTATTTGAATGAAATACCATGTTACATTGTCCATATTATTTGATTGTTCGATTTTCGAAAAAAACTTGAAGCTAACACAGTGATTGGTTCAATGTATTAAATTAAAATATGTAAATATGTATATAAATAGTATTTTTGAGTGGGTTTATAAAACTCAATTTGAGTATTTAACACAAATTGTTACACAACAAGATAAAGATAGAATAATTCAACCTTGGCAAACCAAATAATATGCTCCAGCCGTACGGCAGATTCAATTTGTTTCACGAGACATTACAGAACCCTAGCTATAAATTCTTAACCTCAGGGCGATAATATAACAGGGTTCCTCTTTCAAAGAACTCACCCTCACCCCCGTTTTCCTGGGGTAAACATAATTATTTTAGTAACAAACCATAATCCATAACAATAATTACTTGGATTTTATCTTCAGTGCAAATTTAAAATTTTCCTGTGACAAGTTAGAAATGAGGATTCGATATATTTTTGTCCCAAATGATGCACCTGCTTTAAATTAAGCAGTATACCAACACTAAGCATTATATTTTAAGAAGTGATGTTATTAATGAATATCGAGAATATCGCTTATGTCTTGTAATGTAGCTATAGTATAAAACTTCACATTCACCTCAGTAAAGCGCCAAACACGCATTCTCGCAACACATGATTGCGAGTGAAGCGAGCAAGAAAATGTTTACACCAATTTCTTTGCAGGCTTTCAAGAATATTCATTTAATGGGGTGTCAATACTTCCTTAAGATCCCGAGATATTTAGTCTTTTCCAGCTTCTCTTTTGGCACGTTTGGGGTCGAAAACGTGTACATACAATATCGCTAAATACAGTCTCCAAAATTTAATTTTCGAACTCTCTCTCTACTACAGAAATCTCTCGACAATCTAAGATTTAACACTTTATCAAGTGCTTCCTATTTCCTCCTTTAAATTTAATACTCAATCCTACCACCAAAATTTCCATGCTAATTTTAGACAGCATTGCCTCCTCCAAAAAAATTAATTCTCAGTCTCCACACCAGAATTTCCGCAACAGTCTAAGACAATAGTAATACACAAGAATTGGATACCCCCTCAATTTAATGTTCAATCCCCCTCTAACTAAAATACCAGCCATAATGTAAGACCTAGAGTTGGATACTGCCCCCCACGTTTAATTCAGAATCCCCCCTAGAACCCTCGTGTCAATTAAGGCCTAATATGTAAGAGTTGGATATTTCTCCCCCCCCCCCTTCGATAATACCCTTAAACACTTCCTTTTTAATATTATCTGTATATTTTTTCTCTTTACATATTCTTTAACTTTGTTTCTCTTTCTTTTTCTTTACCATGTAGTTCTGCTTTTCTTCTTTATCACTTCTTCAATTTGGCAACATCGCTTTCCTACTCCAGTTTGTTACTTCTACTTCAAGGGAAAACCGCCAGCTTGGGTGTTTCTTTTAACAAAGAGTACCGCTCCCTTTGTTAACCGCTGGGGATATAATGAACGCGCGGACATGCTGTTTCTTTTTCAAAACTTTTGGAGCCCTTTCTTTTACATTGAGCCACCTACGAAGCGCGAATAACAGAATATTTTTGGAGTTTGTGAAAAATTATATTCCTTCTGTTTCTCTATTTTATTTTTACACGTCGCAACACCTTACTCTGAAAGCATTTAAAATAAGACATAAACTACAACACCCCATAATTATACTAAATAATCAGAAATGAAAGAAAAAGGGCCTTTCAAAACAGGAAACCTTTCCGTATGGAGCAATGTCCGCTCTCTATAACGTCACACCTGTGTCAGTCGCGAAAGAATGCAGAATGCGTGTGTCAGACCATCACCCCCGGAAGGTCAGACTCCAGCCATCATCTTCTTAAACATCATCCAATAATAGCATTGTCCCCTCAAAAAATATTGCTTCAGTTTGAAGTTATCATGTTCCTTGCAATAATTAACATATATTATAGCTCTTTTCAGTTCTTACGTCGTGCGCTCTAGAAGCTGGCAGGGGAAGTGGGGAGCGGGGAACATGCCGCTGACCAACCAGAGAACAGACCACCTAGCGGTGGAGCCGAGAGTTACGCAGTCGCGGGAGGAAGCTGCAGCGCTAACTTCGTTCTGCACGTTGCTGTGTTGCCAATTCACCGCGTTGCTGATGGTCTTTTGCCCCAGTGTTGATTCCTGTTTGTTATGAGCGGAATGTAGGAATAACATACGTGGGAGTAATTGTTGTCGCGTCGTGTATTGCCTAACTGCATTGTTTCTTCGATAAACGTGTATGTGGCATGTGATGTGACGTTTATTTGTACTCTCGGTGTTCCATTGTGACGCGAACTGTGCAGCATATTGTTAGGGAAGGCAAAGACAGTCTTGAGGCGTCGGGGTCCACGTCATTTGAATCACCGCGCAAACGAATCAAAAGGAACAGTATCAAAAAGGCAATCGACGGTTGCGATAAAGATATAACAAGAAGAATTATCCTCGGGTATTATGTAAAGGGTGAATATCCAACACTGAACAAGTTTTCGTTGATTTGCATACACAAATAAGCTTTCAGTGGGGAGTTTCGTCGTTGTGGGGGATACTGAAGTATATGGGGTTCAAGTACAAAAAGAGCAACGACGGTAGACGATTTCTGATGGAGAGAGCCGATATAGTTACAGCCAGAGTAACGTTTTTGCGAAAAATGCATCTTCTAAAAAATAAGGAACCTTTGCCCTATATAGGTATTTCATTGAGATGAAACGTACATACATCAGAATTACGCCCCAACGAAAATCTGGCAAAGTAAAGAGGGTACAGGGGGTTTAAAAGTGCCCGTGGGTAAAGGTGGGCGCGTTGTTGTTTGTCACGTAGGTTCCAGTCACATTGGTTTTCTACAGGAATGTAAATTAGTTTTCAGTGGTTTTTTGCAGTTTTTAGATACGCTTGACGAAAGGAACATCAAAGACGGAGTGATTGTAATGGACAATGCTAGCTAACATTCGGTACAGTTGGAAAGAATTCCTACAACGTATACACTTGATATCATACACTTATCGGTATTCTACTGACCACAAGATGGGGATAATACGCATTCTCAGGCGATACGCGAACAATGGGACGTCTGTATTTCATGGTTCTTTCGACTTCAACTCCCCTTTCCCGCTACTCTGGCAACGCTGCAGTCTCTCTCTCTAACCGGCCTGTCTCGTTGCGCTGGATAGGTCGTTTCCCCGCTCTCCACTTCCCCTACCAGCTTCTAGAGCGCACGCCGTAACAGCTGAAAAGAGCTATACTGTGACTGAAATGAAAGTATATGTGTGAAATATGTACTTTTTGGTCAACTTTCATTTTCCGGCGAGGAGAGGGAGGCGTGGCACACAAAAACGAGACGCTGAAGGAGAAGAAGTGACAAAGAGCATCGCCTATTAAAAATCCATAATATTGTGATAATAGCAAAATAAAACAACGTGCCAAGCCGCGCGAGATCACGTAACAGTGCTCGAATATGAACGATTGTCCCTTGAAGAATCGAATGTAAACATTTTGAATGCCAACAATTAAAAGTCAAATGGAAGGACATTGACGGTTAATATCAACATCCTTCGCGGCCAGCGTGGCTACCGTAATGTCTGGTAATGTAGTGTCTGTTTCTTCCCCTCTGCTAATATGAATGAACGTATTTTTAACGTATATTGTAATTGTAATTTTTGATCGTCGAGAACAGTCTTACTGGAAGAGTTGCAGCAGTATACAAAAATAATTTGGTCAAAAATTGTTGGGCTGAATAAGTTCTTGCATCACGTTGATTGGTCGCTGCCCCACACCCCTCCTTTATACATTGCTTCCAAACTGAAATTTGAGCCTAAAATAATGAAAGCAAAGCATGGATCTTAAGATAAGCACTGTGTGTCGCAAATGACTCCTCATTGGTCAATACTCAATAGCACACAGAGAAAAGTGATATATTTTGAATTAACAAAAAAAGTTTGGTTAAACCTTGTTAAATTCGACCAATTGTTTTGCTAAATTCAAACACTGGTACACAATTACTGAAAGAATTTGATTCTGGTGAACAATCCCTTGTTTGTCTCCTATGTAAACAAATATTAGCAGATATTATAATAGTTGTGGTTATTACAAACTTTTTTCTGTGTACTAGATATATAATTTGGCAATATTTCGGGAGGGCCCCAAACCCCATGCTTCGGCAGTTGTTCAAGCTTTAGTCTACATCAGGGATTTCTCCACACACCCAGTGCTCAAAGTGGAAATTGTTATAGCTTGAGCCTTGGGGCTAGCTGAGGGGTACCCTAGCGTTTTTAACTAGGGACGAGATGGTAGGGATGCTTTTCATAATATTCGCTAGCTGGGGGATATCCCTCTCATCGCATCCCTCTGGACTTCAAGCACTTAAAAAATGACTTATAGAATGACCTTAAAATTATTGAAAAAATGGCCTAAAATGTTAAAAAAAATTACCTAAATAATAATTTTACTTAATTTTTCATAAATCACAAGAGGGAAGTTAAATATTTCGGTAAAACCCTTTGTTTGATGGTTAAACGACTGAAGCAAAGGGTAAAAACTAAATTAAATTAAATGAAAAAGTAATTTTCTATAATTTTACTTCAAGCTTACATAAAATACACAGGAAGGTTTTTCTGTATAAGCCATTCACCTCTTCTTTCAGAGTGGAACTTGCCCGATACAGCAGTCGGTCAGCATCTGAAATATACAGTTATGTTTTGCGTGCATCGGCTTTTTTAAAATGTTGTACCTATATTTTACTTTAAAACCACAAATTAAACCAAGGGAACCTCAAAGTAGGCTTCACACAAAGTACAAACCTAGTCTGTGGTACAAACTTTATATTCCAACATGCATTTTCGATGGCGCAATGTTGGCGTCGTTGCCTTGTAATCAACGGGTCCCGGGCTCTATACCCGGTAGAGGCACATGGTGGTTCGAATCCCACTTTAAACTGTAGGCCCAGTCTGTGCACAAAGGGGACTTAAAAAACAACAAATCAATCAAATCAATCAACCAACATGCATTTTACAACTTACTGCAAGGTTCTATGCAGTGATGTGCGTCTATACGTAAACAACGATTGTCTACATTCTATGTGTAGACAATGTCGACTATGTAAACTATGTAATCAACGTAGACAACATGGCGCTCGGCGTTCTCCGTGCAAGGTACGCGCATCGTTCTAGAAGCAGCAACCAGCATCAGCAGGTGGACATAGAGCGTGAAGTATTCCACTGTCCAGAAATAAGTGTTTCAAGCATTTATTTACGTTCAACCAATTCACTAGGTATTAATTGAACTGCGAAATGAACTTGTCGCGACATACCAAAAAATATATATATATATAATAATAATTATAATAATAAATGCGATGTGCGTAGATTGACAAGATTTGTTTTACTTCTATTTCCACAATTTCACACGTGGAAAAATCTGCTTTAGAGATGCATGCACTAGTCTATGGTACAAACTTTATATTCCAACATGTATCTTCGATGGCGCATGCAAGTTGTTATGTAGTAAAAAGACAAAAAAAAATGTTTAGCCTTCCCTTTTGTCAGTGTAAAAAATAATGTCAGGTTTCACTATGACTGTCATTTGTTTTTCTTCCGGTAGTCTCTTTTCCCCTCGTTAGTGAAAATTCGATAACTTTGATTACGTCGGATGGTCTTAAGTTGGTTATAGGACCAGACTATCGATATTTTTGAAGAAAAAAATACTTTATCTTTGAAAGACCAATGGGATTTCTTTCTTCCCTGTTGTTTGCATTGTCTACAGCAGACTATGTAAACTATAAGCAAATGTAATCTTCGTGTAGATTACGCGTAGACAACGCATGTAGACGTAAACTTATAGTCTACGGCACATCACTGGTTCTATGTTCAATGGTTTCCTAAATATAGCCTTTTGAAATAGGATGATTCTTTTTTATACACCCTGTATTTTAAATTTTCTGGAGAAAAATAAATTTACCACAATTAATAATTTAAATCCATCCAAACATTTCAGTTCAAAATAATATTTTTTCTTCATTGACCGTATTTTAGATTAATGGCGAATTTGCTAAAAAGACCATGCCAGGAAATTTAAATATGTTAGAAAATGCATTTAAAATTGACGAAACCACAGACGAGGAGGAAAAGATGAAAATCAAGAAAAATGCAACAAAACTGAAAAATTATACAAAATGACCTAAAAGCCAAAAATGTCGAAAAATTCAAAAGAAGAACAATGCTCTCTGGTTCTAACTGAAGGAAAACGGACTACTATCAGCTTTAGCATTGCTTTTAAGGCTTAGATAGAAATATTTTCTTTTATCAACTTCCGAGCCCTAATAAGTAACGCAAGTTCAAAACTTCAAAAGTAGATGCATAATTAAACTTAAAACTACACTTATAAAAAAATAACAAATTGTTATTAATAATTATTATAAATGAACGATAATAAATCCAAACACAATTTAGCAGCATTAAGCATAATTTCAATTTCAACAAGGGGTGTGCGGGATCTCGAAAATTCGGGACCGGGATGGGGAAAAAAATTCCCGTCATCCCGACTTCGGGAAATGACTTCCAGACTTTTCGGGATCCCGAGCAGGTCGGGAAATACCGAATGGTCATTTTAAAAAGTTGTTAATTCTCGACGTTTTCTGCATTGCAAGTGTCTGGAACTTATCGGAAATTGTTTGTTTTTATTCCAGAAAGGCAAAAACACAGGCAAATTCTGCCCCGCACACCCCTAATTTTCAACACAGAGAAATTTATCTGTGGTTTAAATAACATTTTTTCTTATTGAGAGGATGGCCACACTGAGTGACATCACGCACCGCAGCAGGCAGTTGTTGAACGAGGTTGTTGTGGTCTGTGGTTGTGGTGGGTTCATCGAATTGCGATTTTATCAATGTGCATTGTGTCCGTCTGCTATTACAAGTCTCTTTGCTTTGGCAAATTCAGTGAAATTTTCATATAATAAGTAACACCTTTAATGGCGTAATGCCATCACGTTGTTGTGTTCCCTACTGTAAAGGTAATTATGACAATGGACCTACAGTAACTGTATTTTCCTTTCCCAAAGACCCGGAGCGTAAGGAAAAATGGATTAAGGCTATCGATAGGAAAGATTTTTCACCAAGCAAAGCTTCCAAGGTAATTTCAAGTGTAGGGTGCATGCTCTTATTTTCAAGTTCCTCTTTAATGCCTTCCCAATAGCGTAGTGGTAACGTCATCCCCTTGCAATCAAAGGGTCCCGGGTTCGATGTACAGGTGGGATCGGATCCCACTTGAAACTGTAGGTTCAGTACCGATTAACCTTTCTGTGCATAAAGTAGACTTAAAACAAGTGAAGTTTGTCTTTGTGATAACGCCACCCAACACGACATATCACAACAGCAGCTATACTTTTACGTCGGTAGATTGAGTGTTAGGTTTAGAGCTGATAGCAATTTGAGACGTGTTCTTTCGCTATTTTAGTGTGCATACAAACTGTTCTTACGGTACTACATTACTATACCAGAGACATCTTTCAATGATTTATTTCGCAATTTTTTACATTGCTAATGTACTATTCTGCATTGCGGAAGCTTTCTTTAGGTGAAATAATGAATTTCTAACGAAAATAAGGTACTAATTTACTATCCTTCGGACACATTTATTTATTTTTACAGAATAAACTACTTACCGTAATTAGTTCCTGTAGCATTGTCGAACATCAGGAAGGTGTTTTGTGTGATTTGGGAATGTTTCAGAGCTGAAATTCATGTTGTTCGTTGAAAATCAATTCTCCGACGGAGATAGCGTTTGGCGCGTACATCTGCGTATACCATGAAGTTTGTACACCTTCATACACCATCACCTTCATACACCGTCGTGACTATCATGACGTGTCGTGATTGTGTTTTGTTGGTATCCAGTGTTTCAAACTGCCTGCGTTTGCGACGAGAGTTAGAACTGTGGATCGAGGGTTTGGAGAATGACGTGTGGTGGGTGTATTGTAAAGTTTGTGCCGGGTGTGGACAAACCATTGGCGCTAGCCCCACGAACCATTGGCGCGTGGATAGGTTAGTAGGGCCACGCAAAGGTTTCGATAGTGAAAAAGATAGCCCCACGAACCATTGGCGCTAGCCCCACTAACCATTGGCGCTAGCCGCACGAACCATTGGCACGTGGATAGGTTAGTAGGGCCACGCAAAGGTTTCAATAGTGAAAAAGATAGCCCCACGAACCATTGGCGCTAGCCGCACGAACCATTGGTGCTAGCCCCACGAACCATTGGCGCATGGATAGGTTAGTAGGGCCACGCAAAAGTTTCAATAGTTAAAAAGATAGCCCCATGAACCATTGGCGCTAGCCCCACAAACCATTGGCGCGTGGATAGGTTAGTAGGGCCACGCAAAGGTTTCAATAGTGAAAAAGATAGCCCCACGAACCATTGGCGCTAGCCCCACGAACCATTGGCGCTAGCCGCACGAACCATTGGCACGTGGATAGGTTAGTAGGGCCACGCAAAGGTTTCAATAGTGAAAAAGATAGCCCCACGAACCATTGGCGCTAGCCGCACGAACCATTGGTGCTAGCCCCACGAACCATTGGCGCATGGATAGGTTAGTAGGGCCACGCAAAAGTTTCAATAGTTAAAAAGATAGCCCCATGAACCATTGGCGCTAGCCCCACAAACCATTGGCGCTAGCCCCACAAACCATTGGCGCTAGCCCCACAAACCATTGGCGCGTGGATAGGTTAGTAGGGCCATGCAAAGGTTTCAATAGTGAAAAAGATAGCCCCACGAACCATTGGCGCTAGCCGCACGAACCATTGGCGCTAGCCCCACGAACCATTGGCGCTAGCCCCACGAACCATTGGCGCATGGATAGGTTAGTAGGGCCACGCAAAAGTTTTAATAGTTAAAAAGATAGCCCCATGAACCATTGGCGCTAGCCCCACAAACCATTGGCGCGTGGATAGGTTAGTAGGGCCACGCAAAGGTTTCAATAGTGAAAAAGATAGCCCCACGAACCATTGGTGCGTGGATAGGTTAGTTCAGTTAGGTTGGGATACATAGTTAAAATTTGGTGTCAGAACGCGAAAAATAAAGTTAAAAAGAAATAGATCTGATTAAGTTTGTCGACGGGCATTTCTTGGGTTCCGAAGGTTGAAACACTGTAAAACAATTGAAAATCGAGAAAAAACAAGGCCGATGCGTCATTCCTACACGTTATTATTTACGAAGGTGTCCGCGCCATGTTGTGTGTGAGGCAAACGGAAAGGTAGGAGGAAGAAGTAGTCGTAAGGTGAAAAATTGCTCTTACTTTCATCAAAACAACGTCAATACATGTTCAGGAATGTTCCGCGAAGCAGATACGTAAGTTCGAATGTCAAAAATTTGGCAAAAGAGAAGCCGGATGCGCAATTATGTAGGAAGGTGTACTCGCGATATTGTGTCTCAGGCAAGGAAAAACACCTACCAGAAAGACGTTCTGGTAATGCGAAAAATTGCAATTAATTTCATCAAAACAACGTTAATACACCTTCAGGAATGTTCCGCGAAGCAGATACGTAAGTATCAATGTCAAAAATTGACGAAACCAAAAAAATAGAGGTGTCCGAAGGATAGTAAATTTTTACCGAAAAGAATGTATATTTCTTACATTAACGAGTACTTACTGTTGTTTACTTATTTCCCACAAACCATCCACGGGTAGCCCCAAAAACCATTGACGTTAGCCTAAAAATTCACGACAGCCCCACGAACCATCACGGGAACGAGGTATGCCTACTAGGTTAGGTTAGGTTCCATTAGCACTCCTTTCGTTCAATTTAGCATATACGGACAATAGGAAAGCGTATTGTGCTCTCGTACAGAAAGCAAATGGCGGCAGCAGCAATAGCGCGTTGGAATTAGATTTTCGTTGAAAACCACATGCATTCGCATTAAAATGGATCAAAACTACATTCCCGAACATTAACAACGCTACAGAAAATGATTTGCGTAAGCACTTTCTCCTGTAAATTTGAAGAAATCCGTCTCTGTTATAGTAAAGTGTTACCGTTCTTACTAATAAAAAACTGCGAAAGTACTCCGAAATGATAAGCTTTTACTTACCCGGGCCATACTTTGAGATCAAATATCTCCGTTATTTGTGTTTTCCGTGAGCTGTAACCCATTTTGGTAACAGTTTCATACATCGGAGACACATTTCTTCAATTTTACACAAGAAACTACTTACGGAAATGAGTTTCTCCAAGGTTTACAACGTTCGTCGAGGTATTTTCTTACATCGAGGAATATATTTTTCAAGAGAAATATCTCACCGACGCAAAATTGCCATTGCTTTCATTTGCTTGCCCTACGACAACCGGATGCTGTGTACGTTTGATGGCGTAAGCTCCTGACAGTGTTTCAACCCACCTTTCTTTTACTATGCTTGCCTAACGTAACCAAACCTAACCTAACCTTATCGGAAATGGTTCGTGGAGCTATCGGTCAGCTACCGTGCATAATGGTTCGTAGGGCTATAAGTGAATGGTTTGTGGGGCTATCAGTGTATGGTTCGTGGGGCTATCCATCAGCTACCCGTGCATAATGTATAATTTCCACCAGTGATGAACACAATAGTAGGTATTTTTCGGTGCAGAAGGTTGAAACACTGCATACCCACAACCCGAGTCAAGATGTGCCCGCCATATTGTATGTTCTGGAAGTGAAGAAAGGAATAAAAAAAGCACTCAGAATGTGATAAATTGCGTTTGTTTTCGTGTAAAAAGCATAAAGGCACCTTCAACTATGTTCCGCAATACACAATTGGTACGTACGAACCATGCGAAACACACAATATCCGATTTTAATGTGTCTCCGATCTATGAAACAGTTACCCCAATTTTATATTACTTAAAACATCAAAATTTGCCGATTAAAAAAAATTTATAATTTTTGGGGAGGGCACAGTGGGTAAGCGAGGTAAGACTCTACTTTACGTCCTTTTCCTAAGGAATACGTGTCAAATATATCGGAAAGCTTATTGTATAAGGAATTCAACAACGTAAATCCCAAAGAGAGGAAAAATTACCTGGAGGAGGATATTGATAAAAACCGATGTTGTCCGGATATGCGTAATTGAACGTACTGAGGAAATTTTTCGATGATGAAGAACATATTGAGGGGTGAAATGAGTGCTAATGGAACCTAACCTAACCTCCTAGGCATACCTCGTCCCCGTGAATGGTTCGTGGGGCTACCCGTGCATAGTTTTTGGAGCTAAAATAAATGGTTTGTGGGGCTATCGTTAACAGAAAGTGTAAAGCACGGTTTTGAATGATCTAAATTATTACTGGGGATAAACATATTTTAGACTATCTACAACCTGTTCTTCTTCATGCACCATACAACGCTCCGCGAATGCAAAGAAGTAATCACCACGCAGAATACAAATGAGCAAAGCACACGCATTCACAACGCGGACACAAAGACGAGCCTGCAGTGTTGTTAACTTCCATTGGTTACCACCAAAAGGCAATAAGGACGTATAGTAGTAGCTGGTAAGTGACCCCGTCGGGGATTTTTCCCCACAAAAAGTGTTATCTACGGTAAAAGGCAAAGGCCCAAGTTCCGATTGTTGGCTCGGTGCCAAAATCTTACACCCTGGATTTTGCAAACAATTCAAATGTTTTAGTCAAATAAATAAGTTTCTTGTAACAAAGGGTGTTTCTAAATAGCACGGAAATTATTTTTTTTTTACATCTACGGCTATGAAACTTATGTTTGTTTTTTTATATTGAAGTTCCTTATGTACGTTGCGTCTATGTGGCTTTTCAGGGATTCCATATTGGATTCATGTTACAGGCACACGTCTAAACATTTACCCCTTTTCGGTACTACTTTACTATAGGGGTGACACCTATAAATCATTTATTTCGCACTTTTTTACTTTGCTAACGTACTATTCTGGAATGCGGAACATTTCTTTGTGAAATAATGAGTTTCTAACGAAAATAATGTCTATTTCTTACATTTAGGAGTACTTACTGTTACTCGTTATTTCGATTCTGTAATACACATTGTGGCGATAGCCTACTGGTTCATCGCACGTTGTGATAGTGTTTTGTCGATTGATGCAGTGTTGCAACCTTGTTAACCGGAAAATACGTACTTTCATGCCCGGATTTGAAATTATGCTAATACCTCGCAAACCATTGACGTTAGCCTCACAAACCATTGATGTTAGCCCCACATATCATTTGCCGTAAGGTTAGGTTATACAAGCATAGTTAAAAAAAAAAATACTCGACACGTCATGTTATAGTGAAGAACGGGCGAGTTTGGAACACTGACTATGGGGTTTATGTCATCTAATACACTGGACATTGTGCTCTCGTGCAGAAAGCAAATGGCAGCAGCAGAAACAGCATGTCGGACAGAGATTTTCGCAGAAAACAACATGCATTCACATTAAAATGGATCAAAACTACATTCACGAACTTCCACAACGCTAAAGAAAATTATTTCTGCTGTAAAAAATAAGAAATCCGTCACCCCTATAGTAAAGTGTTACCATCAGTTATGTGGTTTGACAGGCATGGAAAACAGCGACGAGATGCGATGAACTGTATCCTCAGCGTGTGTAAATATGTTATCTTGTGGAACATCATGCACATTTCTCTTTGCAACTGCGGGCCAGAAATGACTTGTGGGATGGGATAATTTGCAACTTCTTGTTTCTATCATGGTAAGGACAGGGGAGGGTAGTATTTTGTGGAAAACGACACTAGAAAGGCTGGGCCGTGGTAGCGGTAGGTTAATTACCCCAGAGGTGGAGCCTGGAATCAGTGGGAAATTTCAACACAGCAACCACCTCGTAACTTCAAACGGCTGTACAGTCATAAATACTTATTTCCGCGCTCCAGAATTTTATTATTCACAATTAGCAGGACATACTCTTTATATATAAAAAAAATCCCCTGCGAAATAGAGGGTGTAAGATTTCGACATGGACCCCGGCTGTTTAATTCCGATTTCATCATGGTACACAGACATTTATTTCATGGTTTGATTTTCATTTATGTCTCTTAATACATACTTCGGAGTTTTAGCGATTACTTACTGTGTGTTTGCTTGATTTTTTTACTTCCACATACTTGTATATGATTCTTAATATTTAAATTACGTCCCTAAATGCTTTCATGATTAGGTTAAGTGGGCCAGGTTTAAAGTTCTTAGCATTACATAATTTCCCTAAATTCTTTTAACATGTTGGTGCTGGTCTCAATCATGACACCCTTGCTTAAGGTACCTTTTACATTTTTTTTGCTGATAAATAGGATATTTCGGAACTGCAAACAGTGCTAATTACTTTCAGAAAGAATCAAATTTACTTTCACAATCATTTCCACTATTCTGCAATACTTTATCTTTCTTCTATAAGCGAAAAATGCCTTGTCGATGGGAAGTGCGGCTGCTTGTGTAAGGTATTTCTTTTTCTCTGATAAATTGCACTTTTCGGATCTTTAAATAGTGGTAATTACTTTCACCAAGGTTCAAACTTGCTGTAACAATTATTTCTACAATACTTCATCATTCTCCTATGAAACTTTGAGAATATCATTAAACATTTGAAAGAAAATTATTTTTATCCTTGCAAGGGATGTTTTGATTCCCCTCAAAGAAAAATTGAATTGAAAGCATGTAGTATACCATTTATTAAGTATGGAACAAAAAACAATTGCATCCTACTTCACTCCTGAAGTTCTATTTTTACATAGGCTATTGTTTACTAGTTTACATTGTCGTTGGGGGCCTCCCGATGGTGCAGTGGTTGCGTCGTCGCCTTGTAATCAAGGGGTCCTGGGTTCGATACCTGATGGAGGCACATAGTGGTTCGGATCCCACTTTAAAACTGTAGGGCCAGTCCCGATTAGCCTATCTGTGCATAAAGTGGACTGAAAATACCAACTCAAACCAAAAGCAAACATTGTTGTTGGGTGCAGAGTTTTTTACAAAAAGGAAATTAGTTTTATGGTTGACGAGCACTATTGTTTCAAACTAACCTTTTCTTATGATACATGTTTGCAGTGGCGTAGCGAGGGGTGGGTGACTGCCCGGGGCCTCCCACCTAAAGGGGCCTAGCGTACCGTGGGATGGATACGAAAAATATAATGAATAGAAGTTTGCTAGTGCCAAGTGTACATCCCGACAAACTTAATATGTCCATCACTATTTTTATTCAGTCTGTTTTCCACAGTGTGATGATAATGGTTTTAATTAAAATTGTTACAAAGGAGATGTCAGCATCAGCTTCGCATCAACAGAATTCCATCCCCCAGAACAACACAAGTTGTAGAATAAAATCAGACTGAAAATAATGATGAACAATTTGCCTGCTATTATCTTTGCCATTGGCTGTACAATTGTAAAATTGCAATGTTATGGTCCAAAGTAATGAAAAATCAACTCTACAACTTGGTGCTTATTGTTTACATTCAATTCTCAGAAGTATTAAAATTGTACTTGTCTTTTGCATATTAACATTTTTTTTTGTAATATTCTTACAGCAGCACCATTGAACAGCCATGATAATATCTATGGTTAGAAAATAATATATTTATAAATTAAAAATGATATATAGCTATGATTATTAAAAATGAAGAACGTGCCTAAATGTGAGTTAAAAAGAAATTGCAATACGACTGCAGATTGAAAAGTGTCAAGACCAGGATTAAAGGGTATTGACGGCCCGAATTGAATTGGGATGTCTTGTAGACTTGAATCAATGGTTATAAAATAAAAATTACTCAGTGTTGCAGACTTCTGGATTCTACCTCTTTCCCCAAACAACCATTCATGTATGCAAGGATGAAATCAAAATTCTTGCATAATCTGAAAAGTCGTCAATGTTATTTTTGTAGGTTTTTATATCTTTACATTATAATATTTCATGGTTCGAGAGGGACATGGCCCTTCCACTGGATATGGGCCTATCCTACAGCTTCAGATTTCAGTTCCTGAAAAACAGAAAAATATTTTTAATTTGAGTGAATTTATTAAATATCATTTTTGTCAGTAATTTATTATTATTATTTAAATATGATGAATTGCTGATGTATCCCTGAAGATTTTGTATCTATTCACTTTGAAATTCAAATTTAGAGAATGGATGGGAGACCTCGCTTTCCTATCACACCCAGGGCCTCGAGATATGTTACTATGTCACTGCATGTTTGCATTGCATTTGATGGTGAACCTTGCAATTACTTTTGCAATATTGTTGCGTTAGGGTCCCTCTCGGAAAGCTCCATTGTAAACACACTTCCAAGATAGCACGAAACACGAAAGCTTGTGGCAAACTTATGGTAGTTTGTCAAAGCCAGTTGGATGTGGCAAGCTGTGGTGGCTCAGTCAGTAATGTGTCTGACTACCATGCTAAAGGTCCCGGGTTTGATCCCTGGCCAGTTCAAATCCGGGAACTTTTCTAACGATGGAAGCGGCCCCGGCACCCACCCAGCGTCGAATAACATGGGTACCTGGGGGAAACCCTAGGGGGTAAAGGCAGTCAGGGGTGTGATGCTGATCACATCACCCCCACTCACGACCGAATCAAGAAAGTGTGGGACGTTACCCCCACACGCCCTATATGCCTTCATGGTGTGGTGCTCTGCACAGGGGAGCACTTTACCTATTCCAATACTGGTTGCAGATCTCCACGCTTAGAGGTGACGAAGAAACCGTGGGAGGGAGACCGGCAGTCGGTAGGTAAGCCAAGGCCCTTCAGGGCTGTTGCACAAAGGATTATATAGTTGGATGTGGCAAGATTGAATCAAGCTGACAGTTGGACAAGCTTGTATCAAGCATGCATCTTTCTGTGACAGTGAAGCTTACTATAATTTTCACAAGTAATAACTAGTTGGCCTGATTCAAGTGATGCTTGCCTTTATATGCTTGCAACAAGCTTGTTTACTTTACATGTAAATCTTTTGTTTCAAGCATGAAGAAAGCTTACTTATTCCTGTCTGAGTTATTTTGTGCGTATGCTGGCATGGTATTTCAGAGGAAATATTTAGTAAGCAACTAATTGGATGTGTTTCGGATGGTGCAACGAATCTTCAGGACTCGTACAATAAGGTGACCAGATAATTTGAAAAACAAAATGAGGCGAGAAAATGTACATATTAATATAAAAACTCTTTCCCCATAAATGGGTGATTCTCCAAAAAGTGAACATTTTGAAAGCAAAAATTTGCGAATTTCAAAACTGTTCTAAAAAATCTGAAAAAAATCACACTTACTCTACATGAGATCATAAACAAGGGAAAAATAAGGGGAATACACCTTCATGCTCCAAAGTGGTTGAAACAAGGCATTTAAATTTCAGCCACCAGGAGAGTGACATAATTAGTACTGTTGTAGCTTAGCTAAAATATTACCCCAAAAAACACACACACATTCCAGGAAAATAGAAAAATTATTATTTACTAAATTATAAAATTGAATACAGCTGTTGAAAGATAAAGTAAAGCCTCTAGATCAGCCATAACTTGAAGCTGAGCCAAAAATATAAAACACAACGAAAGCTTTATATGGAGCGGCCAAAAAACAAGGTATTGGTTTAGCCTAAAAACTGTCCAGGAAGCAGAAATTTGCAACTCTATGGCTGCTTCCAATGGGTGTTGGAGGGTTAATTTTTTTTATGACATCTTCGATGGGGTAGTCATGGATGTCTTTAGTTTTCGGCCAAGACCAGGATGTTCTTTTGGAATTGCTTGGTTCCATGGCATTGATGAAAAGTTTCCCTGGTCCAAGTTCAATTATTTCTCCAGGGAATATCAGGTTTTCATAGTGAAATATGACCCATTCTCCTATATTGTAAGTCTGCATCAGCTGGGCTGAAATTAAAATAAAATCTAACATATAATTTACTATATAATGATAACTTTTAATGTGTGAATGTTAGTAGCAGGGCTACTTTAAATTATTGCAAAAATTAAATAATTTGAAATTAAATTTGGCCTTTAACTGCTGACCTCATTATATAGCCCACTTAGAGTTCTACTATTTTTCATTTATATATAGTTTATTTATCTTATTCTATGATTAAAGTATGCATTGTTCTTTATATCTTTTAATCCTTTGTCTACTAACAATTTGAGAAATCAAGACAATTTAATTTATTTTACTTTTAACATACAGTAGGTACCGGTATTAGATTTATGTAGGCCTACTTATGCTTATATCAAAAACTAAAATTGTAGGTATACTACAAAATCTACTATAAATTGTAGATGAAAAATTTAAAAAAAAAAAATTGTCGAACATACAATGTGGACTAAACTTAGTCAAATAAAATCAAAGAAATTTTCTTACCTTGTGTCAGATGAGTTGAGTTTGAAACAAAGATTCCATAATGCTCACAGTTTTTGTCAGCCTTGCATTCTTCACAGCTTAGGGTCCTGTAGTTCATCTTTGTGTCAGTCTCTCCAAGTGCAGCTGTGACCTGGTGAACCTTCATTGTTCCTTTCACAGCTTTTAAATCGCCCGCAGATGACAAAAATGAATCAACCCTCAATATGATGTCCTCCTCAACAACCCACAATTTGATGTTTGGACAGTTTTCTTTCCAAATTTTCTCAAGAATAATGATGTTGTTAACATCATATCCCAAGGAAACCATGTTATCCGCTGTACGTTTCAGGCAGCCACCTATCCCATCAGGGGCACCTTTTCCATGACCAGCTTCTGTGAAGTTCCAAATTGCCTTTTTGATCCTGGGGAATTTCTCTTGTAGGTATTTTTCAAGTAGGTAAAAGTTCTTTTTGTTTCGGTACTGAGTGGATGGTGAGTCGGACAAGAAATGGAGAGCTGTAATTCTTTTATCTTGTAGCACGTCTGTCAAAATAGGCTCAAGGTGTGCCCAAATTGCAGATGGATCATGGCGAGGGCTTTCTGACAGTGTGCAAAAAGAAACTGGTTTTATTGAAGTGTTGTCCTCAGTCATGTGGTATGCTACACCAGTATGAAGCGTAATTTCATTCCTTGAAGCACCAAAATGCATTGACTGGACTTCTTTAGCATACTTAAGTGCATAGTTTTCACTAAAATCTATGTGAATTAATGCTTCCTCACAACTCAGATTTTCTTTAAGCTTTCTTAAATACTGGTGCTGATGTCTAATGTTTGCAATGTGGATCATGAACTTCTTAATAGACATTTCCAAATCATCAATGGCTTTTCCAATAGTACTTGTTATTGCATCCTTTTTGATAATCTGAACAGTTTTCTCTTGGTCTTTGATTTTACGTTTTTCTTTATGCAACATCCACTTCTGGTATGTGAAAGTATCATTTACATTGAAGTCATTGTAAGGAATCGTGTTTTCGTTGCAGTCATTACATTTTCTCAACAGGCAAGCCTCGCGATTTTTCTCACAACACAAAATTTCAGCCAATTCTTCTGGGTTCTGTGCATCAATCACCTTACTCTTGTTCAGTTTATCGACTAGCATTTCCATGTTGTGATGTACTCTACACAAACATGTGTCTCTGCCCTTAAGACTTGGTTTGACAACCCAGAACGGACGTAATTTACAATAAAATGAATAACTTATAGAAACACCAGGGTTCTGTCTTCTAAATCGTTTATGCAGCTCGTTCATTGTATTATTGAGGTATCTTTTCTGCTTTTTAATTTTATTTCTGGTAATGAAATCGTTTTTTCCAGGGCTGACGGTGGTATTTTCATCATCATGAAAGAAATGGTCAACTTTTTCCCTGATCCTTTGCTTCAATTTATTCTCATTGTGGGCAACCACAGTACGAATTCGGATAAACGGCAATGCTTTTTGCATCCTATACTTTTTTATTATCTTTCCACTCAGAGACTCCTTCAGGAATTTTTTGGTCTTGTAAGAATTGATGGATTTGAATGTGTGAGCTATTTGTGACTTAATGACTTCTCCTGTGAACAGTTCTCGTCTTACATCTTCATCAACAGTTCTGCCTTGGAGAAAATGTTTAACTTTTGTGCGAGGTGTCATCTGTTCTTCCTTATTCAGTCTTCTTTTCTGTTCAATTTCTTTCTTCAACAGCCTTTCATAACGCTTCCGATATTTTTCAGCTCTTTTCTCACATGCATCTAAATCCAGCTTCAGCCTTTTCAGTTCTCTCGATTTCCGTACATCATTACGACGCTTTCGTTTCCTTGTTTCAGCTATCCTGCCATCGGAGTTTTTCGACATGACATATAAAGATGCATCGCTGAACTTATTTGTGTCTGGAGTTATGCTACTTGAGGGACGAGTAACAATTTGGATTCGAGGACTTCCATTGGTGAGGTTTGTGTTTGGATCCGGAGTAGCCTGCCTACTTTCTGGTGATAGTGAAACAGGTTCTCCATTTACTAATTGATCAAGTTCTTGACTTGGATCATCAGGGTCACTATCAGAGGGTGTGTTATTCTCTACAAACTGGTTTGTTTGCTGTTGAATTTTGCTTTTCATTCTGTGTTTCTTTTGGCGCACTCTCCACTGTTGCCTTGTAGCCCTTTGGTCTCTTGTTGATTGTTGTGTAATTAGTTTCACTGTTCCCTTGTTTTTTCTTGATTCATATTTTGTTTTCCACTTGGCCTTCTCAATTTCCAATTTTTGTGGGTCATTTTTCAATCTCTCGTACCTTTTCCTTTCAGCTTCTCTCTTTTTCATTAGCCTCTCCTCTCTAGACTGTGTTGTCTTTTTTTTCTTTCCTGCCATTATTAGTGATGACTCTGAAAGAAATTATTTAAACTGATGTCAAATTTGATGGCTTTATTTTAATATTATTTTTATTTAATTAAATCAAACTGAATAATTCAGTGTGTTCCAAATTGCATAAATTGTCCAATAAAGGTAATTAAAAATGTAATTTAGGTTTAGTTAAAAATCTCTTTAGGTATGGGTTTTTTCTAGGTTTTAAATATACCCTGCAGTGCAATATTGAAATAGCCTATGGCCAGATTCAATTTAATGATAATTTTTTTTTTGTGCTATCTTAAATTGTAATTTTGATTATAGTTTGTGGCCAAAATGCTAACACATAGAAACAATTGAAAAAGTTAGCCTATATAAATGTAGGCTGCACTATTTAAGAATTGCTGAATGGTCACCCAGCTCAGTGCTCAAAAGTATATTTTTATGTATTTTATAGGATCAATATTGGGTAAGTAAAAATGGCCTGATAAAAATTGTAAAATTCAGAACTTGGGCCTGATGTAAAAGCTCCATTACTCTGTGATAGTGCACAGCAGCTGTATAGGCTTACAAATCGAATGTACACAATGAAATTGATCCGAATTTGTTCCCTTCATGTGATAAGTGTCACTCTCCTGGCTGATAAGTCACGCTCCTGGCACAAGAAATACCAGGAGTGTGATATTATTGCCAGGAGTGTGACAGCCAGGAGTGTGACATTTGGATGGATTAGGCCTAATAATCAAAGCCTAGGGCAAAAGTTGAGATTACAAATTTCTGTCAGGTGATGACATTGCTTAATGGCACATAATCATAGTTATTTCAAAATATTTGGGTTATTATTTGTTATAAATAAGTTAACCAGGAGAATGACAGCAAAATATGTTACGAACCTGAATTTGGAACTTCCCAATTTGATAAAAACACAAGGACAAGTAGCTCTTCCACAGTACTCTACAGCTCAAACAAGATGGCTGAAAGAAACATTGTTGCCAGATAACAAACCAAAAAATCCTTTTCTTTCACTGTAAATATTTAAAAAATTCCTTGAGCCAGGAGAGTGACATGAAAACTTCGGACCCACTTTGAAGTGGTGTAACAGGATCATGTCAAATGATTAAATTTAAAAAAAAAAGTTTTTTTATACCTTCAACTATGTAAAAATGAATAATATTAATGAAACTTATGTAATGTTAATGATAACATTTTAAATGAGTATAGTTTGTTTTAACAAAAGATCCGGACATACCAGGAGAGTGACTTTTAGACCCTTATACATATTTTATATTAAAAAATAATTAACTATTTCTTTTTGTATACATTGGGATGGCTAGAGGTCAACTGCTTCTACAAATTAAAAGAAAAGTAAACTTCTTAAGTCAAGTCATTCTTGAGTTATTATACTTGGACATGATATTGCTAGGTTTTTGGAGAATTACCCAAATATATGTTTGAAAACTAATTAAATAAATACTGTGTAAATAACTTACATAATATGGTGATATCCACTACACTCCAACCAAGCAGCTGTTTAGAACTAGAAGTCATTTGTTGATATTTTGCCAATGAATGGATCTTCTTCAGTACATGCTTCTTTTCCAATAACATTTTGTAAAAGTTTACACAATTGTGATTAAAGTTCACCATTAACCAACATACCTTTCAAAGTTTGTACTGAAGAGCATTCTTGTCATTTGTCCACAAAACTTTTTTAGACACTTGTCATGTACAGAAACACTCGTTCAGTGGGAGCATTAATTCCAGGTAAACAGAGGAAATACTCAAATATTTTTTAAAATTGGAATATGGCACATTGTTGAATTTGAAATGTGAAATAATTTCTACCCAACAATGGCATAGTTCAGAGAAGGTGTTGCAGTAATTCTATGCTGATACATCAGTCACAAAAAGGGGACATTTTGACATCCCATTTTAAGTTTTAAAAGAATCAGGACAGAGAATAAAAGAAAAGGGACTGACTGTTCCTACTAATACGGGATGCCTGTTCACCTTATCTTAGAAGGGAACTGCATAGATTCTTAAAGCTACATTCAGTAAGAACTTAGTTGTCATTTATTACTTGAATCACAAATTAGGAGAGACTGTTCATGATGTAGTTGATGTTCATTCAGAACCTTGACTCATTATACAAAATGTTTTCAACTAGTCCCTAAACACCAGGGAGGGCGATAGGGATGGGCAAGAAATGTTCACATATCATCATCCCATAAAAAGCTGATTTAACTTTGAAATTAGAAAGCAAATGGAATTACTAGAGATCTTGAAACAAGAAAAATGTGACAAATTGAATACTGCTATGATTAGAAACAGCTAGTGGGCTTAGGAGGCGCAATAGTATGCAGGGTATGGTCAAAATGAGATCAGGATTTAGGGTGTGCTTGAGGGCTTCAACTGCGGGCCTTCGCTGGAGAAAAAAAAACTGCTTTGAAAAGTACCACATAAAGAAAATATTAGGCACTTTGGATGTGATGAAAAATGTAGAAATACGTATAACTAACCACCTCGTGTAGCTTGGCGAAAAGTTATAACTGAAACTGTGGAGGGGATTAGGGTCGGATCTTGGTGTTGTAAGCTCTGGGTCTGCGTATGATTGAAATAATCTCTAAAAAAAAACAAATAAAAAACCTTAGCGTTGCTTCCTCCAACAACACAATAAATTATTTCGACTTTTTAATTAGGTCTACATTGAAATTCCAGAAGTATCTATTTCTTTATTTAATTACAATTTTTATATGTATATTTTACATACCTGTCATTTTCAAATATGTACATGGTATTCAAAATAACAACTTTATATTCGTTCTACTAATAAATACTAATAAGAAGCAATCACAATAACCACCACAATACTGAGATATATTAATTTTGATGTAA
Source organism: Lepisma saccharinum (assembly GCF_977018435.1). Taxonomy (NCBI): domain Eukaryota; kingdom Metazoa; phylum Arthropoda; class Insecta; order Zygentoma; family Lepismatidae; genus Lepisma; species Lepisma saccharinum. The sequence continues at coordinate 59,176,467 of NC_139231.1, read as the reverse complement.
CAGTTATGAATTGATAATGGGTGGCTAATTCTATTTAGAAATCCACACATAAATTTAGCCTATCGGTTACATAATTGTGCGATTTTTCTTGTGATTAACTTACGTAGAATTAAAAAAAAAAGGAGGTTGGAAGCAAAGCTTAGTTTTGAGGGTGTCAGAGAACTAATCAATCACGATGAGAATGGTTTATACTTATTTGTTTTAAGTCGAATTTTATGTTCAGATAGGCTAATCGGGACTAAACCTACAGTTTAAAGTGGAGTTCGAACCAGTGTGCATTGGGCTTCCACCAGGGGAGGGGGCAGTAGAAACCAGAACCTCTTCATTATAAGGCGACACCATTATGCCAATGTAGAACAAAATATACAGAAGAACTGACAGGGAGCGTGTTATATTATCACCATAAAATATGTGTTCATTTAATAGGATGTATTGCCAGAGACAAATATTTGAGACTTTCGGAAAAGCAACATTATTGTCACGGAGTTAGCTGCCTTGATCCAACAATGAAACACTGTGAAATTGAAACTACCACCTCAACTTTCAAAGTGGTATGAACTAATGAAACTCCACTATTGGAAGAGTAAGTTGTTGCTGATTCGACTGATTTGTTCTACACTTTTCTGCTAATTTTGGCTGATTGTGACAATGAGGTTCAATGGTGATTAGATGAAAGTGACAAATACACGCAGACATTGAAAATACAACCCCCCACAAATTATTGTTTTGACTGTGGTTCCAGGTGCCAGAGACTCATTCGCCTGCAAGATTAAAGTATCGAGGGGCTGTGCAGGATAGAGGTTGACATTTTTGCACTTGAAGGACAATGTGTGATGCAACCAATTCAAATTTATTTAACTACATTGACATGAAGGAAAGAATGTGATTAGAGTGTATGGCTGCGCACACACAAAACACTTATTTGAAATAATTGTGTCCATGGGAGAGAAAGAAGTGAAACAAGATGCGAGAATAGATTAGAAAAGAAGGAGGAAAGACACCAAACACGCACACATGTGTGTGTTCATGGCAGTTAAGAGAAACATTTGAAGAATGGAATGAGAGAAAGTGAAAGGTAGAGAGAGGTAACAAGCTGAGAAAGGAAGATATAAGAAACCATTAGGGAGTAAAACAGAAAAATGAAAAGGAAAGGGAAAAGAAGTGAAGGGAAATCGGGAGTGTAAGAGAGAAGGGGATACCTCCTGTGCATATGTGTCTTACATATGTGTATACAGGGTGGTGCAAAATTCCGTTTACAACGCTTGGGAGGTGAATCGCCAAGTAGAAACAAGGAAAAAATGCCATGTGAAAAAATGTCGAAATCGGCACCGTTTGCGAGTGACAGGCGTGCGAAAATCGCCTCACACCATGTGTAAAGTACAATAACTCAAGAAGGAAGAAAGATATCAATGTCGGATTAAAATAATACAAATAAAGTCGTGCCTGACAAATACAATGGTGCAGCAATTGAGGCCCAGTGTAAATTGCGCAAGGGGATTCTCAAAGAAAGTGGGGAATCCCCTGATGGAAAATATAGGAAATTTACTACTATTTTCAACATAATGTTGAGATCGGAATGTAGGCAGTAAAAAATGACGACGTATGTCCACATGTCCCATTACTGCTGGGACACCGTCCCACACCCGGGAAAAAAGAAAATAACTGAAAATCTTCTGTTGTACACGGTTCACACTGCGGTACGAAAAGAAAAGAAACCAAGTTGTCGCAAGTCCCACTACTGCTGGGACACCATCCCAAATGGAAAAAAATACCGGAAAATCATAAAAAAAAATGTTTTCAATCCCTTAATGTTGACACACTACTTTGCAGTACGAAAAACAAAAGTTAAACAATGGCTACATGACATCAGGCTGTACATACTACAAGAGAGCTCCCTAAAGAATGTGCGTAATCCTCGAAGGAATGAAGACGGAGAATGGCGAGAAAACGCACACAATGGCATGTAACATTTCCAGGCACAGCACATCTTGAAGGGATTCCATTGAGAAGCGCACAACCTCCGCACATACAGATCGATGGTATGAAGTACAGCGATCTTCAGCATCTTCACTCGCACCTTTCACTAAAGGACACTATGCGGTGCTGATAGGGGCTCACAATCACCGGTATACTCAGAGACGTTGTTGAAAATGTCCGCCATTGACTTCAAGACAAAGATGGCATCGGCGAAGCACTGATTATCTGGTATGCACAAATACCTATGGCATGTCACCAATTGTCCCAGTAGCGGCACTAACACGAGCAACGAGGTCCTGAGCACTTTCCACAAGGGTTTCATTCACGAGCCTTTTCATTTCTCCCCATACAAAGAAATCCAGTGGTGTGAGGTCGGGGGAACCAGGTGGCCACGGTAAAGGTCCACCCCTGCCAAGTCAATGATCGCCGAAAATATCGTTGAGTAAGGCCCTGGCTCCCCGGTCGAAATGTGCGGGGGCGCCGTCGTGTTGAAACCAGATACGTTGTCTACCTGCCAGTGGCACGTTTTCCAAAAGTTCGGGTAATACGTCATGTAGAAACACCCGATAATTCCCACCACACAAAGTAGAGGGCAAAATTGAACGGGCCTATCAAGTGGTCACCTACTACGTGACGCCACACATTCACTGCGAACCTATGTTGATGATGGCGCACGATGATTGCATGCGGATTGTCCATATCCCAGACGTGGCTGTTGTGGCTATTGAACATGCCGTCCCTGGTGAACATTGCCTCATCGGTCCACAAAACTATTGTTGGGAAATCTGGAATGGCAAGAGGTTTGTTGCAAGTACCATTGGGAGGAATTCCATGCGTAGGGGAAAGTCCATTGGGCAGTATGTGGTGCACCTTATGAAATTTATATGGGTGCAATCCCTCCTCCTGAAGAACGCGGAACACATTGCTATGGTCGGTTTGTCGCGTACGAGCAATGACACGTGTGCTGGTGCCAGGACGGTCTCGTATCGCGCCCGCAACACGTCCTCTTCAAATTGCACAGTGCGCACAGTGCGGGGTCTTCCACAATCCCACCTACGGGGTAGTAGAGATCCAGTTTCACGCAGTCGAGCATCAAGTCTTTGAAAGAGTGCATGTGTTGATAACCGCCTATTGGTTCGTGAAACGAACGCCGTGCTTCACGGCTGTTTCGGTTTGTCTCTCCATAAACGAGATGCATATCAGCAAGCTCGTGGGTAGAGTACTCCGCCATTGTCCTGTTCGAGAACTGCCCAGCAACAGGGGCACTTTCCCTCCGAGTGACGGATCACAACTACCGTCATTAGCACCCACGTAATGTCACACAGGTCCACGCAGTTGTTGCAAACCGAGAAAGAACACGGGAATACGTACTCTACGTACAATATTCCTTGGCGCAATTCAACCAGACTAAACTCCACGCTGCGACACGCAGAACAGACATGAAGAACAACGGTCGACTACACTCTGTACGTAGTATCCACCAACGCTAATACGTAACAGGTGACCTACAGTTCCAGCGTCTCTAGTGGGGCTTTCTGTATCAATTAGCTGAAATCAATCTCAGCGTAATCTGACGGCGTAGCGTCATTATCGGGTCAATTTCCTATTTCCCGAGTGTGGGACGGTGTCCCAGCAGTAGTGGAACATGTGAACATACGTCGTCATTTTTACTGCCTACATTCCGATCTCAACATTAACGTTATGTAGAAAATAGTAGTAAATTTTCTATATTTTCCATCAGGGGATTCCCCACTTTCTTTGAGAGTCCCCTTGCGCAATTTACACTGGGCCTCAATTGCTGCACCATTGTATTCGTCAGGCACGACTTTCTTTGTATTATTTTAATCCGACATTGATATCTTTCTTCCTTCTTGAGTTATTGTGCTTTAAACATGGTGTGAGGCGATTTTCGCACGCCTGTCACTCGCAAACGGTGCCGATTTCGACATTTTTTCACATGGCATTTTTTCCTTGTTTTTACTTGGCGATTCACCTCCCAAGCGTTGTAAACGGAATTTTGCACCACCCTGTATGTATATATATATATATATATATATATATATATAATATGGTCTTACAATTATACCTGCCCACCCTAATTTATCAATATGCAGCTTCTGCGCACCTGGTCAAAAATTTCTGGCGCCGCTTCTTCTAAAAAACAAAATTATTTGGAATCTGCTGCCAACTTAAATGTAGAACTTAGATGGGTTTCTTCTTTAGTTGCTGTGGTGTCAGACTTTCCTGCTCTTTTAGAATGTAAGCATGCATGAAGCCATGACAAATCTTATGCATCTGGAGATCAAGTTAAATTCCTTATATGTGTGTGTAAAACAATAAACGTAGTGATTTTTATAGCACTGCAGAGCAAAGGAAGAAGCTCCTAAATGATGAAAGGTAAAATGATTCGGTATTCATTTTAAGTTTGATATCATTCAGTGCATCTTATGTTAATAAATTCTGTTTAATGCTCCATGTCACAAACCAAACATTAGTTCCTTTCTAACCGCAAGTTTTCATTCCCTAGCTCTGTGGTGCGGGGCTTTCTATTTGGAACTTTACATACATAGGGGTTAATGAAGTGAAACGGGTCTTACTAGAAGTCCAACACATCGAAACAAGAGCCAAAAAAAAAAAAAAAAAAAAAAAAAACATGGATGGAACAAAATTACTATTTACTTTGGGGCCACACACAGACAAACACTGAAGTCACTGAATAACAGCAAAAACTTTGACATTTCCTTTCATAAGCTGCACACACACACATGCATGTACATACATATAGATAGAGAGGGCCTTTGCTAATATTTTGCGGGAAGGCCCAAAATTTGTAGATCCGGCACTGTGAAGATGGATGGAAAATTGATGAAATAGATTAAGGAAAAAGCAGAATGAGAAATTCGTGCCTTTACCAGAATTCGAAATTTGGTCCTGTAGAGTGTACTGAGACAAGACAAGAAACAAACATTCACAACTCGAGACGAAACCAAGAACGAGAAATAGACAGTTACGCCATGAAATAGTCTGAGTCCACTATTTTGCACGAGGAATTTTGAGAATAACAACAATTAATCAGATGGGGATAAGAAAAGGAGGAGATATAGAACGAGAAATTGAAGCTATATAGAGAGGGGGCAGGGAAATAAATAAAGAGAAGGAAAGATGTAATGAATGAGATAAACAGGAGAAAGAGTTTTACGGTGGATGAAAGATGGTAAAGGAAACAGAGGAAATGAGAAAAAAGTGATAAAATGAATACATGAAGGATGAATTGAGATAGAAATAATAAAAGTGGAAAGAAAAGATGAAATAGAGAAACTAAGAAAGCAAGGTAAAATTATAGAAACAAATAGGGGAAGGAAGGTAGAGGTTAGGAAATAAAAGAGGAGAGAGAAACAGAAGATTCTTAGGAAAGATTCAATTAATTTTTGATGAAAGATATGTCCCTAATAAAAATCCAAAAAGAGAGAAACAGAAAAAAGAGATAAGATGTCAGAAATAGAGAGAATCTTAGTGTCTATTATCACCGAAGAAGAGCCTAGCCATGAATATTTTGTCTACATTTGAGCTAACACAAACAAAATTCTATGTCAAATATTTATATTAATATTTTAGTAATTTTAGGCTGTTACAAATGTACAGAATCTATGAAAACGTACAGCCAAAATTTCGAAACCTGTCAACCAGTGGCGTAAGGGCAGTTTACTTTTTCTTGGTAGACATCCAGGGCTTAGCAAAGTGGGGGGGCAACTGCTGTATTGCTGTCAACTGAAAATGGGCAAGGAGCAAAGGCAGGGGAAGGGGGGTTTCAACTCGTGTTGGTGTCAAGCAGGGACGCCGACTTGTCAAAATTATTGGGGGGGGCTCTGATCACTGAAATAAATGAAAGAATGACTCACTCCCTCCCTTTTTTAAAATAAAAATTATGTCTTTGTATAGCAGTTTTTAAGCAGCTATTATATTCCTCATGCAAATGAAATGTAACATGAAAAACGTTTAGAAAATGTTTCAAAGTCTCTTTATGTCTTTTGTGTATGCTCATTTCTTTTTTAGATAACAATTAACATTTTTATTGAAAAGTATGAATATACATTAAGAGACCAACTTAACAGTTTTATGCCGGCCTCAGTAGCCGAGCGTGTTGGGTGGTCGACTCAACTCGCTTTCATCTGGTGGTCTCGGGTTTGAGTCCTGGCGAGGGCATGGGTGTGTTTTAATGTCTGCAACAGACATGTGACGAGTTGCAAATAACCCATAAAATAAAAATTATTTACAATATTTAACAGTTTTATTTAATTATTTACATAAATGCTAACACAAATCGCAGGAAAATAGTTTTACTTTTTTGTTCTTGCTACAATATTTTACATTTTAAATTTAATTTTGCAATAATAAAAAAAATAGCATGTACACTAAGATATAAAGTGACATACAAAAACATATGAACATGATTTAAAAATAAAGCAAAAGTTGCTCTACGCAGTGGGTTATTTTTTTATGAACTCATTAACGAGCGGTCTCGGGTCCAAATTATCAAGCACAGTTTGATGTATGTGGAGTACCGCTAAACTGCTTAGTCTATTCTGCCTAATTGTAGATCTAAAATATGTCTTTAGTCGGCTAATAGCACTGAATGACTTTTCGGCTGTGGATGTCGTCACTGGCACAGTGCGGAGGACCATCAAGCACAGTTTGATGTATGTGGAGTACCGCTAAACTGCTTAGTCTATTCTGCCTAATTGTAGATCTAAAATATGTTTTTAGTCGGCTAATAGCACTGGATGACTTTTCGGCTGTGGATGTCGTCACTGGCACAGTGCGGAGGACCATCATGAATTTGGCTCTTGGAGGGTGCTATCTTCCAAAAGAAACTTCCTCATGTCACGCATGGTAGTTAGAACCATTTTCTTCCGTTTGGCGATATCACCAAGCATGGACATGTGTAAGGAGAGCCTATCGGCATCCAAATCTTGGCGAAAGAATTCTCGTGTTTGCTGAAAGTTTGTCGTACAACTGTTCACAGCTGAGATACATTCTTTCTCTATGGCTGTTACTTTTTGTAGTCCTGTAGATTCATGTCCTTGTTTAACACGTGATTTTGCTGTGTCACACACATCAGTGTATATTGATTTATAATACTATTTTGGAGTGGAACTTGTGATGTTAAGCAGCATCAGGATTTTCAAGTCTCTTAGGGACGTGACGTTGCCGGGGCAATTCTGGCTCATCAACGAGGCTGGGATTGCCCTCTGTGCATTTCGGCCAGAACTGCTCAAAACACATTCGCTTTTCTTGAAAGATGTCAGACAAGTATTTTAGTTTTGATTCCACTTCTGTAGCACCAATGCGTGGAGTCTGGATCTTACAGTTTACCTCTTCTATTGGATCCATCACATGGCAGTAGAGGGAGAGAAAGAAAAATGTCTTGAAGTGAAGCATTGTCTCCAGGTATCCAGCACATTTTGATGCTGCGTCAGTAGAATCTTCTTCAGAAAATTTCTCAAGAAAATTGAGAAGGTTTTCATAGTTCCTTAAGATCAGTTGCATACTGGAGGCTCTCAACGTCCACCAACGAGGGCAAAGTGGTCGCAGTCCAGTATGACCAGCCTTCTCATTCACATCAATAATATTCCTAAATATTTGCATTCTTTTAGTCTTTAACAAGTCGTTGTCTAAATTCATTATGTCTGATTAATATATGTATAATAGTAAATAATAATTATATCAGTGGCGGTCCCTCCATGGAACAGAGGGAACAGGTTGTTCCCTCCTACTTATCGCCCATTGAATCTATTTTAATTATCTATATTAACATAATAAGAACACTTCTTTCTCCCGAAATCAACACGCCGAAGAAAACTTTCAACGTGACTGGACGTTGGTTTACTTCACCTACCCTCGTCGTCTCTATCTACCTTGGTTCCACCCTCTAGTGCCTGACGCCGAGTATTTCCGACCACGCGCGAAGGTAAACGATCCTCATGGTTCCATCTCACCTCCCCCACCCAGTGATGCCAAAAGCAGGGAAATTTCCCTCGGCACAGGGAAATTTGAGGGTGGAAAGGGAAAAGGGATATTTAATGAAAAATAGCTAAAAAACCGAAATTCAAACTCACATTTTCGTTTCATTCTTTTAAAAAGTTCGAAAATATTTTTTTCAGCGTGTACTTTTTCCAAATGAATAGTTAGCAATAATGAAACTTTTCAGTAAGCTTTCTTTCTCCCTGTTATAGGTGACCTTGACCGGTCAGTGTTATATTTGTTGCGTTTCCTAGAAAGGCCTCAAGACAAGGGTCGCGCTGCACCTGCGAAGAATTTTCTGACGCGATTTTCAACTTCTTTCATTGTTCCATCCAACATTTCAGAACGTGTCTTAGTGGCTGTGTGTGACTTTGTGTGTCCTGTCTCATTGCAAGGAGAATTTAAGAGGTGACTGATAGGACGCTACCGGCAACTCCAAAAAATGTTAGAAAACGTCGTGGGGATTTATCTGCGGATGAAAAGATATCTGGGAAACATGTCTTCAACATCCACACCCATGATTTTTATAAGAGGGAGTCAACAGACGAAACATAATTATGAAACAGCTCTCGTGTGTATGTGTGCCTAAATTATGGTTTCAACAATTTTTACTAAATTGTAATTGTCAGAGAGTTCCTGTTTTTCTTTTATTTTTACAGAAAAATGGAGAAACGTCGTAAGAAATGTAAATATGTGTGTTTTACATAAATGCTTTTTAGTTATGAAAATTAAATTAGCAACATAAAGCTAACATTGTTTCCTGAACTTGTGATTGTCTCAGAAATATTTGCACTGTGAGTGAAGCGAGTATTTTTTTTTCCTTTGAAAACCAGAAAAATATTGGGTAATAATAATTGTTTCCTAAATCCTTGAATATCATAGAAATGTTTGTATCCCAAGTGAGGCGAGTGGGAAAATTTTATCTTTTTCCCCAGGAAAATTTGAAAAACCTAGAGTACCCAACCCCACTTGGGTGCCCCCCTGTTATCTTCTCTTGTTCGAGAATATCTTCCCATTACTTCACACTTTTATGATTTTCATAAATATTTAATAATAATAGTAATAAAGTTTGTTCCTCAGGCAAAACAGGCGTCAAAAGAAAAATATTAACAGCAGGCTAAGCTTTGACAATGGATGGGTTTCAAAGTTCGACAATCATTGCGCAGCAGACAATTTTTTTTTGGTTTGGGTATTTTTTCAATACATTAGTGTTTTATTTTAAAATTCAAATGTTTTTATTTTAGGATAATTATATTATGAAACTTTGATCAGTTTCTAGTATTTTTTTCAATGGGGGGTTTGAACCCACTAAACCGCCTTATATACGGTCCTGATTAACAGCTATAGTAATACAAGGATACAGCTTCAGATGTGTTTTGAAAATCGAGGGAAATTTAGGTCCAAAAAGGGAAATTTTACACTGGTAAAAGGGAAATCCTGCATTCGGAGATTGGCAACATTGCCCGCACCACGGAAGCTTTCAGGGGGTGCTCGTTGCTATGTGAAGTACGTATGCATTACGTCACCTGGGAGGATCGGGTTTGACGGTGCTCGTTACTATGTGCAGTAAGTTTGGTGCGGGGTACATTTAGCCAGCCCTGGCCCAAAACCATGGTAACGGTTGAAGTTTTTGCTTGCGATGACGTGTGACCGGCCAAGTGAATCCATCACTTCAATGTAAAGTCACGTGAAATGACAAAACGACAGTGTTGCAGTATGCAGATATTAAACACCAGAACAAGAACAATGTCTAGATGAGGATGTGTACTACAGGCTGTGGAAAAGGAGATGTGATAGCCACTAAGGCGGGAACTTTAAGTCACATACCATGAAGAAGTAATAGGATCTGAGCTGATTATGTCCTTTGCGATTAGTCGCTTCATTAAATGATTTACTAAATCTCATCAATTTACATTGTCGAGTTTATTATTTGTGTTCTTTTTGGTTTAGGTTCAATATCTTCTCCGTAGAGAAAGTTATGCTCATTTCTTTGTTTTTCCTTGACCCTGTACATCCAGGGCCAAGGAAGTCAGTAATAAGGTGTGTTATATACAGTGTACACCAGGGCCGGCGCTAGTAATTTTGCCACCCTGGGAGGTAGCGGCAGATGCCGCTCCCTCTCGAACCCCCCCCCCCCTCCCGTCAGTACGTAGCAACGGTAAATTGAAAATTAATATATTCCTAAGTAAAACATCAAACTATAAAATAAATAATTTTATTATACTATTAACCAAAAAGTTGTATTAATCATTTTACACATCGGTAAGAAGCCACACTTGGTTTCTACTGCAGAAATTAAAGACTACACATCGAAAGGTGGAAAAAATCTGCCCTTGCATGTTGACCTGAGACTGCAGTGGCGTTCCCAGGATTTTCGAAAGGGAGGGGTTACGTACACTATTTTTGGTAGTCATCCCTCATTTTGCCATCTTTTCCTACATTTGACGTTCTTTTTTTAGGAATACTGGGCCAACGGGAAGGGTTATAACTCCCACCAACTTACCCTTGGGCACGCCACTGCCTGTGAGAATGAAATATTACTTTATGCCAAGTTTGCGTGAAAGCAAAGTTGTACAATATTACATTTCATGTTAGGCAGACTTTGATATATTCGCGGAAACATGTGCACTGAAGAAAAAAATACAAGTGCATAGCGTAGTGTAAATATAGCGTACATAAATGCTCATTTGAACTTTTCTTTTCTGGTATACACAGTACATTAAGTTCAACGTACTTGGAAGATGTATCTTGTAATAAATAATAATAACAAGTGGTGTGCGGTATCTAGAAAAGTCGGGACCGGGAACGGAAAGAAAAATTCTGTCCCGATCCCGACTTCAGCAAATGACTTCCCTACTTTTCTGGATCCCGAGCAGTCGGGAAATACCGAATGGTCATTTCAAAACGGTATTCATTCTTTTCTTTTCTACATTGCAAGTGCCTGGAACTTATCGGAAATTGTTAGTTTTCATTCCAGAAATACAAAGACAACCACTTAAGGTGAAAATGACGTGTAGAATTTGAAATTTCCAGAGCGTCGGAAAATTTCGGAAATTTCCCGTCCCGAAAATTTACCTAGTCGAGAAATTGCGAATATTTCCCGTCCCGAATGACGCGATTTAAAAAAAAAATCCCGTTCCGATCAATAATATTCTGTCCCGCATAACAATAAGTACCTATCGATATTTATTTTCAATTTGTCTAAAGCCACAAAATGTAAATGGGTGGGAATGCTCATTTGTGTACTCGATTTCGTGTGTTCAGTTTCTGGTATGGTTTTCCTATCTGCATAGTGCAACACTAGCGCATACATTTGGAATTCATTTCATTGATAAATTCACTTCTTACCGTCGTTTCGTCATCACGAGTAAACAACGGACTGGCCCAACCTTTACTTCTAATAACCTTGCATTTAGCTACTAACACGTCGCAAAAATCAGAACAAGCAGGTTATTGATTTTGTCGCATTCGATATATTTTTATTGTATTATTTCTCTTGAAATGAGATTGTTTTGTTCATTCCACCTATAATCATGCCTAATTGTGCAGTAACAAGCTGTGAGAATTATAACCAAAAAACTAAAGGAAGTGATATAAAATATCATAGATCTCCTGCTGATAATCGTGTAAGTAAACAGTGGATTCGTGCTTGTGATCGAGAACATAATATTAATATTAAAATACGAGAGTATGCAGTGCCCATTTTTGTAAAGAAGACTATGTGCGAGATCTAAGAGCAGAACTTCTGTGTTTGCCAACAAAAAAAGTACTGAAGCCAACTGCAGTGCCATCACTAAAATTACACCATATTACTTCAGTGCAAAATAATAGAGAATGTGGTGTAGCAAATTCTCCTGAACCTTCCTCTTCAAAACATGAATCATTTTTAGGATGTGCTGATAAAGACTGTGGCGATGTACACTACGAAAGGTGTGAAATAAGAAAACGTTCCTTAAATAAGCTAAATACTATGTCGCCGAAAAAAAGAAAAATAGACGTAGGTACAGAAACTGCTAGCAATGTTTCGTTGTTGGAAAACACTATTCATCGCTTACAGAAGAACAACACACGTTTACATAAAGAAATTAATAAGTTAAAGATTACAAACAAGCTCTTGCAACTTGCTTTAACCAAAAAAACTAAAGAAGTTCAAAATCTTCAACATAACCTAACCGACAATGTAACAAGAAAACTCACGAATATCTTGGGGAAAGTGTGTAATGAAGAGATTATCACCCTGCAATCTAAACTTGGGCCAAATTACGAATTCAAAGGACATAATTAATTCTTCAGAGAATAGTTTTTCTATTAACTCTGTCCATTTAATGATAATCATTAATTAGATTTAACTTGATGTTCACTGACATTAGGGTAATAACGTTGATAATTATATTTCTCCCTTGTACATGTGACATTTAGAACAGGTTAAGATAATATTATATATCTGAAGCATAAATGAAAATATAGCAAATAAGTTACAAGAAATCACAATGAAGGACTGTACAAGGGTATGAATCGTTAAATAGTAAAATTTCATTTTTGGACTTTGTCTTGGATTTTCCTATTACATTTCCAAATACATTTTAGTTGTCTATAACAAGGAAAAACTATTCTATATGCCGAGCTCGTGGCACAAGTATATAGTTCGTCAACTACACCACAAAGAGCTTACTGTTTTAAAGAAAATTTTCCACGAAAGGAGAGTATGACATCCATTGTTTACACTGAGTAGAAAGGTACAAAATCATCCACATTATATTTGTGAAATATTAAATTGAACGAAGTAGTAAAACTTCATTAATGGGCATTATATTTATTTCATACAATGCTCAATATCGTGTACATAATGTTATAAAACCGGAATATACATTTTATTCAAGAAGTATAATTTCCTTTACTGTCGTTATAAGGCAATTACGTGACATTTTACTATCTTGTCTTCGCGATTAGCCCTAAGTGGCAGACAAGCGGAGTGAAACAAATAAAAATAAATGTATGAAACGATCATTTCCTTTTTAACTCTTTCATTCATGCAATTCTTCTTTAGCATGTTAAAATTATAGTATACTTTGATTATAGAATGAAGACATGGTAAATGAAAACATGCGCAACTATCTTTGTAACACATCGATCAGAAAGTTTGAGAAGTATGGATTTTCACAATACGTTTGCGAGTTTTCAATTATGTTACTATTAGTGCCTCCCCGATGGCGTAATGGTAGCGTCGTTGCCTTGTAATCAAGGAATCCCGGGTTCAATACCCGGTGGAGGGACATAGTAGTTCGGATCCCACTTTAAACTGTAGATCTAGTCCCGATTAGCCTTTCTGTGCATAAAGTGGACTGTTGAAACACCAACTCAATCAATCAGTCATGTTACTAATCATTAAAGGAATGCCTCAATACCATCCCGAAGTTTCGATAATTAATAATTCTCCCTCCTCAAAGTAATAAAACACTTTCCCTCTCTGAACCTCGCATAGAAATTATAGCGGCCGTTTGCTTCGGCCAAGCCCCGAACGAACATAACCGAAGGGGCACCGAGCATAACCGATCCTCCCATAAGACGTCACGCGCTCGTGCATGATCGGCAATTTTCGGATGGCGCTACCTTATAGTATATTAAGTTACCTTGGGAAGCTTTACTCTATAGCTGCTCCCTACAAGAGACAGCGAATTCGTTTTCCTTCGAGTTTTTGCTATGTGCTAAAGTTTAATTGCGTCGTAGTGATAGTTTTGAGTGTAGTAAGTCTATAGTTTCCTAATCTCATTGCAGAATTTTGCCTGAAATTCATAACGAACTGGAAAAATCTTCTACAGTTAATCGTCTGCTAAATGCCTTGGCTAAAAGCTGCGAAATAGCTTCCGAGGGAACAGCTCACATCCTCCTGTTCCAGCAGCCCCAAGACCAGGCGCACGCAGAGGCAGGACAAGAAAGCGATTGCGAGCGTAGGTTTGAGAATGTTGTACGATCGACAGGCTGAAGACGAAAGCTTTTAGTTCATTGAACTTTACAGAAAAGACAGCAAACCAAGACCTACCCAACCGAATTAAAAACAAAAACGAAATCGTACACAAGGCATTTTATAAAAAGTTACTACAACTCTGTAAAATGATTAACTGGATACTCTTCCAGCGGCAAATTATTGTTGTACTTGTTTGTTCCTGAGATGGGAGTTTGGAACAGTTCGGGTTTTGTCACAATTTCTACAAATCTAGCGGACGTCATGAAAAAACTCGGCCATCTGAATGCCATTATTGCATTGAGGACGTTTGAATTACAAGAATGCTCAACTCTACAAAAAAGTCAACTTAATCTACAAATAGAGAGATGCAACAGGTTTCAACAAAACATTTTTTATCTATAAACGCTCATAAATTGCTTTTATTATTATTTTCTTTGTTGTGCATCAACAATTTTGTTTTTAATGTTATTTTTACATTATAGTATCATATTCGCTTTAACATTGTTATTGTCCAAATTTTAACGTGCTTCATGTATGTTACTTCTGACAATTTGTAACATATGTATCGTATGTTTATTTGGTCAGGAGGGGTGCCAACAGGGGAGATTTGGGGGTCCCTTCAAATAATATAAAATTCAACATTTATATCTTTTTCCTAAATATATGTAAAAATTTTACACCTTAAATGCACCATATTTAATCCATTAGATGAAGAAAAGAAAGTGTTTAAGGGTATTATCGAAGGGGAGGGGGGTGGAGAAATATCCAACTCTTACATATTAGACCTTAATCAGAGGCGTGGCGTGCATGTAACCGGTGTTACCGCAGGTAACAGCAAAATGTAAAGAAATTAAAAAGTTTTTTTCTCAATAAAATAACAACATTGTTAAATAAGTTAACCGACAGCGTTGCAGTTGAGCGTATATTGCAGAGGACATTTTTTCTGCAGCCGACAAGAGCGAAGAGACAGGCCGTTCCTCTACCCTCAAGAGGCAACAAGAGGAAAGGCCGCCTGCCAATGCAAGGGAACGGTGGGGAAAGACTTGGAGGCAAGTGTGCTAGGGGTTTATTCATATGCCTGTTTAGGGGCCCTGTTGCCGCTGCGTCTTACCGGATCAGCAAGTGTTGTTACATTGGATTTCCAGAAAAGAGCTAAATCCCGCCTAAAACAGGGATACTATTTCTCTGAAGCAACAAGAGCTAGACTGCAAAGCCAAAGCTGGATTTAAGTACAACTGACACCGTTTAGTAATAGACGAAAAGATAAGTACTTGATGCGATTCGTGATTTGGAGAAACCTTGCTCCAAAAAACTAAGTTGGCAACAGTAGTACGTACATCTGGACTTCCTCCCACCGCTGGAGGAGGGGAATTCTGTCGTCTGCTCAACGCAGAAACGTCAAACTGACCCGAATGTGTGGTTCTTCTTCCCCTTCCCACCTCTTTGCAAAGAAACACAGATGGTTGACAAGGCTCGACTACTATTCACTGGATTTTCGCGGTAACTCTCTCATGAGTGGTAGTTCTTTCTAGGAGTGATTGTGGCTAAATAAATCATTGAGCGAATTGAAAAAAAAATCTAGATCAAAGGCATGTTTTTTTTGGGGGGGGCGGTATGGTGGAGATGCCAACGTTTGATGGCCGGTAACACTTTTGAAAAAGTAACGCCACGCTACTGACCTTAATTGACACGGGGGTTCTGGGGGTATTGTGAATTAAACTTTGGGGGAACAGTATCCAACTCCAGGTCTTAGATTATTGCGAGTTTTTTAGTTAGAGGGATTGTGCCTTAAATTGAGGGCAATTACACAGGGTGGGCCAAAAGTCCCTTACCACCCCTTGTAAAAATCATTTTAGTGGAAATTGATGAATAACAACCATGTGTGACCACATTAGGCCTAGGGGGAAGTCATAAGGTGGGGGTGCCCTTGACGGCGGCCATCTTGAAAGCCGCCATCTTGGATACAAGTCCAATTTTGTAAATGGGAAGGTAGGCATGCGATACATGATTTTAGGCTAGAATTTGATAAGGAAAACAATGGTGAAGTCGTAATGTTGAAATCTTCATTTGTTAAAAAGTTACAGGCATTCAAATGTTGGAATCACACTTTTACATATGGTGCTCTACGTGCTCTACGTGAGCGCCCTCCAGCGCCACGCACGTGTGTAGTCGTTCACCCCAATTGTCCATGAGCCTGCTAAGTGTGTCAGGTAAAATATCAGCACAGGCTGCAAAGATCCTTTCTTCCAGGTGAGCAACATTCCTGATCTTCTCGGTGTATACCTTGGCCTTTAAATGACCCCACAAATAAAAATCCAATGGAGTCAGATCGGGTGAACGTGCCGGCCACTCAATGGGACCACGACGCCCGATCCACCGTCCAGGAAATTGTTCATGCAGATAATCACAGACGTTTAATCCATAATGGGGAGGTGCACCATCCTGTTGGAAAAATAAGGGAAATGTGCCATCCTCGGACAACACGGATGGCAGGATGAGATCACGCAACATTGCCAAATAATGATCAGCATTAAGGTTACCAGGAATGTCGAATGGACCAATTAGTTTGGTACCCCATAGGCCGCACCACACCATAACTTTACCAGCTCCTACCAATTTACAGGGGTCAACCCAGTGAGGATTGGTAGCGGACCAATAGCGACAGTTTTGTTTGTTGACCTCTCCTTGCACATAAAAATTCGCTTCGTCGGAAAACAGGATTTTTGAGGCGAATGTGGGATCTGCTTCCAGGCGTCGATCTGGGTCGTCTTCTGATAAATAATGTTGAAGTTGCAATTTGTACGGATGCCAATTGTTTTTCTTTAGGATGCGTCTGATGGATGTACGGCTGACACCACATGCCGCTGAGAGGCGACGAGTACTGCGGTGTGGTGATGTTGCAACAGATGCCAACACTGCGCTGGTTGTGCCTTCGTCTGTTGCAGTAGTAGGTCTTCCAGACCTGGGTTTGTCCGCTGCTGAACCAGTATCCATGAATTTCTGGAAGAGGTTGGCAACACTCACATGAGAGACAGGATGTCGATCTGGGTGCCGTTCATTAAATTCAGCTGCTACAACCCTTGCACTCCTGCCACCCCATGCCCTTATTAACTCTTTCCTCTCCTCTGTGGTTAGTGGCATGATTTAGGCACCTGCAACAAATAAAAAATGAAGGTGTGATTCCAACATTTGAATGCCTGTAACTTTTTAACAAATGAAGATTTCAACATTACGACTTCACCATTGTTTTCCTTATCAAATTCTAGCCTAAAATCATGTATCGCATGCCTACCTTCCCATTTACAAAACTGGACTTGTATCCAAGATGGCGGCTTTCAAGATGGCCGCCGTCAAGGGCACCCCCACCTTATGACATCCTCCTAGGCCTAATGTGGTCACACATGGTTGTTATTCATCAATTTCCACTAAAACGATTTTTACAAGGGGTGGTAAGGGACTTTTGGCCCACCCTGTACAATTATTGTGTATTACTATAGTCTTAGACAGACTATTGAGGAAATTCTAGTGTGGAGACAGAATTAATTTTTTGGAGGAGTCATAATCCACTCTTCAATATCAACAGTAAGTCTAAAATTTTCATGGAAACTTTGGCGAAATCTCAGATTGTGAAGCGATTTCTTTAGTGGAGAGAGAGTTCGAAAATTAAATTTTGGAGACTGCATTTAGCGATATGAAGACCCAGGGGGAAAAACGATGAATGTCGATTTTTCGCCCATTTTGAGATCGCAGCGTCATCTGATAGCTCAGAAGCTGTACTATAAGAATAAGAACGGCCTTGGTTGGAAAACGGTGAGAAGTGCCTGAAAAACGCATTATTATTTTGGCATATATTGACGTATTTATGAATAGAAATACTTGTTTTTGATTTCGTGGCAAATCGTCTCGAATGAACATTCATCGTTTTCCCCCCTGGCCCTTCATTTGATATCCACACGTTTTCAACCCCGAACGTGCCAAAGGGGAAGCTAGAAAATACTAAATATCTCGGGATCTTAAGAAAGTATTGGCATCCCATTAAATTAATATTCTTGAAAGCCTGCAAAGGAATGGATTTAAAGATTTTCTTGCTCGCTTCGATCGCAATGATATGTTACTAGGATGCGTGTTTGGCGCTTGAATGAGGTGAATGTGAAGTTTATATACTATAGCTGCATTACAAGACAAGATATATTCTCGATTATGATGAACGATTTTAGTGGTGGTTTTGAGTGATGGGCACCCCTGTTTAGGAAGGAGGGCAGATCATGTATAGTGTTCAGTAAAGCTAAGAAAGAAATTACTTTCAGTAGACACGCTGTCGTAATTAAATACATTGTGGGGATTACGATATGGTTTAAGGGCACAAATTATATGATTTGGAGGGGAAGTGCCATTGGCCTTGGGGGGACACCCCTGTATTTAGTTCATTTCAATAAGGGTCTACTGTATTACGACGGATATGGGAGGGGGGGGCAAGTGCAGGTCACCTGTTCCCCTGTCTGATTTAGCACCGCACGCCACTGAATTATATACTTAGTATATAGTAATAAGTCGTGTCTTTTGCTGTCTCCGGTCATAGCCACCCTCCCCCAAAGTTGATGGTCTAGAATATTTCAAACATGTATTTAAAGTTAAGTTCAGAGAAGAAAAATAATACGTTATTAAGCAAAATTATTTGGGGGGCTCGAACCCCCCTAAGCCCCATGGAGTCGGCGCCTATGGTGTCAAGGTATACTTAACTTGATGTAAGATTATTCTCAAAGACACGATTGTGTAAATTTCTTGCATCGGACAAACGGCTGAAATTTGCTAGTTCATTTAATTTGAATATTCGTACTTACGTAATCTGCATTGAGAAACATTTGTAAATTTGAAGATATCCGTTTGTCCGATCCGAGAAATTTACCCAAGAGGGTAATGTGAATTAATTTTAAGTGGGTGGGTGCATTTACTGCTTTGTTTTATCCCATAGTTTTTGTTTTTTTTACTGCTTTCATTTTAAAAATTTCGTTTGTGCACTCACCTTAGTACTCCGGCAGTTTACTTCTTTGTAAAGCATATTTGCAAAATATTGAGTTCACTCTTGTCGGCCGTTGTCAACGAACGAACAAGTGTAGACACAATTGCTCATAGAAAGTGTCATAATGAGTGGGAGAAGGCTAGTTCTCTTTAATGTGTGCGCACTAGCCTGTGCGAAATGCGATAATCTGTGAGTCTAAAAAATCTTCTGCATATGTCCTATTTTTTTAAAATTTATTGTCGGCATTAAATGTCTCCTCGTAATAAGAACAATTTTGCCGTGACGGATAAAAACCTAGCAATTAAACAAGTATTCGAATTTCTTTTGGGTATTTTTTTTTAGTATGTAGTTCTATTTGCAAATAAATTCCATTCGATGTAAAATTAAGCTGTTATTAATTAATAATTCTATACATTCACGGAATGTAATCTCTTTGGCAACTAAAGTCGGTATGTGTTGAACCGGAACGCATGAATACCTATACAAATAAACAAGTGACTTATATCATTGTAATCAATGGTGTACAAGTGTTGCGTTCTGCGGTGTCGTCGAAGAAATGAAAGAGCTGAATCAAAAGGGCATGTTTTTCGGTTCCCATCGGACAGTGAATTACGAAGCCTATGGATTAAAGCCATAGGAAGAGAAAATTTTGAACCGACGAAATATTCACGGGTAAGTAAACACAATGAATGTTCTTATCAAGATAAGGAAATACTGGTAAATATGCGATATCGCCCGGACGTATTTTAACTATGTTCGCCGCGCTTTCTTTTTTCGATGAATTTAGGGGTGAAATGAGTGCTAATGGAACCTAACCTAACAGGCCTAACCTAACCTTGTGTGAATGGTTTGTGGGGCTATCCGTGGATGGTTTTTGGGGCTACGAGTGAAAGGTGTCCGGGCGTTATCGCATATTTACCGAAATGCTAAGTTACTTGTCAATGTGGATGAACTCGTGTTTATCCACAGAACAGTTGCAGTATATGATACCCAGCCTACGTAGCAGACTGGTTAACGCGCTAAGAAACTGCTAGAGCTAGGTTCGAATGTTGGCCAGATATTTCATTTTCCTTTATTGGTATCAGTTCGTTATATCGGAGACACTAAAATCGGATATTTTGGGTTTCGTATGGTTCGTACTTACCAATTGTGTATTGTGGAACATATTTGAAGGTGCCATTAAGGTTTTCACACTAAAATAAGCCATTTCTTGAAGAGTTATGGAACGCACAAAGGAATTATACAAAGGAATTAGAGTCAACGAGCGATATGAAAGCGGCTGACCTTGACAAGTCCGCGCAGAGAGAGAGGGACATACATTTCCGCTGTTGCCACCTACTCACCGTTCGAGGTTCTCCCCATTCTTTCAAAATAAAAAAATAATGGCTTACATTCGAACAATTGTAAATTGCCGCTGCACGGCTATTATTGCAACAATCGATACCAATCCTGCACGAGTATTACCAGAAAGATTTAGACAATCGTATTGTGCTGTAAATTAAATGTGTAGAATCTTGAAAGTAAGTGAAAGAAATTAAATATTTTATGGACCATTATTATATAGAGAAAAAGTTCTCTTGCGAGCCGATTTTTATTAAATTAGATTTGAAATAACTTCCAGTGAGAAAGTTACAAAGAAAACTCCAAATTTTAAGTTCGTATAATATTTACAGCAATATGTTATTTGGTTACTGAGAAAACGAGAGAAGAACTTGATTCATTCTGTCGCGGTGCGGCAAAGGCAACTTCGTTTGCCGCAGATATCATGTGCCAGTCTTGTGCCACTCGCAATAACAAAACAACTGTCTGGCATGCATAACATGAACTGAAAATAAAAAAATAAAATGCCATTTACTTACATAACGCTCATTTCGTACTGCTGTCAACCTCGTCACTTGATTCAAGTTCTTCGGAATCCGTGTCTTGCAAATTTATAATGACTTTCTCGATGACATCATCTCTGACTATTTCACGCTGGAAGTCATCTTCTTGTATTTTTACTGCGTGAGCCACACAATCTGCCCACTCGGAAACACCTATTCCGTCTATTGCTTCGTGAGTCAGTTTCTGTACGTCGGCAATTTTGAAAGTCTTGTTCTTGTCAGCTACGTACCCCTTCACCTGGGCCCAAATCATTTCAGTCGGGTTGTACTGGCAATGATAAGGTGGGAGACGGACAACTCTGTGACCATATTCTCTTGCTATTATATCGATTTCGTAACTTTTGTGAGTTGGTGTATGATGTTTCACCAACAGCAACAATTCTGCTCGGGTTTGCGTGCTTGTGTGGGGAATGTTCTTGTTACAGAGCCATGCCATAATATCTGCCTTCCTTGTATTCGAACAAGGCGTTTTATCCACTTGCAAGGAATGTATGCTCACGTTGTCCATTACAATCACGGATTCGGGAGCGAGAAACGGCAAGAACTGCTCGCAAAACCACTTTCGAAACATGGCAGACGTCATTTCTGAATGATAGTCAGTACTGTTTGTTTTGGAGCGGAAAACCAATTTACTTTGGGGCACAAAGCCTGTAGCAGCTGAACCAGCATGACACACTATAAGACGAGCACCTTTTCCTAATGGCACCTTTAACCCACCAGAACCATCACTCATTCTCCAGCAGCTCGTCTTCGTGTGATTCTGGTTGACCCAGGTTTCATCTAAATAGTATATATTTGCAGTAACAGCTTTCCTGATTTCGTGCATGGTTCTGAGAAAGATCACTCTCGCAGCTACAACATCACCACTCTCCATTAAAAATTTCCTCCCATCGTTGCCTTTCCTATATCTGAACCCCATGTTTTTCAAAATTTTTAACACTGACCACGTACTGCCTGCAAACCCGATAGCTTCCTTCAATTTAGCCCTAAGTTTCACTGCAGTAGGAAATTCGCCATTTGCGTACATATCAAATATAATATTACGCAATACCCCTTTATCAAAATCGTCCAAGTGCGTAACATTCTTTCGCCGATTACGGCGTTTGCCAGGCGAGCGAAAAGAAACCGACCCTGTATCGCCGATCGACGACCTGGCTTCCTTCGCAATCGTCTGAACTGTTCGCAGACCTATCCCACATGCAGCCGCTGTACGCCCCTGACATTTGGTAACACTGCTTCCTGACGAACACAAGGCACTGTCTGCACTGCGAGATTCACTTTGGAAGAACTGATACACTTTGTACACCATATCTCGCGCTTGTTTGTGTAGAATACGACGCTTAGGTGTTTCTGTAGCCATCTTGCACACGTATATTGACAAATTTTTGTGATCACACTGAAGAAACATGAACAGTCACAACGAAAACCAAACCGATTCTTGCCGCTCGTAAAACAAAAGAACGACATCGCGCGTTTTGCACGGCAGTCTCCACCACCTCCTTTTGCTACTGCGCATCGAGGCTTGTTCAAGGTCAGCCGCTTTCATATGGCTCGTCGACTCTAACACATACCCTCAAATTTATGTGGGTTCCCTCCCCCAAAATGTACAAAATTTTCATTTCAATCAATTCAACAATATGACACTGCTACTACATTAGTTTAACAGTTACGAGACAGTCTGATATGATATGATATGATTCATTTCCATCCACTTGATCTTATAAGTACAAATAGCACTATGATATGGGATAGGTTAATTACATGTATGATTTGAGTACAAAGGAATTAACACATACTTATGCATATTAAAAAGTATAAAAGAGTATAGAAGAACTTAAAAAATAGAAGAAAAATCAAAGGTTATGGCTATCCTGTAAATTTGAAGAAAAGTGTGTCTAATATAACGAACTGTTATATCTCGCCCTCCTGCAAAACATAAAAAACTCGAAACAATCTGAATTCATATTACGAACAGCGATGCCAACCACTGAACACGATAAGTCTGTAGGCATGTCACAAACGGACCGAATTTCAAGAATGTACGCTTTAAGAATCCCTAAAAATATCTTACAAACAAGTGTGGTAGCCTGTTTTCCAAAGTTGTTTATAAATTTGGTAAAACTTTGATAGCATCCCAACGGATTTCTTCATTTTTACACAAGAAACTACTTGCCGAAATGAGTTTCTGTAGCATTTAGAAGTGCTTGTTGGTATTTTCTTTCATCGAGAAAAACTGATGTTTTCCATTTAGGCTAGGCCTATTCTAAATGGAACGAAATGAGTGCTAATGGAACCTAACCTAACAGGCCTAATCTAACCTTGTAGCCATACCTTGTTACTCTTTATGTCAAAAATTGAACTTTTTTCGTGAAAAAAGCAAAATATCACCTTGAAGAATCTTTCGCAATGCAGAATAGGTAAGTACGAATGTTAAAAATAACCAAATAAAAGAGTGAGAGGTGTTGGGAAGCTATCAAAGTTTTACCATAAATTTTAGTATTAATGGCTTTTGTAACATTACATGCTATTTAATCACGAAGGAAACATATCATGTAGTAAAAAATATGGAAAACTGCATCCTAATAACGTGAAAGACCAGTGGCGTATTTAACCCATTAGTGCATAGTGTGCAATATATTGTACATTCATTAATATTCTTCTATTCTTCTATCAAATTCTTAAAATGATTCTGTATTTGTATAAGATGGTTTTTTGGAACATCCAGAATCACAATTTTAATAACATCCTGGCAATTGTGATTGTTGAAGCTGCAGAAGAAGAAGAAGTTTTAAAATTGGCTCAAAGAGATTTTCAAGTAACACGCACTGGGTAAGCAAATTTCAAATTATAAATTTTATTTTACATTTCATGTAACTATTTTTTGTTTACCAGGAGGCTGTGTATTGCATGTTTGTGTACAGTCAATATTTGCACAAAGAATCGGATTACATAGATATCTGGAAAGAATAAAAGTTAGGTGTACAAAATATTGTACACTATGCATAGCAACCTCTTTGAAAGCCATTGTTTCATGATTGTGGCTTGCATTCTGCTTGAAATGTTGCACTAGTTTTTCCCTCATGATTTGTTTATGTAATTGTTGAGCCTCCTTATACAACAATGTATGTAGCTTGTTATTGTTTTTTGTTAGAAAATAATGAAATTTATTCATAAAGAGGGCATATACTGTTCTCAATTTTTACTTCAAACACTAATTTATCAATACGTTCATTTGTTCTTTTTTCTCAATAAAATTTTTCCTTATTTCAGGTTGAATGTGCACGAAATTCTACCGAGTGATCAAAAAGTCATGCAACCCATGTAACATTTGTTTGAATCTGTGTTACCTGAGCACATCATTACGAAGCCACTATGGCTGCCCAGGTCTCCCGATCTTACTCCGCCGGACTATTTCCTCTGGGGATTTCTGAAGTTTGCGGCCTATACATATTGTGTTATCTTTTATAAAATCAGCTGATATTTCTCCAAATGCAGGCCATAAAGTTTTTTTGACAATTATTTCACGTCTGTAGCTCTTATGAAAGAGCTATCTGCATATGGCATATGCGCTAGAGGGACAATACAGGATGGAAGAACAATGAAATGCACTCTAGTGGAAAAGAAGGACATGCGAAAGAAGAATAGAGGAGAGCATGCTTATTGTTCGTGTGATGATGTACTTCTTGTACGGTGGAACGACAATAGCGTCGTTACCCTAGCTACAAACTTTGAGGAACTCTCAATTGGCCAAGCCAATCGTTTGTCTCAGGCAAAAAGAGCAAAAATTACAGTCAAGCAACCGATTCTTATATCTCGCAGAATAAAGGAATGTGAGGAGTGGACAAAATGGACCAAAATGTTGCTGCCTACCGCACACGAATTAGGCAGAAAAAGTGGTGGTGGCCCATATTTGCATATTTTTTGGATGTTTCTGTTTGCAACGCTTGGATTTTGGCTAAAAAGGTGAATTCAAGAAACAGTACAGAATCCCTTCTCTCTTTTCGAAGGTACATAGCTCTTGCTTTGATAAAAATGTTTGGAACAGCTACACACCAGGGAGAGCAAGCAGCAGCTCCATTAGTCGATGAACGGTATGACAGGATGAATCACTATCCAGTGAAAATACCTAAGGTCAGGAGATGTGCAAATGAAAAGTGTTCAGGGAGAGCTAAATAAATATGTAACAAATGTAACGTGGGACTCCATCCTGAGTGTTTCCTACAATACCACGTGAAAACTGATAACCAGTTATAATATATGATTATTATTATTGTTATTATTCAAAAAATGTTAAAGTGTGCAAATGGTTAAAGCTTGTAACAATTTGTAGTATTAAGTAAAGTCATAGGTTTCAGTGAAAAAATGTTTTGAGTTGAAACCAAGTTCTTAATTGTGATGTGAATAAACAATACACATGTTAACTATGCATAGCGTGCAATATATTGCACACCTCGTAGTTCCATTGTTACCAACAATAAAACTGAAATTATGGTATTTGTTTCATATTTGCACCCCATGAGTTCCAAAATTATGAAAAAAATACAAAAAACATTATTAGTAAACTTTATGCACTAATGGGTTAAGGCTGTATGAATTGGCTCACTATAAAATCTCCTCAAATAGGGTATTTGCAGTGAAAATCGCTTGACTTAAAGGACCTGATTTGCTAACTACTCTTAGAATGAGTCACAACAGCAATTACAATTGTCTCAAAATTAAAATACAAATTTGCACAGAGCTAACACTCAAAGTAAAATAGTAAATACACCACTGTAAACAGCAACACAAAGGAAAAAAGATGAACTTACCAAATGTTAGCAATTAAAGCTGATGCAGCCATCTTCATCGTATTGGGATATTGCATCTGAAGAACTGGGTTCAAGAATTTACAATACCGGACCCTTTTGTAATTTCGATGCTACTGCTTATACTCACGAAATAATTAGTCGTGATGATTTATCTGAGGTTAACATGTTGACGTGAGGTGTAGAAATTGTTCATTAACGTGTATAAGTTGTAAAATAAGCTTTTGTATTCTCGCAATGATTCTCCGCATACAAGTGTGGGAACCATATTTGTTGATATGAACAATTGACGTTCGCAATTAGTTGCGCTGTCTACAGCATTGCCACACTGTTGATTTCATACTTGGAGAGCATGGATGGTGTTAGAATGTGGACTGACTTGATTACAGGTGAGTTTGGCAACAATGCATTAATCGTAAAATTGGAGGATGAAGAATGTTTGCCGTTAAAGTGCTACGAAAATAAAAAAAATTATCGGTTCGTTATCACAATTAGCGCAAAACCATTCACGGATAGCCTCACTGACCATTCTCGGTAAGGTTAGGTTAAGCAAACACAGTTAAAATTTGGGGTCGTAAAACCATGCACGGGTAGCCCCACGAACCATTCACGGTAAGATTACATTAGGCAAGCATAGTTAAAATTTGGGGTTGTAGTGTCGGTTGCAATCACGGACAATTTTGCAATTTCTACACATGACCCCCAAATTTTAACTTCAAATTCGTGATTAGGAGGCCTCAATTAGTGAGTATGCGAAATATTACAAAAATCGGGGAGGGGTCTGGTATTGTAAATTCGCTCCGAACTCAGTTGTGGTTAACTATCATAGCTATAATGACGTCTGTAACATGCACACATTTCTTGTGTTGGTTTAAAGTTCACACATGTAGAATCACTTTAGTTGCACTGAGTAGCAAGCATATATCTATTAATAGTCAATGTAGAAAGGCGGTTCCTGTTCTTTACTTTTATCAGATTTATTTTACTGAAAACTTGTTCACAATCAGCATTTGAATGTGGGAGTGTTATGCAGCAATTTACTGCAAAACTCATCTGCTTCATTTCAGTTTCTTATTTCTTATTGGCAACTTGCTCCACTCAGGTCGATATTTTGATACATGGTTCTATCTTCCGCTGGCACTGTCCGTGGCAATTGCATTAAAAGAGGAACAAGAGATGGTTCAGTTCTCTCTCCTCAAAAAAAGAGAGTAGAGGAAGGAGTTTGTTGTTAAAGTCATACATTTTTTTGCAATTCTACACAAGCTGTTATTAAAAAACACCTACACGTTTTGTAAAAATTTTTGATTGCAACTTTTTGTTTGCCAATTTCAAAATTTTGCATTGCTTTCATTACTTCCAACTCCCAAATATAAATTCGAGTCCTGAAAAAATTTTCTGCTGTTTGTAGGATAAATATCAGATAAATTAGTTTTCAACACATATGATCTCTCCATGTAACACAGTAACAGATCTCTGAAAGATGTCTGCAGTTTTTCATGAACTGCAGTTTTTCATGAACTGCAGTTATGACAACTTTACTGCTCTGAAAATACTGGTTCATTATAGTTAACCTTCCACTTCATTGTAGTGGACAAAACCCACCTTAGAAATGGAAAGAACAGCTTCAAAAACTTCTCTATCAACCTTCGATGAATTTCTTCTGCTATTAAACATTCTTCCAAATATTTTGAGCTAATGGAAAGATTCAAAGCATCCCACTGTTCAAGAAGTCTAGCAACAGCAGCATATACAAACCATTGGGTCTGATAAGATGCAGTATTCTGTGCACTGGCATGTCTAGAAATGTCGGGAATTCTTGTAACAGCCTGTCTCTTAGAGCACTAGCCCCGGAAAAATTACACACATTGCACACCAAGTATTCACATCGCCTTTATATGCTAGCGAATAAGTGAAGCAAATGAAATATTTCAGCACTGTTATGCCCGGACATTTTTCTTTGAAGCGAGTCGCTACAGAATTTTTTGATTCCATTATAACATTGCAGCCATGAGACGCAAAGCCAACAATATTTTCATCTTAAATACCATATTCTGTTATGGAGTTCATAATTCCCTTGAATAAATTTTCACCTGTTGCAACCTTTTCATGGTTGTCCAACTCAAAAATATTACAAAGTTCCCAAAATTTGTTAACTATCTTATTTGTATTCGTATCAAAAGAACGAACAACAACAATACAGAGTTTTCACACTTCCAATGTCCGTAGATTCGTCAGTCAATATGCTTAATTTGGAGTTTTGCAGTTCTTTGCCAACTGTAGTGGTCTGACAACTGTCAAATATTTAGCTTTTAGGGAATTCTTTCTGATATTAGATGCTTTTTTTCCTTTCATTGATAGGGCTATTACATTTGAAGGAAGGCCTAAAAATTTTAAAACTTCACTTGTCTTGCAGCACATTGTTGGATTGAATTGAAATTTAACACAGTTTATTTGCTTGACAGTGGCATTAGTTGATTGGGGTTCCTGAAAGAAATTCAAAATTCATAAAATAATCCCACTCTAAATGGACATGAATGCAAATTTGAATCCTGTATTTAATTCAATGAAAGCTAAGACCTCTCTCTCTATCTTTATTTGTAGGTCTGCGATGCTCATTTCCAACCAACTGATATCCTTAGGGAGACATCCTGCTATGATGAAAAGAATGGGAGGCTTCTTTCGGCTCCACTGAGAGTTCCACGCCTTCGGGAAAATGCTGTACCTTGTATTTTTCCTGATCCTTTGGCTGAATCTCCAAAGAAAATAAACAGGTTAGTCAAACTTGCTGAAGCTGGAAAGGCATTATTTTTAAGTTATCTTTTAGTCTTGTTGGCAGGCTTTATATCCTAGATGACCAGTTTGCTATTATCTTTTAGTCTTGTTGGCAGGCTTTATATCCTAGATGACCAGTTTGCTAAATGCACTAAGTATTGGCAAGATTTCACTAAAGTTCCATAGGTCTCAAAGTGAGCTTTCTAGGGGTGGGTAGGTAGGACCGACCAACCTACCTGCCTGCCTGCCTGCCTACCTGCCTGCCTACCTACCTACCTGCCTGCCTGCCTACCTACCTACCTACCTACCTACCTACCTACCTACCTACCTACCTACCTACCTACCTACCTACCTACCTACTACCTACCTACCTACCTACCTACTACCTACCTACCTACCTACCTACCTACCTACCTACCTACCTACCTACCTACCTACCTACCTACCTACCTACCTACCTACCTACCTACCTACCTACCTACCTACCTACCTACCTACCTACCTACCTACCTACCTACCTACCTACCTACCTACCTACCTACCTACCTACCTACCTACCTACCTACCTACCTACCTACCTACCTACCTACCTACCTACCTACCTACCTACCTACCTACCTACCTACCTACCTACCTACCTACCTACCTAC
Organism: Lepisma saccharinum; assembly: GCF_977018435.1. Lineage (NCBI taxonomy): Eukaryota > Metazoa > Arthropoda > Insecta > Zygentoma > Lepismatidae > Lepisma > Lepisma saccharinum. The sequence goes on along the minus strand of NC_139231.1, from coordinate 59,147,374 downwards.
CTACCTACCTACCTACCTACCTACCTACCTACCTACCTACCTACCTACCTACCTACCTACCTACCTACCTACCTACCTACCTACCTACCTACCTACCTACCTACCTACCTACCTACCTACCTACCTACCTACCTACCTACCTACCTACCTACCTACCTACCTACCTACCTACCTACCTACCTACCTACCTACCTACCTACCTACCTACCTACCTACCTACCTACCTACCTACCTACCTACCTACCTACCTACCTACCTACCTACCTACCTACCTACCTACCTACCTACCTACCTACCTACCTACCTACCTACCTACCTACCTACCTACCTACCTACCTACCTACCTACCTACCTACCTACCTACCTACCTACCTACCTACCTACCTACCTACCTACCTACCTACCTACCTACCTACCTACCTACCTACCTACCTACCTACCTACCTACCTACCTACCTACCTACCTACCTACCTACCTACCTACCTACCTACCTACCTACCTACCTACCTACCTACCTACCTACCTACCTACCTACCTACCTACCTACCTACCTACCTACCTACCTACCTACCTACCTACCTACCTACCTACCTACCTACCTACCTACCTACCTACCTACCTACCTACCTACCTACCTACCTACCTACCTACCTACCTACCTACCTACCTACCTACCTACCTACCTACCTACCTACCTACCTACCTACCTACCTACCTACCTACCTACCTACCTACCTACCTACCTACCTACCTACCTACCTACCTACCTACCTACCTACCTACCTACCTACCTACCTACCTACCTACCTACCTACCTACCTACCTACCTACCTACCTACCTACCTACCTACCTACCTACCTACCTACCTACCTACCTACCTACCTACCTACCTACCTACCTACCTACCTACCTACCTACCTACCTACCTACCTACCTACCTACCTACCTACCTACCTACCTACCTACCTACCTACCTACCTACCTACCTACCTACCTACCTACCTACCTACCTACCTACCTACCTACCTACCTACCTACCTACCTACCTACCTACCTACCTACCTACCTACCTACCTACCTACCTACCTACCTACCTACCTACCTACCTACCTACCTACCTACCTACCTACCTACCTACCTACCTACCTACCTACCTACCTACCTACCTACCTACCTACCTACCTACCTACCTACCTACCTACCTACCTACCTACCTACCTACCTACCTACCTACCTACCTACCTACCTACCTACCTACCTACCTACCTACCTACCTACCTACCTACCTACCTACCTACCTACCTACCTACCTACCTACCTACCTACCTACCTACCTACCTACCTACCTACCTACCTACCTACCTACCTACCTACCTACCTACCTACCTACCTACCTACCTACCTACCTACCTACCTACCTACCTACCTACCTACCTACCTACCTACCTACCTACCTACCTACCTACCTACCTACCTACCTACCTAAACTTGGCAGGTGTATAGTGGGGCCCAAAGGAAGAAATACGTGTTTTTTTTGTTTCAGCTAAAAAACGGTTTTCCAGGGCGAAACCCACTCAATTGTCAAGATGAGGACAAATTGAAGTGGGGATCTCACCCCTGTGTCCCCCTCCGATTTCCATGATACTTGGCAGGTGTGTGTATAAACGGGCCAAAATGAAGAAATATGTGTTTTTTTGTTTCAGCTAGAAAACGGGTTTAGGGGGCAAAACCCCCTCAAATGTCAATATGAGGACAAATTTAAGTGGGCATTTGACTTATGTGTCCCCCTCCGATTTCCATGAAACTTGGCAGGTGTTTAGTGGGGCCCAAAGGAAGAAATACGTGTTTTTTTTTGTTTCGGCTAAAAAACTGTTTTAGGGGCAAAACTCGCCTCAAATGTCACGATGAGGACAAATTGACGTGAGGATCATCTGACCCCTGTGTCCCCGTCCGATTCTCATGAAATTTGACAGGTGTATAGAGAGGCCGTATGTCCCCTGTTTCTTCCTATGCCATATTTACATGGTTTCGGGGTCAGATCCCCACTTCAATTTTTCCTCATTTTGACATTTGAGGGGGGGGGGGGGAATGAAAACACACATAAATGTGAGACATTCCATTCCAGGATGAAACCTTTAACAGATATAACAAGATAGAAATGTTATACAAAAATTATACAATTGTTCTACAGTTACAGTTCTACAAATTAAAATAAAAAAGTTCTGGATCTGGATTTCGGATCCGCTAGGATCCGGATCTGGCCATCCCTACTATACACCTGCCACGTTTCATGGAAATCGGAGGGGAACACAGGGGTCAGATCCCCACTTCAATTTGTCCTCATCTTGACATTTGAGAGGTGATTGCCCCCTAGAACAAATTTTTTGCCAAAACAAAAAAACACGTATTTCTTCATTTGGGCCCCTCAAGTTTCATGGAAATCGGAGGGGGAGACTTAGACCTCCCATGTAAGTGTATTATTAATTAATTACAAATCGCGCACACACACACTATATATATGTATATTAGCAGGTAACAATATGTTATAAGCACATTCTTACATTCCAAAGAAGCGTATGTGGGATGGCAAAACGGATCCGGATCCGAAAATTCTGGATCCGGATCCAAAAAATTTTAGTATCCGGATCCTTAGGATCCGGATTTTGGATCCGCTAGGATCCGGATCTGGCCATCCCTACTGTATTCATGAAATATTACATTATCAAAATCTCATAAATTAAACTTCTTAGAGCACTTTCATTATTTTTGTTGTGTTTCTTACAGAAAATGTGCCAAGTGTGGTGAAATTTGTAGGAAACAAACTAAAGGAAAGAAAGAAAAAGAAACTCGTGAACTGTTACATTTGCATTATTTTGCGACTTAGTATTCAAGAAAACTGTGTTTAGCATGATTTATTCATTTCAAAGGAATTCCAGGCAATGATTAACACATTCGGGTCTGGCCTCATAATACAGCATTTTTACCTCTGGTCTGCGGTTTTTGGTTGTTTTTCAAAAAATCATAGAAAAAATATTTTTAATTTGTTTTTATTTACCACATATTTCTTAAATCTACAAAACTTCCTCTTTTCAATGAACAAAAATTTGTTAAATTTTGTTTTCATTTTCAGACATTTTTTAATTTTTTTTTTCAGCAATGTTTTGTGAAGAAAGAAAAAAAGTACAAATGTTAATATAGAGATATTTTAAGTTCGTAATCTGGAAATTTCAATAATTAACTACATAAACTATCAATACATCTTTTGAATCTTGCATAAGAATACTTCTTATCTGCACATAACAAAAAATAATTACAAATTATAAGTGATTATCTTTTGTATGAAAAAGTGGCTGCAGGACAGGACCAGACGATGTATCGCGTCATCTGTAAAAATTAAACAAATAAATAAAATAAATGTTCATTTGATATACACTATACAAAATAATAAATGGAAAAACTTAAAATACATCAGTGCATGTAGTATGAAAAACTAAATATGCTGACCAAGGCAGTAATTTATTTTATTAAAAACATAAACTAAACGTAACGTTTCAACCTTCTAGCAAGGTCTTCTTCAGACTCTGTATCAAGTACAAAAGTAACAAAATACAAAAACAGGGCATTATATATACACAAACATTACTCCCTCCAGACTATTTAGAAAGTTGTAGGAACTTTCTAGCAGGTGGCTTTCACTTGCCAACTGTACTAAACACAATTACTTCCATATAGAATGTGGTTGGACCTTGTCTCACGCTCTTTTTCATTCATTTTTCTTCCTTCTCCTCTCCTCTTTCTCTCTTGTCTTTTCCACTCTTTCTAACACCTTCTTCCATTCTTTGTTTAACTTCAGTCCCCCATTCCAGTTCATTGAGTCTTCTTCACCTTTCTTCTCTATTTCTTTGGCTTCCTTCCATTTTCTCACTAGCATTCTCTTCTCCCTTCCTTTCTGCTTAACCTCATCCCACTCTATGTCATGTCCTGTTTCTCTCGTGTGTTTAAATATTGCAAAAAAAAAAAAAAAAAAAGGAAAAAGAGCGTGAGACAAGGTCCACATTCTATATGGAAGTAATTGTGTTTAGCCTTTTAGGTGAAAGTACAGTTGGCAAGTGAAAGCCGCCTGCTAGAAAGTTCCTACAACTTTCTAAATAGTCTGGAGGGAGTAATGTTTGTGTATATATAATGCCCTGTTTTTGTATCTTGTTACTTTTGTACTTGATACAGAGTCTGAAGAAGACTTGCTAGAAGGTTGAAACGTTGCGTTTAGTTTATGTTTTTAATAAAATTACTGCTTTGGTCAGCATATTTAGTTTTTCATAATCATGGAAACAAGGCTTAATGGTGTTACAGTGCATGTAGGAGAATCAAGCAAGAGGCAAGATGAATAGACCCAAAAAAATACCTCTTCTCACTTCATTCATAAAATACTAGAGTTTGCAACACTGTTTATATTGTTGACAATAATTATTACGAATATAACCTACCTTCTGAATTTTCAAATTCATCTGCATCATCAAAATCGTCGCTAACTTCAAACTCTGAGGCGAAATCCTCATGCAGAATTTTCGCTATGCAGTCTGAATCTAACGACGCCATTCTAAACAATGCACAGTACATCAACCCGACAACAAACAGTCGCAGGTGCGAGATAAAAATAGCACATGAGTAACCTAGCGGTCAGAATTTCAACACAGGGGCTTGAATGAACATGTGCATGAGCATAGCCCGTCGTTCAATCGGCAAAGCGATTGCATACCGCAGGATGGGCTATGCCCGTCGTTCGTCCACATTGACTTTAAGTGCACTGCGGGCTATGCCCGATGTGAGACCCCAATGTGTTAATATTTTCAGTGCTCTAAATTTGAAAAATTATCTCGCAACATGCCGTATGGTACATTTATGGATGGGTTCAGTTATATGCCCTTGCATAATAGTGTTGGGATAGTTGACGAGATATTAACGAAGACAAAGTTGCTGTGCACTTTGCGTTTTGTCCTGAAGTGGCAGACGGAAGGTACAATGTGCTATATGTTTTGTACCTCCATGGGTTACAATGAAAAGGTTCAGAAATTGTGTTTTTAAAGACAAGGATATTATAATTTTGTATTTCACTACACTGTATAACCATTTTCTAGGAGTATAAGACTTAATACATACCATCATGGATGTCGAGGGGGGAGAGCAAGAGGGACACAGCCTCCCTGAAAAATCTAAAGTTATTATATTTCACTGCAATTAGGGTGGAGTTGACCCCAGTTTTTTGCCCCCCCCCCCCTGTTTTGGCATCTTGCTCCCCAAGTTTTGAAAGATTGCACACATGTTTCATGTTTTCCTTATTTTCAGCATCGCACCCCCCTAAATTTCTCTCCGTACTCCCCTCAACACCCCTGGATGATGAATCCTGGCGCCGTCTCTGCATTGTGAACTGTTCATAAGCTTAACTTTTGATCAGTGGTATTGTTAATGATTATGGATTAAGCCACCTGTAATAATCACTTGGTGAAGACATGGTGGATTTTCACACCAGTTTCACTGGAAATCCTGTTTGCCCAAGATTTTGTTGGCATTTTTATTTACATATCGACCACAAGGAAAAGAACCTTCGACGAAAAGTCTCTGCTTCCTATTCCTTCCTCCTTTCAGCTCGGCCATAAGAAAGCATGATCCACTCTGCCCCTCCCCTCTACGTGGGACAGGAGTCAAGAGTCTGCACAGGTTTTTTGCTTGTGGTTCCACTATACCAATGACCAACCAGTTTTATACTTGTTTCAACACTGTGTAAATGAATACTTGATGAAATTCATGACAGAACAACGTAAAGAGCCACTTAAGGTGGATTCAAATCCAATACTACATCCAGCTTTTGAATACCAACTCATAGTCCTTACAACTGATAAAAGTTCACAAATGTTTTCTAGGGGCAAGTTTTCATAGTTTTTGGGCACCTGGATTCCATTAAACATGAGAAATGTTCAAATCAGGAACATCATTTTGACTTACCCTGTACATATCCCATAAAGTATTGTTGCTTACTATGCAATTGCAAGTGTGTTATTAATATTCATAAAAAATTATACTGTATCTTGCATTAGTTCTTAAATTTTTGTGCTAATAATGTTCATTAATTTTGAATAACATTTTCTTTTAGGTGTCAGCGAAAAATGGTTTATTGCTGTGTGCCATCATGTAATTCTCATAAAGGGAGGCGTGAATTTTGCAATGTCTCATTCCACCAGATCCCTTCCAAAAAGGCAATGCGAGAGAAGTGGCTGAAGGTTCTATCGAGAAAATGTGTGAAGAAAGCAGGAGAGTGGACTGCCAAAGACTATTCCTCCATTTGCAGCTTGCATTTTAAGGCAGATGACTTCAAGGAAGATTGCCAAAGGAAGGTGTTAAAGAGTGATGCTGTACCTAGTATCTTTCCTGGAGACCCATCTGCCAAGGAGCACCCAAGTGAGAGAAGGCAGAAGGCCAAATCAGGCATGCTCGATGATGAGTGGTCAGACTTTGGTCGAGGCAGTGGTGAGCTTTTAACAACTTTCTCACATGTTACTAATGCATTTTTATCAGGGATGGACTGATGCAAAATTGTTGCTGATATCAGTATTTAAATTACAGATGAATCGTGAAGAATCGTCCACTCATTTCCGTAGTTAATTTATTTTACCTTAGCAAGAGAATCTGTATATTCAGACATTGGACTAAGCTGATAACAAGACTGGTACTTGAAAATTGTAACAACAAAGTAATTGAGATAAATTTTAATATACAAGTTCTCCATTGAAACTGTACCATAGAAATCTATCTACCAGTTTTAGTTTACGATAGTCATAATTTCTCAGGCTGAGCCAATACCACTTTGACTCAATACCAGTACTCTATCAATGCCCATCGATACCGGTACTTTGAAATTGAGATAATTTATGGTAGTTCAAAATATTTATAAATTTTAATGCACAGTTTTTACTTGAAAATATTTCACATGATATAATTATTTAATATACAATTTCTCTCCACAGTGCTGTTACCAAAATGCATAATTTGTAGCCATATTTGTGGCAGAGTGGTTAGCACAGCATGCTATGACACCAGTGGTTCCAGGTTCAGATCTTGTCCTGAGCATGTATGTTCTTTGTGAGTGTACATCAGTTTCATCATATCATCACTTATCCACATTCTCACACTTAGCCTTAGCCAAAAGTGGCAGAAAAGTGATGTAAGAACCTAATTCAATCAATCAATCATAATTTCCAAGATATTTAGACTCCCCTATAGTATTGTGTGACATTGTTGGGGACCCCATGAGATTCCTGGACTTCAAAAAATTATTAGTGATTTAATTTAAACTGATACTTTCCAATGTAAAGCAGTATTAGCCACGGGGTGAAACTTAATGACGTATTCTGTTCCCTTCATCTGCTCTGTGATGCTAGTGACATCTAGGAAAGATGTCAAGGAATTATTTGTCGTGTGTTTCAGTTTTCTAAACTAGAAGGCAGGGCACGACAGTGGTGCCAACCATAACATACAATTCCTGACCCTAGTTAAATGGAACGTTTTTAGAACATGTATTGGAAAGCTTTTGCAGGAAGGTCTCCAGAAATTAACAATGTGTCTTTTCCGTCCCCGTGCAACAAAGTGTCTTATGAGTTTTGAGTTTAAAATCCACTTTATGCAAAGATAGGCTGATCAGGACTGGCACGGTAATTTAAAGTGGGATCTTAACCACTATGTGCTCGAAGTGGAGTGTGTGTGTGTGTGGGGGGGGGGGGGGGTGGGCGGATACCTAGGAATATTTATGCAAAACTTCCCCACCTATCACAATTTTATGACATAGGAACATCCCACAGCTAGCCCCAAGGCTCGGAACACACCCCCACAGCAGTGGAAAATGTTAGCTTGGGAAAGTTTGGTCGAGCCTTGGAGTTAGCTGGGGTTTAATTTGGTGACAAGAAGACAACTGGGGGGATGTAGAAATGTGGCAAAAAATGCAGGCTTGACCATGACTTGAACCCGGGTCTCTGGCATATCTACGAACAGGCCTGGCTTCGCATGATTTTTTTTTGGCCCTGGCTTGGTACCTCAGTTGGCAGAGCAATGGTAAAGTTCTATTTTTCGCTGAAATTCTACATAGTACAAGTAGACACACACACTTTTGTGTGTGCCAAATCTTAATGAACTGGGGATGTTTTACAAAAATTTTGCTAGCTGTGCTAACTGCATTCAGTTCTCACTTCGAACTGGGTCAGCGCACAGCTTTGAATTTTAAATGACCGTGTTGGGCTTGGGCAGTTAGACAAAGATGGCGATGCATGTTACGTAGAGCCTGCTTTGTTTTATGGCTCGTAAGCAACTGCAATGAGTGGGTGCTGTTTAGTGCACACTTATCGTAATCTGCACCTGCAAAAGAAGTTTATTCTCTTATGAAGGGAAGATCATAGTCACAGTAGGTTATTTAATAGCTGTATAGGAGAAAGAACACTTGAATTTAAAATACATTTGTATACCTTCCTCTCCTTTCTCTAACCTCTGTGGCAAGCCATCTAGCAAGAGCATTGAGAAACAATTCAATGCAGCTAGTTCATTGAAATTTTTGCTAGATGTCACTACCGTTACCAGTGACATCATGGAGTGGTGAAAGCCTCAGAATTTAATGCAAGAGATGGCATATCTCCTTTAGTGGTTTATTTTTGGTATCGGGTCAGCACCACATTTAACAGTTTTTGATCATTTATTTTTAAATGACAGCTTGTAAATGTAACTGTTCGTAATTATTTGTTATAATTGACATTACATATATATATATATATATATATATAAACACAGGAATAGGATGAGAAAAGGTGCCAGAAGGGCTGATAAACACAAATGAAGGAGACACTTACCACACGAAAAAAAAAGTTTGATATTTCGCAACCCAGGTTGCATTGTCATCAGAGAAGAAAGAGATCGTGGTTCCGAAGAGTAGAGGCACAGAATACTGACAGCAGCATCACTACCTTCAGTGTTGCCAGAAACAGTAGATAGAAAGGAAAGTTACTTTCACCATTGTTTACTGCAAGGTGGGTGGGTGGTTTCGGGAAGAGGGGTAAGGGTTATTGGTTGGCTAGGTTGAGTCTGGGGGGGGGGGTATGGTGGCATGCATGCTTGATATATAGGCCCTTTCCCATCGCCTGTGAAAAGACGTGTCTGTGTTTTGGGGGGGGGGGTTAAACGATGGATAATGGCAACAATGAAACAGTTGTTGAAAGTAGTATTATGGCTGTTGGTGTGGATGGCAACTGTGAAATCGGAGTTTTGGGTGGAGAATGGTTATTATTGATCCTTTGGTTCATGGGGGTTGGAGGTTTCGCCCAGGTAGAAGTTGCTGCAGATTTGGCAGATGATGGTGTAAATCAGGTTGGATGAGTGGCAGGTGCCTTTGGGGTGAAGGGTGAACACCCCCCCTTGTGGCTGTGGGGATCAGGTGGGTGGGGGAGGTGATGGGTATGGGGCATGTCTTGCACCTGGGTTTGTTGCACCTGTGAGCTGGGGGGAGTGGTGTGGAAGGAGTGGGAGTGTTTTGGACCAAGATGTTCTTGAGGTTGGGGGCTGACAGAATATGACACTATATTTATCCCGAAAGATGTCTCTGGTGTCAGGATCACTGTGCAGGATGGGGAGGAGGGAGTGGAGGGTATGTGATTTTCGTGGTGTGGGGGTGGTATTGGGTGATGAGAGCTGGAGGATTGGTTTGGTTTTGATTGTACAAATCACAAGAGCCACCTCCCACAACTGCACCAAACAACCCAAAACCCATTCTCCAGCTCTGATCACCCAATACAACCCCCACACCACCAAAATCAGACATACCCTCCACTCCCTCCTCCCCATCCTGCACAGTGATCCTGACACCAGATACATCTTTCGGGATAAACCTAGTGTCTTATTCTGTCACCCCCCCCCCCCCCAACCTCAAGAACATCTTGGTCCAAAACACTCCCACTCCTTCCACACTTCTCCCCCCAGCTCACAGGTGCAACATACCCAGGTGCAAGACCTGCCCCATACCCATCACCTCCCCCACAGCCACAGGTGAGTTCACCCTTCACTCCAAGGTCACCTGCCACTCATCCAACCGGATTTACACCATCATCTGCCAAATCTGCAGCAACTTCTACCTGGGCGAAACCTCCATTCCCTTGAATCTAAGGATCAATAATCACCATTCCTCCACCAAAACTTTGATTTCGCAGTTGCCATCCATACCAACAGCCATAATACCACTTTCAACAACGGTTTCATTGTTGCCATTATCCATCTTTTACCCCTCCCCCCAACACAGACACGTCTTTTCGCAGGTGATGGGAAAGAGTATATTTATCAGGCATGCACCCCACCATACCCCCCAGACTCAACCTAGCCAACCAATAACCCTTTCCCCTCTTCCCGAAACCACCCACCCACCCTGCAGTAAACACTGGTGAAAGTAACTTTCTTTTCTATGTACTGTTTCTGGCAACACTGAAGGTAGTGACGCTGCTGTCAGTATTCTGTGCCTCTACTCTGCAGAACCACGATCTCTTTCTTCTCCGATGACAATGCGACCTGGGTTGCAAAATATCAAACTTTTTATTTTCGTGTGGTAAGTGTTTACGGTCTCCTCCTTCATTTGTGTGTGTGTGTGTATACCCACACACAAATGAAGGATTGAGGAGACAGTAAACACTTACCACACAAAAAGAAAAAGTTTGATATTTCGCAACCCAGGTCGCATGTATATATTGTTGTAACCCCGTTTTCCTGGGGTTAGAGAGGTACAGGGAAGTTTCATTTAAACATTTAGGTAGAGCTTAATAATATCTGATGGCTGAACCTGCTCCGTAGGAGGGTAGAGATATGGAAAGTTGGTGTAAGGTTATTCACGCTTGTTCATACCTGGTAGATGTGTGTGATGTCTTGTCCTGATGCTTCTCGCAGACCGAATCGTGACAGTTCCAAGGTTCTATCCAGCGACCCTCAGTTCACCAAGCCAAGCGATCCCTTGCGCCTTGTAGCATGCTAGGCAGCGGTAACTCCGTGTTCCATCGTCGTAGTTAGCAGTGTAACGTGTTGTAATCGGACTAGTTATCCATGTAGCGTCGATGAGTGTCAGAATCAAAAGAGAGCGAGCTCCGGGACGGAGCTTGCTTTTATCATTCTAGGCGTCGAAAGGTTGTTAAACCTTTCAAACGCGGTAGATCCTGTTTAGATCCACGCGTTTGCCTTTCCAGTTCCTTGTTTTACGGAAGTTACAAGTTAGCGCATTCTTGGGATCACTCGCTGGTCGGACAAGTCCAGGAAATAAACAAGTGTGAATATTAACATGACGAGGTTTTCTCGGTTTAATGGTCTCCATATCTCTACATTCCCCTTGTTGAAATAATCGAACCACTCTGTGATGGTCGACTACCTCGGCCGGAGTAGGTTATATTTAAAAATTATGATTTATTAACAAAGCAAACTCGTAAAAAAAAACCAATACAGTAAATCACTAGAAGAATCGCATCACCATAAAAAAAAATTGTAATCACCAGAATAGTCATATCATCGAAAATAACGTGGCACTAAACACCATTGAGAAAAAAAAATATAAAAACACGTAGAATAATAAAAAAAAATTAAATAGTAGGTCATAGCCTCGTATATACTCAAAAAGTACGAGCACAACAACTACGTTCTGAGGCATGGATAAAATAATTACTTAAGTGTAACACTGAACTAGTTTTGATTGAGTGATGACAGCACAATAATAATAAAAAAAAAACACACGTCAGCACAGTGTGAAGAAACGCCGGGAACCGCAAGCGGTTGTATTTACTGTTTGCTGAGTTCAAAGTACACTCGGTGGAACATACACAATGCTGGGCGGAGCCTTGAGGTATGTTACCTATGGCAACTCTGTAAACTGCATGCCGCCATAGGCTGGACGTGCTGTGCAGCTGACGATAATAAAAAAAACACAAAAGAAAGAGACGTATCTCTAATCCAATATGGGTAGCACCCATGGGCACTAACTTTGGCACTGTAAATGACATATGTTTGTATTAATTGCGTGTGCCTTACGGTACTTGAAATAGCTGAGCACCGGAACACTTGTAGCCGATGTAAGATAACAATAAGTATCATGTGTCGTCAGTAAACACGGGCATTACGCACGGAGTGGGCGGGGCCTGTCGATGAAGATCGCCGTGACGTCAGCGAAGTTGAGTCTGGAAGTCAAATTTGCGATGGCGCTTTGGGTCAAGAGACGTCCTGGGTAAAGCGCTCCACGTCTGGGTCGCGGCGTAGGAGATGGAAAAATCAGCCATGGGTCCAGACGGGAACGGGTCCTTGTTGGTGCTGGAACTCCACAAGATCGTTGTTGGTCTCTGCGATGAGCCTAGGTCTGTCGCTCGATGGTACAAGCCGGTGGTCGTCATGGGTCCAGGAACATCCGTGGCGATGAGATAATGAAACAAGCGTAAAGGGAAAAATTAGGAAAAAGCAAAAGGTAGTGGAGCAGATTTACAATAAGTGATGACGGGTTATAAAATCGATTGAAAAGGGACTTTCAGTTAAAACTGGTGAATTATTTTGGGGGGGAGGGGAGGTAATGTCTAATTTGAATGACGGCGAAGGGGCGTTATTACTTATAGGATGTAGAGTTTGTAAGGGGACCTGTTTTTGATTAACAGGCTTACCATGTTGTCGGGAAAGTTCGCCGGGGGGGAATGGGGGGGGGGATAGGTGGAATAATTCCATGTTGGAAGGAAAGTTCGCCGGGGCGCAACGGGGGGGGGGGGGGAGTTATAATAGTCGGCTTAGCCGGGAATGAAATGAGAAAAGAAAGGAGAATTCAGCGATAATAGAACGAACTAAGTGATTACGAGACATTTCCTTCTGTAATATGTGTAAATGTCGTTTATAAAAATAGTTGCAAGAATTTTACGTGTATTGTGGACAAAGGTTTAAGCGCCTTCGATTCGCTGCTAATAAAAAAAAATTGAAAAAGAAGTGAGAAAGAGTAAGTAATATATTTGTGTAATAGTTCGTTGAAAAATAGAGTAGGTTTTAATTTCATGGGATATGAGCTATACCATGTTGTATGCTATCACTATCAAAGGAGAGAGTGGGAACATTTGCCTATATTTATTTATGATATGCTTTATTAACATATTTAGTGCATTGCAGCTTTCAAAGAAGCAGTTCGCGTTACACCTGAGCGTAAATAAAAAAAATTGCTATGGCCAAAAAGCCAAAAGTTCAAGCAAGTTCTACGCAGTTCATTTGTTCTTTAAATCATTGATCTTGTTCTATCTTAGTTCATTCGTTCTTTATTTCTGTGTACTTTTTTTCTTCATTTGAGCGTATATGTACCAGCAAATGGGGAAAAAAAAAATATTTGCTAGTTAGAATCATAAACACACTAAGTACTTATTAGTCAAATCAGCTAAGTGATATGTTCTGACTATTACCATGCGTTTAAACGCAAATTATAAAATAACATTAAAATATCTGTAAAAAAAAGATAATTATTAGGCAAGAGATGTATTATAAATGTTCCGACGATTGAGATAGCATTCTATAATCCTGGTCTTGTTAAAAATAAAAATAACCATGTTGTATTAAAAATAAAAATGAGTTCGTTCTAACGAAGAAATGCAGTGCGAGCACTGGAAGTGGAAAGAGGGGGGAGGGGAGTCGATGAGCGTGAGAAAATGCTGGATCATGGGATGCTAGCATGTGCAATGTACGGAGCGATGAGGCTAAAGAGAGGTTAACGTAGTGGCGTGTTAATGAATGTTAGTGGGGTTTTTTATGGCACTAGTCGTAGCGGGCTTTGAGTCTAGAAATAGTAATAGTGTCAGTCTTTTGTTTACTCCTGCCGTCGATGAAAGTTACTTCGTAGGAATTCTCGTTAACTTTGCGAAGAATAGTTCCTTTGTACTTATAAGAGGACGCAAAGGCTTTTGACACGCCTGGAGTCGGAGTGGCATCTAGAATCCATACATGTTGTCCTGGTGAGTACTGCATTTTCCTAGAAGTGCGGTCTACGTACTTTTTCTGCTGTTCGTAACGCTTGTTCAAGTTGTCATGTGCGGTCTTTCGTATGGAGGTCAGGAGTTCAAGTCTCTGTGCGTTCGTCTGGGAAACATTGTCGGGGTTCGAAGGAAGGACAGCGTCAGCTAAGATCCTTGGGTTGTAGCCAAATAAAGTAAAATACGGGCTCTGGAGGGATCCAGAATGGATTGTAACGTTGTGGCTGAACGCTGCGCTAGCTAAATAGTCACACCATGAAGCTTTCTTTTCTAACACAAAGACTCTCATAACTTTCTTCAAGTAACTAAATGAACTTTCAACTAATCCATTCGTGAAATGGGCACAAGTATCTACATATTTTAGTTGTACGCCTGTAAGATTAGCCAACTCTCGTAAGAGTAAACTTGAATTGGGTGTTGAACGATCTAAATAGATCGTCTCTGGGATGCCATGAACTAAAAAGACTTTCTCAACTAGGGCTGTTGCTATGTTTTGTGCATCGTGATTAGCCAAAGGAGCTGTAATTACATACCTTGTACAACTATCGACTACTGATAGGAAATATTTGTATTTGTGCGTTTTTGAAGATACTAAAGGACCACATACGTCAATATGAATTCGTTGGAAAGGAATTTGGGCTGGTTGAAATGTTTGCAGCGTATGCGGTTTAGAACCTTGTGGTTTCTTTGAAATCTGACAAGGGATGCAATGTCGAACCTTATCGTACACAAATTTCTTCATATTGGGGAAAAAGTAACGCATAAGCATTAAATTATATGTCTTTTGTGCACCTTGGTGACTTCCGTTCATTTTGTGTGCATGAATAAGGTCGAAAACTTGATTTCTTAATGCATGAGGAATACAAAGTCTATCCCTATTACCAGTTTTGATTTTATTAGTCCTATATAAGACTCCATTTTTGAGTACATAAGAATACGAAAGCTTTTCTAGTTTAGGGTCACTAGCTTTATCTTTGTTTTCTAATACGTCAATAATGTCTCTGAAATAGGGGTCTTTACGTTGTTCTGAACTAATATCAAAATCTGCTGCTTGTGCATGAAATACTTGATGAAAAAATAAGTCATCATCATCATCATCATCTTTCTTGTCAGGATTAGTCTTGTCAAGCGGTAAACTTGCACGGGAGAGTGCATCCGCAAGTTCATTTTTACTAGCGCTGACATGCCTTATTTCGAAATCAAAATTCTGAAAATAAAGGGCTCTTCTTCCTAAAATAGAACTATGGTGTTTAGTTGAACGAAGATAGGATAAGGCTTTGTTGTCTGTGAGAACCACAAAATGTTGATTCATAAGAAAAAATTTGAAAGTTTTCAAAACATAATATGCACCTGCAATTTCGAGTGAAAATGTGTCAGCTCTTTTCTCTGTGTCTGTTAAGGCTCGTGAACAATAGGCACATGGATGTAAATTTCCTTCGTCATCAGGCTGTAACAGCGATCCTCCGATGCCAATTCCGCTCGCGTCAATGTATACATATGAGGGGCGTTTAGGGTCATAAGGGCGGAGGATAGGGGCGGACGTGATCATTTCTTTCAGTGTTTCGAAGCTTTTGTGGTGTTCATCAGTCCATTGAAACTTAACATTCTTTTTAAGAAGCTTAAATAAACATTCTGTTGGTCCTGCAAAACCTTGCACAAATCGTCGAATGAAATTGACAAGTCCTAGAAAACTACGAAGCTTGCGTTTGGTGGTAGGGGTGGGATATTCCAAAATAGCTTTAAGAATGTGTTCTGAAATCTTAACTCCCTTTTGAGATACCAAATTACCAAGGACTTTAACTTCGGTAAAAGCTAGCCTACACTTAGAGGGTGATAATTTAAGGGATGCTGTTCGTAACTTTTGAAACACTCTGTCCAGTATGTTAAGCATGTGTGGGAGATTTGAACTGTAAATAATAATATCATCAGTGTAAACAGAAAGTTCTGAACTGTCTATTCCGCTAAGGGCAAGTTCACTTACGCGATTCATTACACCGGGGGATGTTTTCAATCCCTGGCATAACCTAGCATACCTAAAACTACCCAGATTGTTAATAGAAAAGGCGGTAATGTCCCTAGAACGCTCTGTTAATGATACCTGAAAGAATGCACTGGACAGATCTAGAATTGAGTAATATTTCTTTCCAGCCATCTCTGTCATGATGGTTTTTATGTCTGGGGATTGTAAGGAAATCGGAGCTATTATCCTGTTTAGGTCGCGGAGGTCAGAGATAAAACGGTAAGTCCCATTGGGTTTCTTAACTAATAGGACTGGGTGTCGATAGGGACTCCCTTCACAGCGTTCTATAACACCTTGGTCTAGTAATTTCTGAACTTCCTGTTTCATGGGTTCTCGGTAATGAAAAGGAATAGGGTAGGTTTTGGCATACACTGGGGTGTCATCTGTCAGTTTGATATCATACTCCAAAATATTAGTTTTAGTCAATTTATCCCCTGGCCAGAGAAAAATATCTGCATACGTGTATGCGAGCTTTAGGATTTTTTCTCTTTCTTCTCGGGGAATATCAGGGTTAACTGTGAGGAGGTGGTCATGTTAGTGGTGGAAATTTGTACAGCTACGTTACCAGAACTATTAACAGTGTTAGAGGAAGTTGAAACGGGAGCTGGGGTACTTGCTAAGGGTTGGGGTCGGTTTCTGTCGGGTGTTTGTAGTCCAAGGACAAATTGAGGGTAATTTCTATTAGCAGACCTTAACCGTGTTAGTGGAGGGGAGGGAATTGGGGATAAAGGTCGTGAATTTATTGGATTTGCCGTGATTGCAGTTGCTAACTCTATGATTTGGTCGAGGGAGGAATCTAGGTGTTCGTGCAACGCTATCTGTGACGTATTCATAAACGAAGGTTCGTCGTGCTGACCAAAGAACAAATGAAAGTATGGGTATACAGTTATTTATGTCATGAATATATCGCTGGTCAAATAAGTATAAGCAAGTGTTCTCATTCCTGTGTGAATGATGCTTGAATACATGTTATGCAGAAGAACTAGATTTTTGTTGAAAAAGGGGGGGGGGGGGGCTCGGCATAAAAGAAAAAGAGGGGTTGTTTTCCATAGGGTAATACACAAACTTGTCACTGGGTCTGACGCATCTTAAGCGTACTGTGGGAGTATGAATTGGAATTACTAAAAATTGACTTTAAAAATGCTTCCAAAGTGGGAGGGAGGGGGGGAGAGAATAATTTAATGTAAAGCAATTCGTACAGGAGGGTACTTAATTGCAAAAAAGGGCCTGAAGCACCTCCACCATGTTGTAACCCCGTTTTCCTGGGGTTAGAGAGGTACAGGGATGTTTCATTTAAACATTTAGGTAGAGCTTAATAATATCTGATGGCTGAACCTGCTCCGTAGGAGGGTAGAGATATGGAAAGTTGGTGTAAGGTTATTCACGCTTGTTCATACCTGGTAGATGTGTGTGATGTCTTGTCCTGATGCTTCTCGCAGACCGAATCGTGACAGTTCCAAGGTTCTATCCAGCGACCCTCAGTTCACCAAGCCAAGCGATCCCTTGCGCCTTGTAGCATGCTAGGCAGCGGTAACTCCGTGTTCCATCGTCGTAGTTAGCAGTGTAACGTGTTGTAATCGGACTAGTTATCCATGTAGCGTCGATGAGTGTCAGAATCAAAAGAGAGCGAGCTCCGGGACGGAGCTTGCTTTTATCATTCTAGGCGTCGAAAGGTTGTTAAACCTTTCAAACGCGGTAGATCCTGTTTAGATCCACGCGTTTGCCTTTCCAGTTCCTTGTTTTACGGAAGTTACAAGTTAGCGCATTCTTGGGATCACTCGCTGGTCGGACAAGTCCAGGAAATAAACAAGTGTGAATATTAACATGACGAGGTTTTCTCGGTTTAATGGTCTCCATATCTCTACAATATATATAAAAATAGTTTGTCAGTTTTGTAATAACTTACTGAAAACTTATGTAAAAACTCTTGTCTCAACCAAGGATTAAATTCAAACCTGGCCAGAGGTTGGCTTGGTAGCATAATGGTAAAGCATTGGTGCAGATTGCTAAGGACCCAGGTTCGATCTCTGATTGAGGCTTTTAGCTAGTTTTAACTTCTATATTGTTTACTTGGCGTACATTCTATTTACAGCATCACCTTTATATTTCAGAAACAAGGATGACATCTTGTTGCGTTCCATTCTGCTGTGTGAGATCTGCTGACAGAGATGTATTTGGGAAGAGAATTGCAATTTACCAAGTACCTGCAGATCTGGATTTGAGAAGACAGTGGGAAGCTGCTATCCAGAACTTTGAAAAGAGCTTCACCCTTCCCGTGGACATTGGCTACTTGAGTGTTTGCTCTCTGCACTTTGGTGCTGAGAGCTACAAGGAAGATGTCGAGGATCAAATACTCAAACCCAGTGCAGTGCCTACGGTTTTTGAAGGCAAGGTCATCCACAGGAGAGTGAAGAGAAGAATCAGGGCTCTGTTGAGCATATCAGGGAACCCAGAGTCTGACAGGTATGCATTTGAAGTTTAGCATTGGTTTTCTCCCTTTTAACCTTAGCGAATGGTAGATGCATAATGTGTAGCATCCTATGTAAACAGGCGAGAGCAGCTGGTACATATATGGACCAGTACCACATGACAGCAATTAGCACATCCTGAATTCTGTCTTGTTAATTTATATGCGTATGAAGGTATGAGGTACTCGAATTACAATGCAATACCAGTATTGTATATTTGTCAAAAGCTGTTTTAATTTGTTAATCAAGATGAATTTTAAAGTGTAGGCTTTTTAAATACGTTTCTTTTTTTTTTTAATTGTAGAATTAGAACTAAATGTCGTATAGAGTCGAAGGTTTGTTTTATTTGGATAGGATGACTGGGCCTTTTCCAGGAAGTTTAATGTCGACATTCCATCTTGATACAAGCACAATCAGAAGGATAAGAAGCAAGGTAATTTACTCACAAAACCTTTATTCTAGGAGCCCCTACAGCTCCCACATTGAACCAAAGTACATAAAAAATTCCAAAATAAATGCTGCTGTGTACTATATCGCCAGATAGTAAATGCTCGGTTGATGGTGGCGTTGCAAGCAAAACTTCAAATATGAAAATTTTTAAGGTTAGATGTGCTAATGAACACACCATTCCTACCTCAAGTTTTTTGAAACTATGATATTCTCTTTTCTGCGAGTTGCTTCCCAATAATGTATTCCATAAGGATCTTCATGGGTGGCAGTCTGGAATTCAATTACTTCTGAAAGAAAATAAGCAAGAAGAAATATGCATCACCAGTGGTAAAACAATTCAAAAACTTAATATGATTAGTAAATAGTCCCCTTCAAGTAGAAGCTGTAGGTATTGTAGTATTATGGCTTCACACCCTGAAGGATGCATGAAACTTTTTTTTTTTTGTGTACCCACAGATTCTCGAATACATGGGATGTGGGAAGTGCATACGACATGCATTTTTAATCCATGATTTCACCTGCTAATTTCGAAAAGCACCTTACATTTTTCCTTCTTAAAGTATTTTTACACTTGCGGATCAAACATAGAGCTGTTAGATCATACCTACTTTCACTGTGACTATAAATTACATGCCTCTATATTTTATACTAAAGATGATTTCAAGTTTGCATTGTCACCTACAAATATGTTTAATTTAATCTGTATCTAAAGAGATATTGTTCTGAAATCCTAGAATGCAGATGAGTCAGACATTTATACTTTTACACAACATATGGATACTACAAATGTAAATCGAGACGATACTGATTGGCCAAAAAAACAATGTGTAAAGGAAGTCTTCAGAACATAATTTTCGCTCTTCTTAAATATAGCTACAGATTTTACAACACAATTATAATGTTAAGATCTGGGCTACTTCGGTTGGCTTACATAACCTAATATGTTCTTAGCTACTATATTTTTCATTTTAAAAATTGAAATCAATAACAGGTTGGATTTTTGACGTGGTTGCTAAGAATTTCCACATTAATGTTCCACTGTTTCTTGATCTTGCGTGATATGCAAAGCAAGAATTGTATGTCTCGTTCACATGCCTTTCCACATTTTGTAAGAGATTTAATGTCAAGCAGTTACTCTCAAAACCGTTACTTTTTAATTAAAAAGAATAGTCATGCCGGAATGTGTTATTAATTTCATCCTAGGTATACACTAGTTTGCACTGCACTTTGAAGAAAAGTTCTGCCTTTGAAGAGAAGGGACCCAGGACCATTGGTATGCTGGCAAGTTCTTCTCTGGCTCAACTCGTAGCCTCCACGATATGACTTCACCCCCTTAGTTCAATCACGTGGTTCCACAAACAAAACCTCCGTGCAGTGGTGAGCTGAATAATTTTGTAAGCAAGGGGTATGGTTGTACAAGGAGGGGGAGATGATGAGGTTCTTTCAGTTTTTAATGAACGTTTGTATATAGTTAGGGACTGGTGAGTGCAGTGATACAAAGTCTATATCATCTTTGCTCACTGCATGTATACAACACCTAAAACTACTCAATTTTTCAAGGTATAGAGCAACATAAATCATTTATTATTTTAATAGAAACTGAAGGAATTCAAACTGAAAGAAACATCACTTTATGAAATAATAGCTTGACACTGGGTTACTAACAATTCCAATATTAACGTTGCATCTGTGTATGGATTTAGAGGCAAGATTTAATAGCATATCTATATCAGTAAACCAATGATGCACTAAGCAATTAATATAGTTCCATCAATTGCATGCAAACACTAGTTTTAAATAAATCACTTTTATTGTTTTTTTATTACATTATCTGATTTTATGGTTTCAATTTTATTAAAGTAGTTTTGAATTGAGCAGTTTCAAAACTATTTGCAATTTGTATTAAAAAGTAAAAACATTTGTCATGAATTACGCAATAAACATTTCACAGACTTACATTAATTGGCATTCTATCATTTAAAAAAAAGTATTATTTTAGGGGAGAATCGAACCGGGGGCCCTTGGTGTGGCGGAGCAGGTATCATAGTGACTGGACCACACCGTTTTCCTTGATCTATTCCTTATATGCTCCTACCCATGTGTTGAAACCAGTGGCGGCGATTAGGGGGAGCAGTTTCCCCTCCAAATTTTAGCCACTTTTGCCCCCGCACTATGGTAAACCTTATATACTGTCTTGTATAAAAGTTAGTTCTACAAGAGATTTGAACCTGCGATCTGTAGACAACTGGCCCAGCTCTTTACCACTTTCCCACTTTATCACTCGATCAAACCAAGTTGAAATTTTGTCTTAAGAGTCATCAGCAATCTTGCAAACTTTGTTAACATACCTGCTGTTTCTCACTAGTTGCAACTCGGAACTAGACTTTCTAATGTGACAAATCTCATGTATTGTAAATGCAAAGTGGCATTGTTACATGTTGCAAATAATTTCTCATACCAACGTTAGGTCCACATTTTACCACAACCACCAAGCATTTACTTTCTGGACATGTAGTACCTACATTTGTGCTAAGCGTAGTTGAAAATTGTTCCTTATCATTAAAAGATGATTAAAATGTACTACACACCAGAAAAACAGCAGTGTTGCTATTTCCAAGTAGGCAATTGGTTCTAGCAACACATTATATAACTTAGGTATTTGAATTTTCTTCTTTGCGTTCAAGTATATGAAAGTGGACTGACAAGTAAGGGTTCCATAAAAAAAATGAATATGCAGGAAAAGAGGAGGGGAGAAGACAAAAATATTTTGTTAGTGGCAATTGCATGTAATTTACGTTTAAATACACACACTTTACATTTAATATTTGAGTAACAAGTCTCTTGGGAGGGGGCAAAAACTGTCAGACTGGTGTAATTGGTGTCAAATCATTCTCTGGTTGAATACTGGGAAAAATACTATGTTATCGATGGGAAAGTCTTCTTTTGTAATGTGTGTTATTTACTTAATTTGGAATGTTACTTATTTACTTAATTTTCCAACCAAAATAGAGGAGCCCTATAATGTTCCCAACATGAAATTTCCTGCTGCTACATAGTATAACATATTTCTCAGCCTATGGCACACAGGAAAATCTTATTTGAATATTGCAACATGAATAGTTTTGATGCAATATTTTCAGTAAAAGTGGCTAACTTTACTTTACATATTGCCCCACTTTTACTTTTCTTTGTGTTCTGTAGAATGGTAGAGTGATTGTTTTTGTAATTGCTTTTCATGCTAATTTTTTGTATGTACGTATTGCTTGCGTTGTAAAATTATTTCCCTTGCAGTTTACTGTTCTTACAAGCACATAAACACAATTTCTGCTGTTATGTTTTTAGTTTTAACAATTATTCAAACTAGAAATAAAGTGATGAATGGAGCATGTGTTCTCCCGAAACATTACAGCAAAAATTGTGTTTGTGCTTGTAAGAACCGTAACTGTAAGGGAAATAAGCTAGCGACGCTGTTTGAAAATTTTGATGAATAAGATTTTCTGAATCCCATGCATCCCATGTGGAAAAAAAAAAATGTAACAACTTCAGCATGAGTTTACGGCTAATCAGATGGTAGTTTTTGACTTTCGTGATGACAAATAAAATCTTCGTGTCCTCTTTCTGTTCATTTGTTTTTCTATGCCATTGGAAGTTTGATATTCTTAACAGAACAAGTAAAATAATACTCCCATAAGCTTAATGCGAAGTTTTCTCCCTCCTACAACCATCTAGCGCACAGACCTCTCTTTCTCCAGCTCTCTGTCGGGAAAGGTCATTTGGGCAGAGATGCTTTAGGGTCTTTTCCAGAACCTCGTGTCTGGCTGAACACTAAAACTGTTCCTCATGGCCTTAACAAAAGGCATGTTTCATAATTTTTAGGTTATATTTCAGATTGTATGTCATATCTTGGTAATTTTTATGACATAAGTATTTCTGAAGTTTTTAGTTCATAGAAATCCCAGCCCAACTTTATTCTTTATAAATATGTGAAAACTGTTTCTAGAATTTTTTTCAGAAAGGTCTGCATTATTGTTTTATTTAATGTAGCAAGTTGTAGAAGAAGGTCGGAGTACTTACAAATTGGTCATTCTATTCTTTCAACATTTTGGTGTTTCACTTGCTAACTTCACAAGTACAGGTTAAAACATTGGTAAAAATTATGCATTACAGCAGTCAGTGCATGATGTGAATGGGCGACAGGGATTTCCTTCTTTATGTGAATAGGTGACAGGGATTTTTACCTTCTTCATATTTTTAACCTGATCTTACTCGCATTCCTACCAATATTTTATTCTGTACTGCTTAAGTTCCTGAAGATGATCAGCATGTGAGACTAAAATGTTAAATGTAGTCTTGACTTTTTTTTTAACAACTTACTGTACTACTTCTACTGATATAAATTATACCGTGCGTCCATTTCGATCTTCAGCCGAGAGATCGAGAGAAGCGTGGCGGGCGGCGCTGACGGAGATGCCGACATTTGCGGCCTGTAATGCCCGCTTATTTTTATGGACATATCCAGACATTTATATAAATATTGCAAAACGAGCACTGACCTGTGTTATAATTCATCATCTGTAATTCATCCAAGTTCTGCCCTTATATACACAAAAAAAATACGCTTTAGAAACGATGTTAAAAGCCACAGATAATAAACATTTTAATCATAGTTTTGAACAGTAACGTCCTGCTTAAGTTTATATCCTTGAAAGAGTTTTGTGCCGATGGGGATCGTTTGGAGGTTTCGAATGTGCAACACTGTATCAAGATTACGCTGCAGACGAAACCGTTAAAAGTCAATGTTGTTCGTGAGCTTCCTTGCAATCCGAAATCTCCGAGCTCGAGTCTTTTGTTCCTTCGCGACTAGATGAAGACACGAGCTGTGAATATAGTGGCGAGCAGATGTAAACCAAGAGCGTGTTAATTTTGTACTTGTTTGTGTTATTGCAGTGTGTATGTGTGTTGTGTCAGTGAGACGATTGGAATGCCAGCCGCAAGATTCACGTTACGAAGGGGGGGGGGGGGGCTGATAAGTTCTCGGCCTGACCCAGAAGGACTTTAGCTCCAGGCACGAAAGTTTCAGGCTATTCAATGTATTCTCCCCGAAGGTCTACACACTTGGCACTTTTGCTCCAACTTCTCTAACCCCTCCGAAAAAAGACAATATGGGTATTTTCAACAAGATTCGGCCACTGCCCATACCGCCGCTGATTCTTTGGACACTATAAGGGTGGTGTTTGATGACAGAATAATTTCTAGAGGTTTATGGCCTTTACGTTCGCCAGATCTTACCGTATGTGACTTTTATTTCTGGGTAACCTTAAAAAATAGAGCCTACCGAAATAACCCTCATAGCATCGACGAACTAAAAGACAATATAAGGGCAGAACTTGGAAGAATTACGGAAGAAGAACTTTTGCGTGTGTATCAAAATTTCATCAATCAATGCCAGGAATGTGTGAATGTAGGTGGACATCAGTTTGAACAACTCTTATAACACAGGTTAGTGCTCGTTTTGCAATATTTATATAAATGTCTGCATATGTTCTTAAAAATAAGCGGGCATTACAGGCCGCAAATGTCGGCATCTCCGTCAGCGCCGCCCGCCACGCTTCTCCCGATCTCTCAGCTGAAGATCGAAATGAACGCACTGTAGTAATGAGCAGATACTGATACCAATATCAATATTATCATTATTGGCCAATACTAATAGTATACATATGGGAAAGTATAGGTTGGAATTTAATCAGTTACATCAGCCAATACTTTCTGGAGTTCGGGTGTCTTGTGGAGTCTAAAAATGTCAGTGTCTAAATATCCTGGAAATTATGCAAAATGCATAATTTTGATTGTTTTTGTAACAAGATTGTAGAGGGGGATTAAATTATTATCTCGTGAAAATATGAATATTTTAAATGACACTATATTGATATAAAAACCAATGGAAAACTTTTCAAATTTAAATTCATAAATACTGTGAATTGTATTGAATTGTTACAAGTTTCAAGTATCAGCATACGAATCAGTAAACTGACAACATTGGAATCGGTGAATATCATTGTTGAAAGGTTGATGAATGGTTTTCCCTGTGAGAGCGTAGCATGAAGAAAGGTTAGTTGTAAGCATTGAAATAATTTTTGTATATATGTAATCCTAACATATTTGTTTCTGTTGTAGGACAAAATTGAACTGTCATCTAGAGAACTGTATCATGTGCCAGTGTGAGAGTGAATCCATTGCAGAAGTTTATGTAAATCCAGAACCTGAGAGCACTGGTATTACAAGTAAGACTGCCCTTGAAAGTAGTGACATTGAAGGCTTATATGAAGTTATTGAAATTGAAGCTAGTTATGAAAGTGGCGTGAATATTAAAACCGAAAACCCAGACCACAATCACACATCAAATAGCAGTATTAACCAGCCTCAGGTTGCAAATAAGACTGATGAAGAAAGGAATGGTGAAATTCTTCCAGATTCAGGTAAGTGTCAGTTCTCATGTTTCAGTTGTGGACATGCTCGTGCTCATTTGTCATGCATACAAAGTCCTGAATTCTTAACCAGTTATTACTACAATATTCATTAAGTGAACAATCATTTGATATTTCTAAAAAAACTACAGAAACAGTAAAAAAAAACTGACATTTGGAAAGGCATTACTAGTCGATAGCACTTTGAACCAATGGTGATACTGTCAACGATTTTCACCTGTATCGATGCTTGAAGATTGTAACAAAAGTTATTCAGAAATTGTAATATGCAAGAATTCGATTGTAAAATATAGGCATCATTTAGCAGAAGTTGGAATTTATTTACCATTACCAGATGATACTTTTCCAGCAGTTTGGTCTTTCATGGGGGTCTGCAAAAATGCAGTGCACCAGTATTGGGGAAAAACTATTTTAATATTCCTATGTATTTCTTGAATATTTTGAAGCAAAACTCTGGTAAATTGATGCTCATAATTGGAGTGGAATACTCACCCACTAATATTTATCAATATTTTGAACCAACTTTTACGCCTTATACGCCTTCATGGCATGGTGCAAAGCGCACGGGAGCACTTTACTTTTTTTTTCCTTCCTTTACAATTTTCATCAATGTTTGAATGCTGCACATTCATCCATTCTCTAATTACACTATTTCATTCTGTTTTTTCCCATCTTGAGATTCTTGCAGAGTGCCCCCAAAAATCCATTTGTGTAGATCATAATTTTGATTGAGTTTCCCTTTAAATGCCACACTTCTGCTACTATTGCATTGAAAATATTGGTTTTTGTCTTGAGATGTTCTGTTGCATGCAATCCTACAAAAATACAGTGAAATTGCATTTATATGTTTCACAATAGTACGTTTTTTTTTTCTGGCGGTCCCTGCCAATTCCCGTAAGGCTGTCTACTATTATATTTTAGTTATATGTTTTCAGATATACGATTTTTCCAGTTGTACGTTCAACGAGTTAAGTTCCAACAAGGAAAAGACTTCAGTTATACTCTTTTAACAACTGCTTGTTCGGAAGAATGCTACTCTTGGAGTTTTAGATTTCCGTGATGATAACATGTGCCACCCTTTCCTGTACAGGTTTTCTTATCAGTTGCAACAATGGGACCAGACTCTCGACTTGGAATTCTATTTTTGTCGTTTGCATCGGAGGGCAGGGAATGGGCAATGCACCCTTGAACCAGATTGGCCTGTGCTATATAATTCTGCTTTTATTCTTTGCATTGCATTGGACAAGTCTTATCCGTATGGAGAATCAACTTCAACATCAAGTTACGGCTAGTCAAATGGAAGTTTCGACTTTTCCGCTGGTGAAATGCATTTTCAAACTGTCCTCTTCCCGTTGACATATTTTTCTACTCCATCGGAAGTTTTATATTCCCAAGAGAATGAATCAAATCATACACCCATATGATCAATGCTTTTCTCCTTGCTTTTATCCAAGAAATTTGGATAAACGTTTGATCATGCTCTTTACCATGACTGCGTAGCAGTAACAATGCGATTTTTGAACTCACCTAGGGTTGCTGTCAACCACGGAACATACTTTAACTTACCATCCAAAGAAACAGTCGCTCGATGTAAGACAGTTATCCATGAGAGTGGTTGTAGATTTATGTAGCGGAGGTGGCATGACAGCGCAGATATCTTGTGACGGTCTAAAAATTTGACTGTGGTGCATACCAAGTCAATTCACAGTTATAACCGGAATTATAATTTTAAGAAGTATGAATTATGCGAAGTTTCTCCTCCCCGTAGGAGTGAGTTTGTCACTTTCGGCGTAAAGTAGATTATAATCTACTGTATAATTAACACAATTATCAAAATCATTGCAAGGGTCAAAATTCACAGTTTTTAGATTGGCGCTATACTACTTTATGATTTTTAGACCAGTATAGGTCATGTACAGCAATTGATGGGTTTAGATATAGCGATTTAATGGACGATGTGAAAAGTTATATTTTGTGACCATTTTTAACTGAAAATATGTCATCTCCCTTCAAATAATTCTGTTATCCATATGTTTATTTGTGGTTGTTGTGTTTTTGTGTTATCAATTTGCAATTCAACCTCAAAGTTGCGATTAGCCTTCATGATAAAAGGTAGTGTAAAATAACTAACTACTTGGGTGAATAGAACTGTCCTTTCCAAATTCTTGACAAGGCGAGAACATCATTAACATCCGCCTCACTAATCTTCAGCATTTCATTTTAAGATTGATTACGAAATATTTACTGGAGACTGAAAATCTCAACGGAAAAACAAAAGTGTTATATCTCGTAATAAGTTATCTCAAGAGGCACGCGTCAACTTGCTTCCATCCTTTCGTTATTCCTTTAGTAGGATCACTCAACTTACAGATGAAAGCCGGAGATATTGTGATTAGTGGCGAGCACCTTACAAGACAATATGGCGAAAATTCAGCACAACCTTTTGTTAGACCCTTTCTTCAAATGTGCCGAGTTACATTCTTGTTCTAATTGATGGACGGCAATTTCGTTTTGAGACAGAATGTTCAGAACTACAATGTCAGGATGTTTTCGTTTTTGGTTTTTTGAATGAGTTTGGATTTATGTTCAGATCTCTACTAAATTATCGTTTGTTAAGTTTACTATATTTGCATGTGCGTAAAAATATTTGGGCAACCTGCACACCTCTGACAGAGGGTTCCCTCTACCTCCCACCCGGCCATCCCCCCCCCCTCTTTGTGCTTGATATAATGTTCTGGTTCCTTGAATCCCAACAGAAAAGGTTGGAGGTCATGGATATACCGTACCCCTCCCTCACACCTCCACTGCCCTCACACACCCTCCAGCAACCAATTTATGGTGCTCTCCATGAACAGTTTTTAAAACGCAAATAAAAATCCATTCAGTTGCCATTTTATTACATGTTCACCCCAAAGTCAGAGGGCCCGAGCCCACCCACCCTACAATTCCCACCCAGCCCACTCAGGTTGCCATTTTGTGCGGTGTAATTCATGCCGAGAGCATGATTACACCCCCACCCACCCGCCAAACACCCTCCTCTCTAAAGTCTCCCACCCGATGACCGTTAAAATTAAAGAAAGTTAATAATTCCATTACATTCTAGTGGCAATTTGAATATATCTGTTACACACACACAAACAACTGCACAAACCTCACGACACAACTGGCCAACTTCTGCCGAGCTGCTTTTCTTCTGGTAGGGTGGTGGTCAACACGTCGAGTCTCATCGGCACCTTTTTCAGACTTTCCAGATCGGAGACTGCTTCTATTCCTTTCTAGTGATTTCCAAATTGATCCACGAGACTGGGTGAACACTGACATTTTGGAGCTCCCACCAGAATTGAACACGATAAAAGGTAGTGTAAAATAACTAACTACTTGGGTGAATAGAACTGTCCTTTCCAAATTCTTGACAAGGCGAGAACATCATTAACATCCGCCTCACTAATCTTCAGCATTTCATTTTAAGATTGATTACGAAATATTTACTGGAGACTGAAAATCTCAACGGAAAAACAAAAGTGTTATATCTCGTAATAAGTTATCTCAAGAGGCACGCGTCAACTTGCTTCCATCCTTTCGTTATTCCTTTAGTAGGATCACTCAACTTACAGATGAAAGCCGGAGATATTGTGATTAGTGGCGAGCACCTTACAAGACAATATGGCGAAAATTCAGCACAACCTTTTGTTAGACCCTTTCTTCAAATGTGCCGAGTTACATTCTTGTTCTAATTGATGGACGGCAATTTCGTTTTGAGGCAGAATGTTCAGAACTACAATGTCAGGATGTTTTCGTTTTTGGTTTTTTGAATGAGTTTGGATTTATGTTCAGATCTCTACTAAATTATCGTTTGTTAAGTTTACTATATTTTCATGTGCGTAAAAATATTTGGGCAACCTGCACACCTCTGACAGAGGGTTCCCTCTACCTCCCACCCGGCCATCCCCCCCCCCTCTTTGTGCTTGATATAATGTTCTGGTTCCTTGAATCCCAACAGAAAAGGTTGGAGGTCATGGATATACCGTACCCCTCCCTCACACCTCCACTGCCCTCACACACCCTCCAGCAACCAATTTATGGTGCTCTCCATGAACAGTTTTTAAAACGCAAATAAAAATCCATTCAGTTGCCATTTTATTACATGTTCACCCCAAAGTCAGAGGGCCCGAGCCCACCCACCCTACAATTCCCACCCAGCCCACTCAGGTTGCCATTTTGTGCGGTGTAATTCATGCCGAGAGCATGATTACACCCCCACCCACCCGCCAAACACCCTCCTCTCTAAAGTCTCCCACCCGATGACCGTTAAAATTAAAGAAAGTTAATAATTCCATTACATTCTAGTGGCAATTTGAATATATCTGTTACACACACACAAACAACTGCACAAACCTCACGACACAACTGGCCAACTTCTGCCGAGCTGCTTTTCTTCTGGTAGGGTGGTGGTCAACACGTCGAGTCTCATCGGCACCTTTTTCAGACTTTCCAGATCGGAGACTGCTTCTATTCCTTTCTAGTGATTTCCCAATTGATCCACGAGACTGGGTGAACACTGACATTTTGGAGCTCCCACCAGAATTGAACACGGGAGTGCCTTTGAGAGAGAGAGAGAGAGAGAGAGAGAGAAACTATTCCCTGTGGGAGAATATTCAAGTACCAATTAACCTAACCGTGCCCTTTAATCTAAGCAGAAGTCCTATACAGCTAAAGTAAAGCTGGAACTATAGAAGTGTGCTTCCATCAAAATAATTTTTTGCTATTTTCTTACATAGAAAGAAATACTTGCATTCTATTAAACTACGATTTCTCTCTCCCTTCAAGTTCGAAATGAACACAGATTGGTATTTTTTTAGAAAGGGCAAAAGCTTACCTATTACGAATTTACTGCTCTCTGCTTTCGGAATGTTTTGTCCTGAACATCTGATCGAACATATATATATATATATGTGTGTATATACATAAAACCTTTCAGTTTTATCGTAAAGGTCATGACTCTGGTTTCCTAGAGATAGCATGTAATGTTGTAATATAACATTACATTTAGTTCATAACTAGCTTTGTCCTTGTTAAACAATACACCATTGTTTCCTATTATATGATAGATACAAATTTTGATGTTTGGATAGGATTATTATTGTTTATTTTTCTTCCCACATGCAACAATTATTGGAGGTAATTGTATTGTAGATTTGTTTCTAGAAACTAGCTTGGAGCTTGGGTTGCTATCAGCACCAACTTTTGGAAAATGACTGTCGTCATTATGATTACAATATAACTGCGTAAAAACAAACTAAATTTGATTAGGAAATAATTCAAACTAATTATGCTCAATTCTTTAACTACAGAAAATTTTCATTCCTAATCTCAGATTAAAGAAACAAGACACTTTGACAGTGTCGAATCTACAACTTTAACCAATAGTTCGCGGAACAAGGTATTTGGCTCTTCGTCAACAGGTTAGGTTATTTAAAAGAAAAAGAAAAAGCATCCGGCTCGGTGGTCATCTAACCCACCCTCGATTTCGCAAGGAATTTTTTTTTCTTATGAAGATTATGTGTTGCGAAGTGTGAAGAACAGATCAGAAACTGATATCTTTGAAGCTGTCAAACAAGTCACTGGCGCCAGACTTCCCAGCCTGTCTTAAACATTACAAACAAGCTGAAGGAAGGGAGGGGGAGTAAACAGCAGGTTCCAGGTTGGGAAAAGTTCCACTTTGTCTTATTACCATGATACAGTAAGATAATACAGTTGTTGAAGACAGATAAGCTGCATCACTTTTTTTTATTCAAATGAAATTGCAGATAAACAAATTATTGAACACTGTGACTTATTTTTAGTGTATGAATGGTTCTGAAAAAAAAAAAGCAGCGATCATACCACACATTGTGTGTACATTTTCTTTCTGCGACATTTGAGAAAGCCCTTTGTTTCTCTTTTGTTACTATAGGATAAATTGAAGATAAAAGGATATAACTGCTCAACAAGTGAATCTTAATAAATATGGATAAAGTGAGTACTAGTTTCTCCATATTTATATACTACCGCATCTCTCTTTTCCGAATTATGAACTGAATCTTTTTGAAAATTGTAGAGTCTAAATGTAAGAATGAACAAAAAGCAACATTTTAAGTAACATTCGACAATTAAGGGTCCAGCGGGGGAAGCAGGGGCAAAGGCCCAACGTTTCTAAATTTTCCATTTTTTTTTTTCAAATTTGCAACATTAACATTACATATCCACATAGTGTGTGTTGTGCTTCCTTCCGAATTGAGTTCATCCAGCATCCATACGGCTGACGCTTAATGCAACATTCTGGAATTGACTCAAAGCTGGCAATGGTTGTCGATGGACATTGTCTCGAAGCTGGCAATGGTTGTAGAAATGTACCATCATTACTTAATACATTTTTCATTCATTTCACTTCATTGAAGGGCCACAGGGTAATGCTATATGCCTTTTTTTTAAGTCAATTTTCTTCTTCCTCTTCTTCCCTTAACGCTTATTATTGGGAGCCACAATGTTTAAATTTTACCTCTGCTAAAAGCCCTGTCTTTAAGAAAGAAAACAAAAAACAAAACCAATTTCATCTGTCTAAGACAATTAGTTCTCGAGCTACGATTTTTTTTGTACTTCGCAGAAAGTTTGAAAACTCATTCCTGAAAAGAAGCTGGCTTCAATCGGAATAAAGTCACGTGAGACTCCGTGCGCTACAGGTTTCAAAACCACTTTATGCACAGAAGGCTAATTGGGACTGGACCTAGAGTTTAAAATGGGATCTGAACCATTATGTGCCTCTACCCAAGGGTGCCCACAGGGGGTGATTATGGCACACGATGCGCCATCGAGATTTTTGGAGGGGATTTTTTCCCTTCAAATATAAAATTCAACATTTTTTTTATTTTTCCAAAGTATATACGTAAAACTTATACACCTTAAATGCAGGATATTTAATCAATTAGATGAAGAAAAGAAAGTGTTTAAGGGTATTATCGAAGGGGCAGGGAGGAATATCGAACTCTTACATATTAGGCCTTAATTGACACGTGGGTTGGGAGGTGGGGGGGATTCTGAATAAAACATCCAACTAGGTCTTAGATTAGGCCTGGTATTTTAGTTAGAGGGAGATTGAGAATTAAATTGAGGTGTGTATCCAATTCTTGTGTATTAGTATTGTCTTAGACTGTTGCGGAAATTCTGGTGTGGAGACTGAGAATTAATTTTTTGGAGGAGGCAATATCCACTCTTCAATATCAACTGTAAAATTGGCATGAACACTTTGGTTGTAGGATTGAGTATTAAATTTAAAGGGGGGAAGCTCTTGATAAAGTGTTTAATCGTACATTGTAAAGGGCAGGGCTCAAAAAATCCCGGTTGTCAGGTTGCCATGGCGACTAAAAATTTCAACCTGGCGACTGATCTTTTGCTGTAATATGTACGAAATTCTGAAGATTCTAAGTTCAAATTGCAGTATAGCGTAAGTTAGGAAATATATATATATATATTTTTATCAATGTTGTGAACATTCCATAGATTCAGTAGCAATTACTTACTCTTTGTCCCCCATTTCCTGCTTTCTCAAATGATTTAGCGATGTTTTGAATACCGTGATGCTCAGCTTCTTATACAGAATGTTTCAAAAGTCGCACAACCCAAACTTTAAAAATATATATCATGAAAACCGTAAGAGATATTTACAATGGGTTTTCTGCACTATAAAGCCTCATACATTGAGACATTTTTCATTGCATAAAATTATCAGTTTATGCCATACAAAAAATTAGATAAATTAATAACTGGCGGAAGGCCAAAATATTTCCAGAAATGAACTTTTGAGTGAGAAAAATATCTAAGAAATTATCGAAGGGTCATAATTAGATGTCTGATGAGTGATGCCATATCAATCTATTATTTACGACCAATATTGGTCATGTGCTATATTTGATGGATTTTTGACTGACGATTTTATGGTTTAAGTGAAAAAGTGACATTTCTGGGACATATCTCCGTAGATGGCAACACAAGCAGGTCGAAATATTGTCAACAGACGCATGCAACATGTGCCTAAGTATTGGCCATACATTTACGTGAAAAATCATAAATCAAGATTTTGTGCCAAAATTGAACTCTTGAGAGAATCCTAGACTGCCCCTTGTTATCCTGAATTCTGTTCGTTCATTTTCGCCGCTACTGTGCCTGTTTTTTAAATTGATTCGGCATGGTGTATAATTGGAGCAGCGTGTGTGCTTTGCTAAAGAGTATTTTACTACTAATTCTTACACTCAGGTGCAAGAAGTTTTCAAAGAAAAATACCCTGCTTCTGCTGTACACTTCTGTTCACAGAAAGTGGCACACTCGTTTGAGTTGAAGTCCAGCTTCGGGTCTGGCAGTACAGCCGAAGTAAGTGTTCGGAAACTAGCAGTGGAATTTTGTCTCTCTCAGACTCAAAGAAGAGGGCTAACGGAAAGATTGCAGCGTAAATATTAATTAACTGGACTGTCCACGTCTACATTGAAAGTAATGTAAATGCGAAAAATTCGTGAAAAGTATATTTTAAAAAAAACAACTCATTTTTGATGTTTGTGACGAGAATGCGAGGGCCCCGGGTTCAACAATTTGAATAAGCGAGGCAGAAATAGTGCTGTTTTAATTTCTGAAAATGATGCAAAAAAAACAACAAAAAAACTTATGTTTTCTTTCAGGAAAAGTGTTATCCTAGCCTGGGAGAAGGCTTGAAGAATATATAAACTCCTTCGCCATCCACTTTGGCAAACATAATCGCAAAGTCGGCACTGAATATGTGATGGAAAAAATAATAGAAATCTGAAGCAAGAAATGTTTGTCACAGCCAGGGAGGCACATGGAGGTACCCCTCCCCCACAAACACACACACATCACTCAACCAGGCTATTAGCAATAAGTCAATGGTTGTCCTCTCATTTAACTTAACAGTAAATGGAATTTTTGTAAAATGAAAATTGTCGGGCTTTCCTTTTTTACACGTGCACGTTGGTTTCGTAATGGAACAAAATAAATAGAATTGTGACTCGTAAAATCACTACCGGCTGAATGAATTTCTCCGTAGATTCCAGAATAATGACTCTTCTTTTTTAAATAAATAGTATAAAAATAATATAATATATGTGCCGTTGGTTAATAAGATTCCTCGTCACATAGCAGAATCCGCCATGTTGATGGAAGCTAGAACACGATGTAGGGTTGGAAACACTCACCTTCCACAAATGCACGACTTCACAACGTTTTCCTTCATTTTCATGCACAAGCTTGACTTGTATTCTGTTAGCAATGTGCACAGCACACAAACACTATTTGATGAAGTGTATTGCTTTCAAATTAATGTAATTAGCGAGAAGCGACATCAAAAGTTTCAGCTGGTCAAGGAGAGATGTAATCTTATGGACCTGAATAGCTTTGTTTTCTTCACGGTGGATTGTGGCCATGTTGGTTGAAAGTCAGCTTTGTAAGCTGAAGTCCAAGGTTCGATTCTCCTCGTGGACAGTTTTTTTTACCAACGTGTAACACATTAATTATTTCATTGGCTTTGTATTTCAGTGTTTTAAAGTGTGATGTGAACCACTATGCGCCTTGACTGAGTATTGAACATGGGACCTCCTTATTACCAGTCGTGAAACCGATTGTAGTGTTATATTTTGTTATTGTTCGTTTGGCAAGATGAAAATAAAAATATTACACCCACAGATCTTCTGACAGTAGAGTTAATTTTGAGTGTAAACTTATTTATTTTCTTCGTCGTATTGCGGCTAAAACTCGCTGATTACAATAATCAGTACTAAAAACGCGTTGTGCAATACAACTGAAGGTGAAAAGTTCAATATTCTTTGGAAGAAGAGTCACTGGAATTAACTGCAAAATTTGTGTATATGGAAATATTGTTTCATCATACATGTGCTTGTTTGTTTAAGTTTGGCGTTGAAGTCCACTTTATGCATAGCAAGGATAATCTGAACTGAATCTACAGTTTAAATGGGATCCGAACCACATTTTCCTCTCAGCAATAGAACTTGGGACATTATCTATGTTCCCTTCTCCTCGTGTAAACGTACACACAAACATAATAATAATATTCCTTGGCACGGCAGCCCTGAAAAGGCCTTGGCCTATCTCCTGACTGCCAGTCTCCCTCCCACAATCCTACTTAGAGGTGTGGAGTTCTTCAACTGGTATTGGGGTGACGTGGTGTCAGCATGTCGAAACCCCAGACACAACTACTATTTGTAGGTAGATATATAGACACAAGTGGGTGTCTGGATGTGTCTGTATGTATTGTGTAGATGATATATCACCGATATCGCAATACGGAAAAAAATATTGTATTGTTTGTGACTATATTTTCTTGACGATATATGGTGATATCAAATTTCCGATATTGTCGATCCCTAGTTAAAACCATAGCAGAAAGCAGCATTTAGTGACTATCAGTGTGGCAATAATGTGCTTGATCCCCGATTGTAAGGCAGGAGTTCAAGGTCGCATGGTGAATGAATAAGACTGCTGCAAGAGCAAGGAAGAGGAGAGGGATAGGTTGCCTGGCATACAGAACAGGCTTCTGGCAAATTTTATCATTGGCAAGGCTTGGAAAAAGTATAAAGTGGGAAATGATAGAGTTAACATAAGATCGAGATAAACATCCTAATGCTGAACATGTTTTTTTAGAGGGAATTAGCTGAACAACTTAAGCGGTAAACCTTAGTCCACCCCCGGCACCTTCACTGTCTATTTCTTGTGATTTTGTGAATTATTAATAATGATTTAGAAACTTTGGTGTGTGTGTGTGTGTGTGTATATGTAATACTCCTTTTCTTTCTTTTTGTACTTAATTGTACCATTTTAATTATCTTTCAATAATACATTTTTCTCAGTTATACGTTTTTTCCCTTCTGTCACACAAAACGTATAACTGAGATTTCACTGTATTGTTTGTATGAGTGTTCTACCTTCATTTATTCTTGCACATAATTCAGCTATATGACATCTGACTTTATACTTATTTATATTACATGACAATAGCATTATGTGTTACAAAATATAATTCATATTTCCTTTCATTATGGTTGGCTGATTTTGGTGAATACAGTTCTATTTGCTTGTTTTACAGATTTTGCATTGAGGGAGCAGGATTTCTCCAAGACATGCCGTGTGTGTGCAAATGAGAAGGGTGATACCTTACCAATATTTGAATGTGAAGGTTTGAGTGAGAAGATCATGAAGCATTTGCCTATTGTGGTAAGGAAAATACAATTAGTATGTATTTTGCTACTGTATTAACTTTCTTGCAGTGTTTAGTAATGCATCTACAGGCTGGCATGTGAAATGTCATGCAGTTTGTTATATTGATTGATTCATTCATTTGACATTTTTTGGTGCTTCCGTGCATATGGTCATTTTGAACCCTTTTAAGTAAATGGAGTGAAATGCCCTAAATCTAAAACCCTTACTTTTACATGTTATTGAAATAAAATACACGGTTGATAATAATTAGACATAAGTGAGTTACTATTTTTTTTATGCAAACCTTACTTGTAGAGGTTCTATTAATTTTGGTGATCTCTGCCACCATCCGCTTGGAAACTCATTGCTTCACTGCTGGTCTGGCTTCCCGTTACTGTTGTTTCCCTGCATGCTGCTAGGAGCGCTAGTGTAGCCAGTTTGTCTGCTGCATGCACTGGGTTTAAGTTGTTGCAATAGCGGAAGCCACACGGGATGTGCGTGACCGCTGTCGATGTTCGGATGATGTATAACGTGTGTGTGTGATGAAACTTATTTGATATTGTCTTTGTAGAACTTGGGATGCTTTACCAGTCCAGTAGTTGATTGGGATGTTTTTGCATCAGATAAGTTCTGTTGTATAGGCTCATTGATGGTTCTCATAGATCTGCCAATGTAATGTGAATTGCACTCACACTAGGTGTCATATACTCCTAGGTTGTCGAGGGGCGAGAGGAAATATTGTATGTGTTTGTTTAGAGCACTGGCTATTTGGTCACTGGTTTGTCTGCTAGTTTGATGTCATGCTGTCTCAGTGTCTTGGCAAGGTGGTTGGATGTCTTATGGTGGTAAGGGAAAGCAAATCATTTCATTTTAATGTTGCCGGTTCAATGGTGATAGTTTGGCCGTCAAGCCTGCATCTCTGCTTTGCTACATCATTCTGAAAATTGATGCACTGTGTACCCATTCTTCAGTCTTGTGCCTGTGATTATGGTAACGTCTTCTCTCAGATCTTCTTCACTTGTGCAGTGAGAGTGAGTGAATATGCTGGTTCCCTGCCCCTAGTTTTCTGTAGATTGTGGTGGTAAATGTGTTGTCTTGTCTTTTGATAGTTAGGTCTAGAAAGTTGATGCTGCCTTGATTTTCCAGTTCTATGGTGAATTTAAGCCTGGGGTGATTTCATCATTTTTGTACATGACGATGGTGTTGTCTGCATATCTGCCATATCTTATGTACTGGAGTTCTAGTGAGGGAAGGATGTCTTTAGGATGCCTTTTTCGGCTAAGTGCATCACAGTATTGGCTATGGGTGCAGAAAGAGGATTACCCATGCTAATCCCTCTGTCTGTATGAAGTATTTGTCTTCAGACTGAAACTAATTGTGTCGAGACAATCACTTGGATACCTCAGTTACTTCCACTGGACTGATTTTGTTGATTGTAAGCCATCTTTCAACCGAGGCGAGGGATTGTTTTGATTAAATTTGGTTCAAATTTAATTTTCAACATCAGCCAATGCATTTCTGGAGTATGGGTGTCTTGCAGAGGCTGCAAAAATGCCACATAACATTTTTGTGAGGTCTAAATATACTGAAATGTATGCATAATTTTTATAATTTTGACAACAGGATAGCTGCGGTAGCTCAGTCATTACGGCATCTGACTACCATGCGAGAGACCCAGGTTCGATCCCCAGCGGGGGGAGAACCAGGATTTTTTCCACCTGTTCAAGCGGCTCTGGCACCCACCCAGAGTCATATAAAGTGGGTACCTGGAGGAAACTCTGTGGGATAAAGGCAGCCAGGGGCATGGTGCTGATCACATCACCCCCATCTTTGGCCGTGATCAAGAAAGTGTGGGGCCCTAACTCCACACCCCCTATATGCCTTCATGGCATGGTGCATAGCACAGGGGAGCACTTTACCTTCCTTTACTTTACCTTTTTTGACAACAGGATTGTGGGAGAAATGCATTTTGTCATTATTATCTTAAATTATGGATATTTGGATATTTTAAAGAAAAATTCTGGTAAGATTGATATGACAAGTTATAATTAAAAACTATATTTTAAAATTTGTAATTATTCTGAACTACTTTAAAATCATTTCAATTTCCAAGTAGCATACATTGTGTCGTCTCAGTGTGTTATATGGTCAGGA
Source organism: Lepisma saccharinum (assembly GCF_977018435.1). Classification (NCBI taxonomy): domain Eukaryota; kingdom Metazoa; phylum Arthropoda; class Insecta; order Zygentoma; family Lepismatidae; genus Lepisma; species Lepisma saccharinum. The sequence goes on along the minus strand of NC_139231.1, from coordinate 59,108,503 downwards.
GTATGGTGTAGTGGTGAAGTGCCACTTGTCACTATGGTGTGAAACCTTCCCCAAAGTGCACATTTTGATAATATGTTTCTTATCTTTTGTAGGTAACACCAGGAGATGGGTTACCATCAAAAGTATGCAGAACCTGCCAGAGACATATTGACACCTGGCAGGAATTTGTGGATCAGAGTGTTAAGGCTGATGAAGTGCTAAGAACAAGATTAAGAAAACAACACATGATTAAGGTTTGTCTGAATTTGCTGTTTTTTTGTTTTTTTTATTATTTTTAAATCTCGCATTTCACACCATTATTTTCAAGTAAGAAATATAGAAATTACACTTGAAGCATTTGATGGAGATATCTGCAAACTTCATTGAGATTTGGAGAGAAGTTAGTCAATGACCATGGTAACTTTGATCCAAGAAACCTTCACCATGAAATATTTTGCTTACTGAAAAATTTCAAAGAGGCTCTGGAAAAGATGTGACTCTTCAAGATAAAACTAATCTCAGCACAATGTCTACCAAGTAGAGTTTGAAGTGGTGAAACATTATTGGTGCAGTTCCATCACCAGTAATTCTGCCCAATTTTATGCTTGTATCAGCCCTAAACTACAGAAAAAATAATAATTCTGTGTAACTTAATATATATATATATATATATATATATATTCACATACTAATTTAGATGACCCTGTTACCGTCAAAGAATTGCAGGTCCAAATAAAATTTCAGAATGGTAAAAAATGGTAGTAGTATGAGATAATTGTTCCAAAATTCTGTTTGCTTTCTGCTCAAGATTTTTATTTTTATTTTTTATTTATTTTTATTATTATTTACTACAAGTATGTCTTTATCAGTATCCAAATATACAGTAAGAAGTGATAAATTAACTTTTCATGGTTGTGTATGTTGTTTGTGAAAAACCTTTTCCAAATTTGAAGTTTTTTTATTACAGCAGGAAGTGAACACTGTCAGTGGATCTGAGTTGGTGGTAGCAGATGACCAAAGTATTGGCTTGATGGTGGATTCAGAAGATACACAACTTCCGGAAGTTCTGATGATGATAAAGGCTGAAGCCTCAAATGAGAATTACACCAGCTGTGCTGTTGAGAGGTATGTATGGGCAGAATTATATTTCAGTTGCTGTTCACAAGCAAAGGAATACTGAATTGGTGATTTTGCAAATCTCACGTTTCTTACACTAGACATTAATTTGATGAGAGACTAATGAAGTGTTTTATCAAATTCTGGATAGGGCTTGAATTGGTCCTTTGTATTTGTTTGTAATGAATTCAGTATTTCATCATTCATCCTGTTGTAGGGGGCCAATGGTGTAGTGATAACTTCATCGCCTTGCAATCAATCAAGGTGTCCCAGGTTCGATATCTGGTGGATGTACATAGTGGTTTGGATCCCACTTTAAAATGTAGGTCCAGTCCCGATTAGCCTTACTGTGCATAAAGTGGACTTAGAAACACAAACTCAATCAAATCCTTGTTGTAGAAGTTGTGTATGTACCTCGCTGATAACTACAGCATTTGGTCAGAATATTGATTAATATTAATTATTATATCACATCAATTGACTAGAATTTTGCTTTAAACTATTTACAGAATTAGATTGTACTTTAAAATGACAGTCATGTAATCGCTAAATCATTTTTTCATGCAGTAATAATCATAATAACCCATGGTGCAACAGCCCTTGAGTGCCATGGCCTACGTACCAATTGCCGGCCTCACTCCCACATGCCTCAGCAGAGATGGGCAATCATCCAACCAGTTATGGGCTGACATGTGGTCAGCACAGTGAATCTCCAGTCGTCGTAGGTTTCCATGACTGGGTTACGCTACTCATTCGTAGCTTCCTGGGTCGCCACCAGTTCCATACACTGACCGAAATCTCAGAAAAGAAAGTTATTATGCTTCACCCCAGGAGACTCAAACCAGCACACATCCTGTAGTTCAAACCCAAAGTCTGATGCCTTAGACCACGTGGCCACAGTGCCAGACATTTTTTTAATGCAATACTGGAGTAAAATTAATGAAATGTCAAAATTTGTGTAATTTGCAGGGTAATTAGACTCCACAAAAGTGTTGGGTGGCATTTTTGTGGACCCTACGAAATACCCTAGAAAAATATCAGCCCTAGTTTTTGTATTTCGTATTGTCCTAAAGCCATGGGAATCTGTAACCTTAGCCTGTGTTACGATAGTTTGAGATGACTCATATATGATAGTTTGAGATGACTCGTAGCTCCCAACCTGGACAGATTCTCTCCCTTCTCTTTCTATTGCTCCTTTGAATACAGAGGTCTGGCTGCAGTATTACCAGTAGGATAGTAGTAATTCTCACAGCATCCATTTGTCCACATTCTTCTTAAATTGAATGTACAATGGGATCCATGAGTATTACCATGCAAATTGTCCATCACTATGTTCATGCACTTTATTTGACCCAATAAGAGCTTCAAGAATTAAAAGAAAACTCAAAACAAGCTGTTGACAAAAATCCATCGCTTAAAAAACACACAGGATGTAAGAGAAAAATTAATGAAAATAGTCATGGACAATTTGCACTGTAATACTCATGGATCCCACTGTACACAAACAAATGACCATATGTGTATTACATTGGAACATGCAATACAGTCAAACCCCGATTTTACGTTTTTCAGGGGCCCGTAAATAAAAAACGTAAAAAGCAGGAAAGCATATGGGAGGGGTGAAACTCAAGTGTCTAAGAAATGACTACACAATCGACTTTTTAGGGGTTTATTATGTCAAAAATTGTTTAACAACGTGATAGAAGTATGATTATGAATTTCTGATGAAAAAAGCAAGACCTGCTGTGAAAGTCAATGACGGATTAACGGGACCCACTTTCATAGGGTAGGGACGGTGGATGACTGCTTCTAACTGCCACCTATTAGGTTCAGTTGATGCATTTGATTGTGCGGGATCTCCATTTACTCTGTAAACTGGTAATTAGTTGCTGGTTTTTGAAGTCCCGGGTAATTGGAGTGGGGTGATCATTTATAGCTGGACGTCAAGCATCTTTATATACTGCAATCAAAGTGTCCTGAAGACATGCAGAATGGTTCAGATTCCACTTTGAGCTGCATATGTATCCAGTCCCGATCAGCCCAACAGCATGAAGTGAGCAAAACAAGCTTTGTCAAACTTATGCATTTTTAGACGACAAGTATTTATCAGTGACGCACGTAGGATTTTTGAAAGGGGAGATTGGGTTACATATACTTCTTATAGTAGTCAGCCCTCGCTTTGCCATCTTTTCCTGCCTATGATGTTCTCCTTTTTTTTTTTCAGAAATACTGGCCAAAAGGGGGGAGGGGATTATGACCCTATTTACATCCATATTAATCGACGATTTTATTATTGGATTTAGAAGTCTTGTGGAGAGCAAACACCCCTTCCACCAATAGTTTCCCCGTAAATAAAGTGTTTCCTTTTTTATTGTCTTCCCATCAACGTTTTAATATTGCATGATTTATTTTCAGTACGTGAATGGTTCCGAAGAAAACGGCAATTATATCATTCTTAGCATCATGTGCATTTCCTTCCTCCACTGCTCTGTATGTTGAAGGCATTTATCAGAAGGCAGAACAAGAAAAAAAAATGATCTCTTCCATTTTTTTAACTTTTACATTGTGTCTGCTGCTTGTGTTTCCTAATCGTCAAAGCAAAACAACCTTCTGAGACAAGATTCAAAAACACTGCCATTTTTCTTCCCTTCAGACTGAATGAGTCATAGCTCTGGAGCCGGGAGACTTAACATTGGCACCGGTTGCCAGCTGCCTACTGCTGGCAGACACCCCTCGGACCTGTTTTTGTAATGGCGTGAGGGGAAGGGGGAGACAAACAGATGGTGGAGCGGTATGCTGTCTTATGAGAAGTGTGCTCATTCCGGCCTGACCAAGTTGTAGAAAGAAAAGAAGGAAAGAGGGGGAGGAAGGATCACTGCTTGACACACTCCCATGTTATCATATAATGCTTCAGACATAGGAGCAAGATTTCCGACAGGGCATTAAAGACTTAGAAACCGGCTCAAGTCTTTTTTTCTTCTTACCTGAATGCGCGTATTAAGGTTGAGCAACTGCGTAATTTTAGACGTCAGAGGAAAAATGACGGGAGATCGCTTTTCGCCTTTATGTTAATTGGTTAAGATGTCTCATGTAAGGGGGCTGACTTCCACACGAGCAAGAAAATCGGGGCAGCAATACCTGGCACTTTTAAGTAATTACAAGACTAGTGATGATACCATAGGGGGCATGAGAAAGCAATCCCCCCCCTTCTAATGAGAAAAAGGTGAAGATAAAGTTCCCCATGCACTTTGCACCATGCCATGATGCATATATAGGGGATGTGGGAGATCATGTGATCAGCACCATGCTCTGGTCGTCTTTACCCCACATAATCTTCAATCTCTGCCAATTTGGAGGTGACGTGATCAGCACCATGCTTGGGCAGCCTTTACCCCCCAAGGTTACCCCCAGGTACAAATTTATTTTAGGCTGCATGAGCTCCAGAGCCACTTTATGTGGTAGCTTAGATCACCCGCATTTTAATGGCATTTAGATGTGCATTAAATTTGGCTGCTCTCAGAAAATATTGCTGCACCCCTAGTTTATTCACTCATTTTTCCTGACCCAGTCACTTTACAACACACAAGTCACGTAATGTGCAAAAAGAATCCATTCCCTGCCTCAGGCAGAAAAATATGTGTGTCCCAACTTCGCCCCCCTTCCCCCAAACAATTGATTTGACAAGAATATTTTTCCGTCAGTGAGTAAAATATTGCTCATCTACCCATAGAATAAAAGAATCAAGTTCGCTTCAGCTTCATTCTGATGATCAAATGACATTAGCATTCATGAAAAAACTTCAGATTAAAAATAATTTACAGTGAAATTTGGACTAGATCCAATCATATTTCAGGGTGGCGACAGACCTGGAAAACCGGGAAAAGTCAGGGAATTTGAGGTGTCAAAAAAAGTCAGGGAATTTGAGGTGTCAAAAAAAGTCAGGGAAATGTCAGGGAATTTTGTCTTCATTGACTTTTTTAATTTTTTTTATTTAAAGATATCGTTATGGAACTCTGCACGGGAACAGAAAATTGTTATAACTCGGGCACTATGGGAGCAATCTACTTCGGATAAGTTTTGTTTTGCAGCTAAAACATAAGCGCATGCAACCGTGTACAATTCAGAACCGAGGAAGGGGGTTTGGGGGGCTCGACCCCCGAATTTCAATAAAAAAAAAATCTGAAGTTTGCCCCCCTCTTCTCCCACTATTTTGGGGAGAAGGCGCAAACTTTAGTATTCTTTTCAAAGAATGGACATTTATCAAGAGAATGAAACATGTTTCATGTTCGTGGGTGCCATACAAGTTGAATAATAAGCCAAAATGTGATTTTTTTAAAATGAAAAATATGTAATTTGCATTTTTGGAGGAAAATTGTTATAACTCAGGTACTATGGGAGCAATCTACTTCAGATAAGTTTTGTTTTGCAGCTAAGACATCATAGCATGCAACCGTGTACAATTCAGAACGCCGAACCAAGGAAGGGGGTTTGGGGGGCGCGACCCCCGAATTTCTATAGAAAAAACAAAAATCTCCCGCTATTTTGGGTATAAGGTGCAAACCTTAGTATTCTCTTCAAAGAATGGACGTTTCCAAAGAGAATGAAACATGTTTCATGTTCTTGGGTGCCATAAGCCAAAATGTGAAACACTGTTTTTTTACTAAAAATAGATAATTTGCATATTGCTCAGAAAATTGTTATAACTCTGGCACTATGGGAGCAATCTACTTCAGATAAGTTTTGTTTTTCGGCTAAAACATCATAGCATGCAACCGTGTACAATTCAGAACGCCGAACTTAGGAAGGGGGGGTTTGGGGGGCGCTACCCCCGAATTTTAATTAAAAACTATAAAAATCTTGAGTTTGCCCCCTCTTCTCCCGCTATTTGGGATGAAGGCGCGAAGTTTAGTATTCTTTTCAAGGAATGGACATTTCTCAAGAGAATGAAACATGTTTCATGTTCTTGACTGCTATACAAGTTGAATAATAAGCCAAAATGTGATTTTTTTTTTTACGAAAAATAGGTAATTTGCATTTTTGGAGGAAAATTGTTATAACTCGGGCACTATGGGAGCAATCTACTTCGGATAAGTTTTGTTTTACAGATAAAACATCAGAGCATGCAACCGTGTACAATTCAGATCGCCGAACGGAGGAAGGGGGTTTTGAGGGCACAACCACCGAATTTCAATGAAAAAAACATAAAAATCGGAGGTTTGCCCCCTCTTCTCCCGCTATTTTAGTGAAAAGGCGCAAACCTTAGTATTCTCTTCAAAGAATGGTCGTTTCCAAAGAGATTGAAACATATTTCATGTTCCTGGGTGTCATACAAATTGAATAATGAGCCAAAATGTGAAACTCTGTTCGGAAATGTGGCATGGATATGTTGCTGAGAGGGGGGAGGTTGGTCATCAATATGAATTTCCCAGGCTTGCTCCAGACCTGTGTCAGAGTTTCCACCCAAACATAAGAGTATGAATGTCAAAAAAGCACATTCATTTCGTCAGCACCATTATACCATATGGTATCATCAGGCCAGTACGACCTTACTCTGATAACATATGGTATCATTGGGGGAGTAAAGGTTAAGCCTCTAAATATTACGTGCAAAATGCATTGAATTATCATTTTTTCTTGTCCATATGGGAGTAGTAAGGGGACTTGTCACGTAGTAAAGCATTTTGTTGGGCAAACTGAAGGAACATGGAAACAAATAGGTTCCATTGATACATACGATTTTTGTTGAATATCGCCACCTGACAAAGTATCTCACTACAACATGCGACAGAAATTGCATGGACTGCAAATATGCTGCTGGAATTTTATTACTCTTCTGGCTCACTTCACCTTATTTAATGTAGCAGTGCTTATGTAGGTCTTCTTTCATCATCCTGACTTATTACTGGTTTTGCACAAGTTAACATTCGTTTACAATGACATTGCACTATTCTTAGATATCAAGAAGAATTCAACCAAACGGGATATATATTGTATACTATCAGGAAAAAGTGAAACATAAACTGCATTGGTGAACGTTATAAAAATTGACAAGAGCATGCTCCCAACCTCAAATTTACTGTAACACTAGTATTGCATTGAAATTAACGCCACTCTCTGTCCTGTCTGTTTAAACTCGTGAGAGATGGTCATTAATCTCCCACAGGGTAAGGGTAATATCCAATATTATGAAACAAAATACTAATAATAAATACATAAATATTTTAATATCATATTTACTCTATTCATTCAGTCATAAAAGCAAATCACTTTCTTCAAGGATTGACTTTTCTCTACCAGCCCTGCTAAATTTTCACTTTCCATCTACTGATTTATATGAGGGGTGGCCAGAAAGTAATTTCCAATTAGTAGGGACATTGATTTTTCGCAAACACCAAAACCATGAAAAATGGTAATTGCTGCGAAGTTATGTTTAGGAATGTGCAGTGATGTCAGGACACATTTTTCGCCCCTTCGAAATATCGAAATAATGCGAATTTGGCATAAAATGCGAATTGTTGGCATTTTTAACGATTTTTTTTAAAAGAAATGTCCTAAAAAAATTAAAAATTCCATGAAATCCAACATTCTTGTCTTTTCTAGGCCATGTTTATGTACATAGAACATGGAATAATTCTGATAGACACATTAAATCATGTATTTCCCACAATTTTTTCAACTTCTATCAAAACCATTTGCATCACAGAGCAAAGTGGTAGGGTTCTAACAGGAGATCGAGTGCATATCTACCGTCACATGGGGGCCACATCTTCGTATTTGTCACAGAAGATATGTTTTGAATTACCAAGCTAAGTGTGCACCATCGGCATTTGTCAAGCTCAGTCGTTAGGGCATCTGACTAATATGCGAGAGACCCGGGGTCGATCCCCTGCAGGGGAGAACCGGGATGTTTTCCACATATTCAAACTGCTCCGGCGCCAGCATAATATGAAGCTGGTACCTTGAGGAAACTTTGAGGGATAAAGGTAGCCAGGAGTGTGGTGCTGATCACATCACTAGCCACCTTCAGCCGTGATCAAGGTTGTAGCATGTCACTAAATTTTGTATGCCCATGGTATATGTGTCTGACAAACAAAGACTGGAACTATCTCTACCGCAGTGTAGCTGTCAAATTCTTGCCCTGCCAGAAACCTCTTCAGTTAAACCATGAGATGAAAGTCGGTACATTAAAGGGCAGGGCTGTACAGGGAGTGGTCCAAGATCTCTCACCTGAAGTGATGCAAAGGCCCTGTGTTGTGCTGTATGGGGTTGTGCACATTCGATTGGCCTTCCGTGAATTGTCTGCAACATCGTCTGACCATACTATCGTTCACGACGTCCGGTCTGCACACCTCACACAATTGCTGGTGGCTCTGTGCCAAATTCCGAGCGTGCAATGTAGGTTACATCTCAGTCTGTGGGAGACTGTATGAGAGCTGCAATCTTTAACCTAGAACTTTCCTAAAACGGCTGCATTACGACTATTACCATTTACAGCTAAATGCCACTTCTTCCTGCCTGCATGTGTGTGTGTCCCTCTCCGACCACTAGTGCTGCATATAGGCACCATTGGAGCTTTTTTCAGGATGCCCCTCGTATATGAACTTTCAGAAGCTTTTATTATGTGTTTTAATGTGTGGTTAGCTAAATCAGGTACCTATACAATGCAATTCTATAAATTCCTTGCGTTAAATTTCTAATACCCACATACCCTTTTCGTCAGCATTAATGGTATAACTGCATGTTGTCAATTTCACAGTACTTCACTTGGATATACTGTACTGAAGCAGAAATCCCATTGATAATGTAAGGAAATATGACACTTTATTTTTTTCGATTCAATTGTTTCACTTATATGAAAGAGTTAAGTTGTTTGCTTTACAGAGAAGAGAGAAGTAGCTTTATGCATTGAAAATTGAGTCCACACTCATGGTTCTTGCAAGCAGAGGCTTCCAAACTTCAGTGGAAATATCAACATATAATACCGAGAATGGATAAGGAGACTGATAAATTATAAATTGTATTTCTTAATCATTCACTCTTCACTCTTATCTCATTTAGTCGTAACTTTAAAAATAATCAAGTATTTTATTTTAAACTTACTGCGTACAATAAAATTCCGTAATCCTTCCCTAGCTTGTGAATTGTAATAATTTTCCAAATTCACTATTTTGCAGTTTGAATTCAAATCATAGAGAATAGAGAAATTAAGTCAATTTCATAGAAGATAATATTGGTACTTGACAAATCCATACCTGGATCTGTATGAGTTTATTATTTCCATTTGCAAAAACATCGCTTTAGTTTAGTTGGTAATTGTCAGGGAAAAATGTAAATTTTGTCCTGGAAAACCTGGAAAAGTCAGGGAATTTCATTTTTGCTTGTTTGTAGCCACCCTGTATTTCCTTAGGAATCTAAACGACTTCCCATTAAAGAAGTGCAGTTCTTATTTAGTATCGGATAGAGGAGGTTGGCAAACCCTTCTTATTTTTTTTTCTTCTATTCCAACGCTGCAGACAAGAAGGAAGGAAAAGTTTTCACAACAAGCACCCTTCTTGCTTTTCATTTTCGTATTCACCAACTATGAAGGATTCCGTAAATCTGTATGTGCAAAGAAGCGAACGATGATCGAGTCCTGTTGTCAATTTTCCACTTGGAGTGGGGAGAGTGAACTTTCGTTGTCCAAATTCTAAGGCAGGCACCATTTAGCGAGAATCGGTTTGACAACAGTGTGCTTGTTGTCTGATCTTGAAGCAGAAGAAACGGCCCATTGTATCTTTACCAGGAATGCAAGAAGTGCAGTTTTACCTTCCTGTCCGTCAAGAAAGGTGCGACAAATGTAAGCTGTGCCCCGCTTCCTCCTCCCCCCACCTTTCACTCTTCGCTCCCTCCTCTCCCATGAAAGCCTAACGTCTGGAAGTTCAAGGTCGCATGGTGAAGGAACCAGCTTCGAAAGCAAGAAAAAGGAGTGATAACTCGCTTGGTCAACAGAACAGGTTTCTGCAAAATTTTAAGACATCGTCACGGCTCGGAAAACATATAAAGTGGGAAACGGGAGTTAGAACGAACATAAGATCGATGTGAACGTCCTATTATTTAACATGGCCTTTTGCCGGGGCCTGACTGGATGAACATATTAAGTGGGAACGTAAAATCGGGGTTTCACTATACTTTATTCTAAAATGTGTCCCTGAATAATCATTATTTTTTAAAAATTTGATATGATTTATGAGGACTCTTGTTAACATTTTAAGATGCAAATCAGCAGAAAACGTCCAGTATAATTGCAGTAGTTTATTGTTTCAGCAAATCTGATGAAAGAAACATTAATGCACAGCAGACTTTTTAGGATTGCAACATTCATGGTCAAAAAAGGAACAACCATATGCGCTGTTGAATAAAAACACTTTGAGCAACACCCATAGATACAGATCTCTTTCTCTTTTTTTAAAAAAAATCAATTTCTTCACTGACTGTTCCATTATACAAAATTTTACCAGACAATTGGTAGCAAAATTATAGAACGGTACCTCTGATGGGGAGAGGAGAACACTCATTAAAGTTGCTGATTCTTAAGAGAGGATGAGAAGTAGGAGAGTGTGGCCCTCACCTACCTATTCAAAAGTAGCATACTTTAAACATACTCCTAATGATGGAGTCAATTAGCCAAAACTTTGAACTTGATTTGATTTTTGTTATTTAACGTTGCTTTTCTGCCACTTTTGGCTAATCATAACGATGAGGATGGGTGATTATAGAATGAAATTGACGAAGGGACACTTGCAAAGAACACCCATACCCAGGGTGGAATTCGAACCCAGGACAACTGGCATGACACCGTGCTGTGCTTATCAAAACTTTGAATTTCTGCAAACTACACCAGGTCATTCCACGTCAAATCATCCAGGCCATGTCACCCACCATCTCAGATTTTGATGAAATTTGATATACTTATAAAACTTTTGATGCTAATTACAAAAATGACAACTTTTTTTAGTTTGCTCAAGGGATTCAGAAATTACGCGTTTTTAAAAATCTTCGTGTACGCCACTTGCGGCTCCACTTTGAATGACATGCATTAGGTTATAAATGATAGTATCTTCTCTCAGGTTTGCCGTAGAAACTTCAAGTTTGTTTTCTTTTGCTCAGGATAGTGTAAGCTTTCATTTAAATAAGGTTTTAGATCAGTGTATCAATAATCATGTATTTTATGTATAGTTTCATGTATTTTTTTTAAAAATAAATGACTAACTTCAAGAGCGAATTTTGTTAAATCCCCCCCCTTTTCAATTTTTCATATACAGGTAGCTCAGAGTGTGTACTAGTGCTTGATGGAAAAATTGGGATGGGCTGTTCAGAGACAGGGTGATAAAAAAATCATTTGCATTAAAAGTTAATCTTATTAAAAATGCTTATATATTTAGCACAAAGTCTGAAGTACAATATGTTTTGAGGTATAGTATTGCCCCCTCCAAAATTTATAGATTAATTTAAAGTTACAAGTTAAATATATTTTGTGAACCTCCTGGCTGGCACTTGAGGAACAAACAAAAAAGAGTAATTATTGTGATTTTTCAAATGTATTTAGCAAATAGTCTTTGACACTATTTTTTATGGGATGGAAAACTTTGTGATTCTCTCAACCCAAAGATAGTTCCAAATTACGTCCATGAAGGTAGTACCTAATAATACTTACTCTATTGTACTCTATGCATTGCCAAAATTTCATGCACTATAAATTGTGCCGTTCACATTTTCTGTTCACAACTCTAAAACAAATATATCTGTACCTTCTCTGGATGCTACGTAAAAGGATTTTCTTGGAATTCCTTGCCTGGCAAGGAAGTTATGCTTTGTTGCATGCTAACTTCATCCACGATTTACTTCAATTCACATCTAATTGTATGTGAAAACTTCAGTGTTTTAGGTGGACTGTCGAGCTAGGAAAAAGTCATTGTCGAAGGAGTGGATCTTTGGATCTTGTTGAACTTGGAATGGAGGACAAAGAAATAGATGCAAGTGGAATCAATGACACCATATTCAAAATACCGTGGTCAGCATACAAATGATTTCTTAATTAAAATCGTTCAAGCAAAGTTGAGTCTGTGTTTCATAATTTATTTGCAGTAGTAATGTAAGTTTATGAAGACATATTATGTACTAGAAACACAATTTGTAATTTTTACACAAATCAATGATCATTAACTGTAAGTTTCTGTCATAATAACTGTAAAGTAACTCACAGTTACTTTCAAAGTACCAGTAACTGTAACTGAGTTACTTTTTAAATGAGTAACTGTAACTCGGTTACTTGTAAAAAGTAACTTACCGAACACTGTAAATAGCCTTTAGCCTTTTGCTTTTGTATGCAATCGCTTTGCTTGATTGCTTTTGCAATCGCTGACACATTGTACTGCAGGTTGTTGTCATTTCACCTTACGTGATTAATAAGAAATTTATGCCTCTAATACTATTTCTACGGAATTGGTACTTCATTGTTGCACTTGTTACTTGATACTGTAGATGTCTATACAAGTCTTCTAAGTGTTCCAACCACCCCATCACAAGGAGATTTTCTGTGGTGTGGCAAAAAAAAAAAAAAAAAAAAAAAAGCTCCATTTGGAAAACTTCGATTAGCACAAATGTGTAGCAAAAAAAATTTCCATATTGAGATAAAATGCACAAAAAGAATGTTCTTGCCGAAAATTTGCTAAACTTGGGAATGCTAATGATGATGATTATAATTTTAAAAAAAATTGAAGACAGTTTAAATAAACTTAGATACAGTGGAACCTCGATTTTATGTTGTTCAGGGGACCAGCTGAAAAAACTTAAATGCGAGAAAATGTAAAACCGAGGAAAATTTCTTAGCAATTTGCTATGTTGGGACCACCAAGATTGAATGTAAAATGCAGGAAAATGTAAAATAGAGGAACTTGAAATCGGGGTTCCACTGCAATTATTATTTGTAAATTTCTATTAATCTATAAATTTTGGAGGGGGCAAATGCTTCCCTTTTCCTCCGCCAGGTTACGCCTATGCTTACCTTCACACATAGTGAACAGAAATTTTGAATATTATACCTCAAAACATATTGTACTTCAGACTTTGTGCTAAATATATAAGCATTTTTAATAAGATTAACTTTTAATGCAAATGATTTTTTTATCACCCTGTCTCTGAACCGCCCATCCCAATTTATCCATCAAGCACTAGTACACACTATGATCTACCTGTATATAAAATTTGGGGGAAATTGAAGGGGGGGCATTGCACGAAATTCGCTCTTGAAATTAGTCATTTATTTTTCTAAAAAAATATATGAAACTATACATAAAATACATGTTATTATTGATACACTGATCTAAAACCTTATTTAAATGAAAGCTTACACTTTCCTGAGCAAAAGAAAACAAACTTGAAGTTTCTATGGCAAACCTGAGAGAGGATACTATCATTTATAACCTAATGCATGTCATTCAAAGTGGAGCCGCAAGTGGCGTACAAAGAGATTTTTAAAAACTCGTAACTTCTGAACCCCTTGACCAATCTAAAAAAAGGTTGTCATTTTTGTAATCAGGATCAAAAGTTTTATAAGTATACCAAATTTCATCAAAATCTGAGATGGTGGGTGACATTTTCACAAAATTCTGGATGATTTGACATGGAATGACCCCACCACTATGATGGTAAGACCTATCAATTATTGTTGAGATAATCTTTAAAGGTACAAGAGTATTTGTAGATTAATAAAAATGCAAAAATATGATGGTAATGTGTGATTCTAAAAGAATCAATTCAGTGTTCTTGTGCACGTTTGTGAGTTCATCAAACAAAAATTTCCTGTTGTGCGAAGATTTTTGTTGACATCCTATGGACAAATGTGACGTATATAAAACTATGTGTCATTGGTCTTACTTTGCAATGCCAGTTCACCACTGTGATGTACTCACATTGTCTGAAAGTGCAAGGTGTGTTCAAGGAAGGAAGGAAGACACGTGTAGATATTTTGAAAGAATGCACGTGTGAATTGGAACAAATATAACTGTGGGTCTTTGGAAAGTAATGTCTTCCAAGAGCAAGGCAATTGTCCTAATGTTGCTACCACTCTTAGAAGACACATTAGAAGCCATCTTTCTCAAGCTCATTCAAAGCCGCCTCTATATTTTTCACTACCTCTTGTTATGGCGTAAACCTATGTTCAAATCTTCTTTGCGAGAGTTGAGATACAAAATAAGTCACGGTGAGAGGGGCTGAATCAGGATTATATAGAAGGTATTTAAAATTCCAAATGTACTGACTGTGCCATTTGAAAATTAGTGTTATCATGATGGTGCTTCCAACCATTCAGTGAAAATTTAGATGCTTTTTATGGATATGTATGGTCAGCTTTGTCTAAACATTAACCATGTATTTAGCAACTAAGCTTTACGGTAAATCAATCCATGGTAATTAAAATATATACAGAGCAATCCAATGAAGTGTAGACCATCATGTCGGTGTTTGCCTGAGGAACTCGGCACTGAAGACTATCTGTGAATCATGCATGCAATTTTACGTAACTAGTTTAAAGAGTGATTTATTTACTTACCAATGTATGAAAGAAGGTGCAAAAATGGCCGCCTTTGTTGTCCACAAATTTTTGACACTACTTGATGAAGTTACCCATAACTCGCTACAGTTCCCGTTGATTAATATTGGTAATTTCTTTGCAGATGTTTTGTTTCAATTCTTCCAGGGTGTGTGAATTTGACTTGTACACAGCATTTTTTAATCTACCCGAGATAAAAATCACATGGAACTTTTACACCCGGGAATCTTGTTTCAAATCACGTTTGAACTTCATGTGCCAATTGAGTTAACATATATGAATCATAAATAAATACACGCTGTGCAGTAGAAAACATTTGCTGAGCCATAACACACATTGCTGTTGAATACACTAGAAAAAAACACAATACGTTACAAACACCCTGTCATTTCAAAGTCGCCAGACTAATAAACAGCCAACACAATACTAAACAAGGACCCTTATCACTTCACAGTCTCCGGTCTACTTTCAGGACATCTTTAAAAACCGGTTTCCATCCCTCCTTGCCAGCTTATGTTAGTGGTTGTCTTAATAAAAATGTATCAAAAATGTGTGCGTGCATCAAGGCAACTAGTTGAACACCTGCTTTTATAAATCTGGTAAGTAAATCACTTTTTAAAATAATTGCAAAAACTATTGTGCACCTGTTTCATCGACACACTCTGATGCTGACAATCGGCCGCAACTACCTTGCTTGCCGATAACACAAACACCAATGTGGCGGTCTACACTTCAATGGATCGCATTGTATATACACATCTGATATTTTTATACATATACAATTTGACAGTTTAGAACCTGTTCTCTAAAATTGAAGTGGAATTTTTCAAACAGCTTTACAACAAACATATGATACTCATATTGCATTGTAATTCAAGTATGGCATGCTCTCCCATACGTATGTAAATAAAAAACATTAGTTTTGGAGAAATTCCGTGAATATTGTAGTTCAGTGACCAGCAAGAAGGGGTGACATACACTGAGACACTTGTGTGGTTGGCATTTAGAGCTTAATTACAGATTCCACTCTTCCATATAATATTGTACAAGTTGCGTAACTTTTAAGATATTTGAACTGAGAAAGTGTTGGTCTGCATTTTGGTAACTGGCTGGATATAGACTCCAAAAAAAAGTTTCAGCTGATATTGGTTATCAAATTTAAACTTATATTAATTATTGTACGTGGAAAATTTTATTTATTGCTTTTTTTTCTTTCAACCAATTAATTTTGAGGGTCTTTCTTCATTATTGTAAATTATGAAATCTGCACTGGAGGTGGTACCACATTGCTGGTATCCCTCCCAGATGCCATAATCTGCTAGACCTTCAAAATTAATCAGTCGAAAGAAAAGAAGCACAGCACAGAAAAATAACTTTTCCCATATAATATTCACATCATATATACTGCACCACACCATTCTGGATCTGTTTCATTGTTGAGCATTTTCCATTGTTTCTATTTCATGTCTTGCAAATCATTGATTTGAGAGAACATTTCTCTCCTTGCTTCCAGGTGGGCTATTCTTTGTCTTTTATCTCTAATGGAGATTTGTTATTGTTAATGAATTTTACTTACTAATAACTTGTCCAGGAACTCGAGTCAAATAATGCATTGCCTTACAACCACCTTAGGCTAAAATTGCATTCTTAAAGTGCACTTTTGTCAATTCAGTGACTGAGCACATTAAGTGGTTGACTTCTTGATTTTGCCACCAAAGTTCCCCAGTTTGAGTCCTAGCCTGAGCGTGAATGTTCTTTCTCAGTGTCTTCATCAATTTAATCCAATCATCACTCATCTTTGTCTTCACAATTAGCCTAAATTGGCAGAAAATTGATGTAATATAAAAATACGATACAATAAATTGCATTTTCAAAACCTGATAGGTTACCTATGCTTCAGGAACATAAGCAAATAACCATTTTGGTGTGCAGTTTAATCTAGTATTAATGACTTGCGTGTATGGAAGTATTTATGAACTTGAACCAAAAAAGGTGTTGATGGTGACAACACGGAAAAAATATGCAGGAATTTTATAACTTTTTTGTTGTTGTGAATGGAGCCATAGTGGTAAAGCATCTGACTGCTGTGCAGAAGACACATGTTCAATTCTTGGGATGGATTATCTAAGGTGGAAATTTTTCTGAGTTTGTCCCTCCATAAAAGCAGCTTTGGGTTCAGCCAGAGCATAGAGCTGATCACATCACCTCAAACAATAGCAAAGATCATGAATATGTGGGTACTCATCCGTCTCCATATATCTCCATGGTACAGTGCAATGAGCATGGGGAACTTTACCTACCTTATTGTGTTGTAAATGTTATTAGATTAACCCATAGTAATTTTTGAAACCATAGTAAGAAATGGAAGACAAACAACAGGAATAAGAGAAGGATTTGAACTCATTTTTAGACTTGCCATTAGAATGTAGTTTTCTGCTGGTACTTGCATTTTTTTTCATAACCTTTAAAAAATCCTCAGCTGAACAACTGAGATGGCACTAGAATGGCTTACTTGAAGAAGGTGAGAGAGAGTAAGAAAGAAAAGGAGAACAAAGAAGGCTAGGAAGAGAGAGAAAGGAATATCATCCTAATCCTTGGACTAATGGCATGTTTACCTCTTGGTGTAGAACAGACCTGATCAACTTTCTGTAATTGTGGAATAGCACTCTCATATGCATGTGTGAACTACAGGGTGAGCAGTTGAGCAGTAGTACTGGAGCATAGTAAGTGGTGCGGAAAGGAAAGAGGGAGGGATTCAGGACGCGGCTTTGTTATTCGTGAGGCAGGAAGCTTGCACCACATGGGAGCACTCACGCTTGCATTATGTGTGTTCTCCAGGCCTATTTGAGCATCAGTTAGCAATCCTATAGTTTTAGTGCATGGCTTGATTTAGAATGAAATGAAGAATCAGTGCTTATGATACTTCCAAGATATGTTGCAATCTCACAACAAATATTTCATATCACATTTGATAACTGCATATTTCACTACAGTTGCAAAGTGTCTGACCATTGTACCTCATAAATACCTCACACCACTGGCATTATATGAACACAAAAAAACTTACACTATCAGTAAACACTTCATACACTCACTCGAAAAAATATGCGGTGGGAATTGTTGAAATTTTAAAGATGATCATTTGCAGTTGTGGTCTTGTGTCACTGCCTTGGTTGTCTTTTTTTCCCAAGAGGTACAACTTTCATACACATGAACAACACCTAAGTATCAAACATTGATAAAGTTGCAGCATGTAGCATCAAAGTGTCAAGGGAATACAAGTTATACCACAGAGAAAATGTGCTACATCAAAGTTCAAGGGCTGTTGTGGTCTAGTCATTAGAAGAACTGTCATGCTGGAGACCTGGGGAAGTTATTTTCTAACAATGGCCCTGCTCTGGGTTTCCCTTAGTCTCATTTGTGCAGGGGTCAACCTTGGGGAGGGGGGATACATACAGGTAGAGCATGGTGCTGATCATAGAACCTCTGCTATGACCAAGGTCAAGAATGTGTGGAACCCTACCTCCATTCTTTGCCCATGTGTGTCTTGCAATTCATGGGAGAAATTTAAATCAAAGTTCACTAAATCAGGTGTTAATTGACAATCCAGAACTCCTGTCTTTGCGGTACGGTAGTTTATGCTAAGAACCACAGGGACCATGTGTAGAGTGACCAGACGTCCTCTTTTATCCTGACATGACCTCCTTTTTAGGTGTCTGTCCGGTGTCTGGGCAGATTTTTTAGAAGTCTGTAAATGTCCTCCTTTTTTAGAAAGAGTATAGCCTTGACCATAGCAAATGTGCTGCATACAGAATGCTTCATTTGGGGCACGTTAAATATTTGAGCAATACTCACCTAGCATCTGGAAGCTCAATACGATCACTGTCCCAACTGAGTCTCTAGTAGGGCTCATATTTAAGGCACTAAAAACCTCTGAAATAGGCAGTCAAATAGGCACTTAAAAAGCCTGACTGAACTTGACTGAAATAGGCAGTCAAATAGGCACTTAAAAAGCCCCATAAACTAAGAAAAGGTACAAAAATAGGCACTTAAAAGGCACCCTAAAATTTAAAAAAAAAACATTAAAATAGGCAATGGAAGTGAACTTATTTAAATTTTCTTCTTACAATGTACAGTTATACTGTATTAGAACTTTAGTTTATACATAAAAGTGCGCTAGCGATTAACATACTATAATACTCTTTTGATCGAAATTCACATTTGCAGGGAATCGTCTGTTAAAGTAATTCTCACAAAAAGAGCTTGTGCTAACTATTTGCACCATTGTAACAAAAAAAAATATTTAAAACAGTGTTCCAATTCAGACCATCAAATCTGGCGAATTCCACATTTCAATCAGTACAACATCATCAAAGCCTTACATCTTTCAATATAGGGAAAGCCAAATGCACATAAAAAAAGCTGAAGTATGCAAAAATTGCATAATATCCATTTTTTTGGCACAATTAAGAAAAATAGTCACTAACCATCAAAATAGAAATTTATAGGCACTATAAAAAATGTGTTTTAGGAATAGAAACTCCATGAAACAAACTTTAAAGTTTAAACATGAAAGCCTAGGGTTTACTACAAAGGGATAAAAAAGGCAAATAGGCAAATTTCCGCACCCCAGTCATTAGTATTAAGCACTGAGACTGCTGGAATGCATGTAGTCTGTGCAGTTCCTTTCCGGTTGATTGATTTTGTTTATTTTACTTCGCGTTTCTGCCACTTTTGGCTAATCGCGAAGTTGAGTATGAGCGACGATATGATGATTTTGATGAAGGACACCCATGCCCAGGCCGGGATTCGAAACCAAGGCCTCTGGTGTTGTGGCGCGGTGTGCTAACCACTCCACCACAGAGGTCGGCCAGTTCCTTTTCGAATTATACATACGCGATACACAAATGTGTAGTGAGAATTTTGATTATTAAGTAATATTTACTTTCATGAAATAACGAAGCGAAAGTGTAAATTCAACAATAATCTTGCAAGAAAATATCCAGTTTTAAAGGATGGAAGAAACGAATATGGGGTAAAGTGTAAGGTGGTTGCCACTTTCCCCTGCTGTTGAAAGAGTGCTAGAAATGTTCCTGGCATTAAAATCATATTTCTCTACCCAATCTAAACTACCTAAAATTTTAATTTGGCTTTTCGAAATAAGTTAAGCGAATCTTACTTGTTACATTTGCATTCACTTGTGGAGATATTTCCGTCTAATATCCAAGAATTAGAAAAGGAGTAAATTTCTGTGCTTCAAATTATAGGCATTCTTTGTAATTTGTTAAAAGAACAGATTAGGAGATTGCTTTCTTTGCTTAAAGGTAAGATGAAGTTCTTGAAAGAGATCTTCTGAAAAGCATCTGTGAGCAAAATGTTGGTAAGAGTTTTGTATATTGATTAAAGTATGAGTAGTGGCAAATGTATAGCCATTTTTTTTTTCGGTGTCCTCTTTTTTATGACTTTGTCCTCCTTTCTCGCCATGCTCTGTCCTCTTTTTTGAATGTATGTGTCTGGTCACCCTAGCCATGTGGCTCTTTATGATTGATAGAGAACAAATATCATGATTCCTAAATTGAGTAGATAAGTAATACTTTTCCATGTGATACTTTGTTGGAGTGAGAGCAGTTACTGCAGTTGAAAATCTTCTTTCAGGTGCGACCCAATTTTTCAAGTCTCCACCCTACGTAACTTGGATGCTTCTGTACTATTCAACAGAGACAAGGCTAGTGATATAAACACAGAAAGTGTTAAAATTCAGTCATTTCCTGGTAGCAACTTAAAGAAACTGTTGATTACAACAGAATACCCATATTTGAAACCAAAACAGAAAATCTTTGTTTGCCTGAAGTGTCATAAGGTCTGTTTTAGCTTTAAGGGCTGGTCTGTTCATATGAGGAGAGTTCATAAGTCAAAGCTTAAACCGAATAGATTAAACAAATCGAAACAGAAAGAGAGAAGAGTCTTAAGTTGTGCCGAAGAAAAAGTCAAGGAGCAGTTTAACTGCAGTTATTGTCAAACTTTGGTTTCATCAGAGGAGTTAGTTAATGAACACATTAGGTCACATCCCAGCATGAAGGAACGTGCATGTAGGGGATGCTTGAAAGTGCTCCTGGACAAAGATTCACTGGATTTATGTCGACATTCGTACGTTGATGGAAGTATGTGTCATGTATGTGGGAAGGCTACTTCAACTGCCAGTGAAGATACAAGTGTTAATGTTCCTAAAGTTGTTGATAAATGCAATGTGATTGATACATGCGATTCCATTGACACAAGTGGTGAAGTCTCCAGGTTAACTGATGATAATGATTTTGTGAAAAAAGTTTTTGAATGCATTACCTGTGGCAAAATATTTAAAAGTAGTTGTCTGTTGAGGTGTCATGAGGCGATACATGCCAGCGAACGATCATACATGTGTGAGGTCTGCGGTAAAATGTTTTCTTCAAAATCTTACTTAAAAATTCACACATGGAAACATGTTGGGTATAAACCATACACATGTGATATATGTGATAAGGCTTTCGGGCACTTGACTTCTTACAAGTATCACAAAGCTGTTCATTATGCTGTGAAACAGTTCTTATGTGAAGTTTGCGGTAAGGGTTACAAAAGGTTCACCCAACTTAGGGCGCATCAGAGAACACACACTGAAGTTGACGAGAATGTATCGGATAATGCCAGTTTCAAATTGCCACAGAAAGTTTACGGCCGTTTTTATCCATGCCATTCTTGTGGAAAGATGTTAACGTCAAAGCAGTCGTTAGAAGGGCACGAGCGAATCCATCGTGGTGAGATGCCATACAAGTGTGAGGAGTGTCAGAAATCGTTCCGTGTCAAAAGTGTTCTGAATCTTCATAAAGACAAGTGCCATCTTGGTAAGCGGAGGAAGAGGCCTACGGGTGCCCTTGCTGTTCCCATTAGTTGTGATATGTGCGGCAGAACCTTCCGGTACAGACAGAACTTCATCATACACTATCGCTTGCACAGCGGTGAGCGTCCATTCGAATGCCAGATGTGTGGCCAGAGGTTTACATCAAGAGCAAACCTCCATGGCCATGAAGAAACTCACAGTGGTCTGAAACCATTTTCCTGCCAATATTGTGGTGAAAAGTTTCATAGAAAGCAACACTTGGTTCCTCATGTGCGTATCCATACAGGAGAGAAACCTTTTTCCTGCAAGTTCTGTTCACAGAGGTTTGCGAGGAAAGGCGATTTGGTGATTCACACCCGCAGGCATACAGGGGAAACACCATATGTGTGCAGTGTATGTAACAAGGGCTTTTTCAAAAGCTATCCCTGGAAAATCCACATGAACACTCATCAGACACATAAAAGTAAGATTGAAGCAGTCATGGAGATTAATTAGTTATCCTTTGTCTTCATGTTCAACCCTGTGTTGTGAATATTTGAATTGCATATACTATACTAGCACAGTTTCATACAGAACAGAATTTCAAGATATGGAACTAAATCCAAGTGATAATTTGTACCAATTATAAAGCATTGTTTTCTAGAGATAGTATAAAAAAGATTTCAAATTTATTTTGAATTTGAAAGTGCAATTTTTGTTACAAAATATAATTGAAAATTTGTAAAATTTCAAAGATTGATATGAGTATTGCTCAAAATATAAAGAAGTAATTTATTGCTAATGTGAAATATTTGTGTAATAAATTATTTTTATTTGCCAGTTCTTGTATTTTTCTTTTGACTTCGTGGCAGTATAAATTGTTGCAAATAAATAAAGAGTTTTTTAAACATATATGTACTTATTTGCAACATACTTTCACATGTCATAGTAAAATTTAAGTTTCCATTCTCAGATGTCATACATTTAAACTTCTAAGTTTATTGGCTATTTATGAAAATAACAATGTGTTTTAAGAACTGTATAATAATTTAACCTTATTTTTAAATGACATCTTTATCGTTCATAAGCTGTAATACATATTGATTTTTTATGCATTTGGTTGTCAGATTTATTTCTTCCTAAATCATGTATTTATTTATTTATTTAGTCTAGGAATGGACTGATCCGAAGTTCGGAATTATACCCTATAGGTAACAGCCAATATAGGAATATTGGTTTATCAGTAAAATTGCCATTAGTTTTACTGATATGATATATTTCTGTAAAATATGTATTTGAACTGAAAATTCTACAATTCTTATTTTTTGTAAATGAAAGCCTAATTTAGGTGCCATGATATTATAAATTGAATTTGGGAACACACGCATGTACTTTTCTAATGTGAAATCCATTGCAGTCACCTTCCAACATGCAGTAATTATGGATGTAAATTAAACCATTCATGGAAATGTGTACCATTTAATATCGAATTGGTAGAATATCATTTGTTGATAAGGGTAAAATTTTATATCTATCCATCACTTTGATATATAATGGAAATAATGTGGGCTGTGGCAATGTAATTAAACAAAGTGTAGGTTTGAAATTATTCAATAATACCCCCAAATTTTACGAAGTCCAAATATCTTGGAAGCTCCTAATTAAGCAATTGTGTGGCAAAGAGGATATCCTGTCTAAACTGTAGTAGGAAGAGGAAGTAACTGAATCCTTAATTATTCAAATTTCAAGTACCTATATGACCAACTTGCAATGTAAAGCTCTTCCACACCAGGGGCGCCGACTTGTCAAAATTATTGGGGGGGCTCTGATCACTGAAATAAATGAATGAATGACTCACTCCCTCCCTTTTTTAAAAATAAAAATTACGTCTTCGTATACCAGTTTTTAAGCAGCTATTATATTCCTCATGCAAATGAAATTTAACATGAAAAACGTTTAGAAAATGTTTAAGACTTTTTATGTCTTTTGTGTCTGTTCATTTGTTTTTTAGATAACAATTAACATTTTTATTGAAAAGTATGTATTTACATTAAGAAACCAACCTAACAGTTTTATGCCGGCCTCGGTAGCCGAGCATGTTGGGTGGTCATCTCAACTCGATTTGATCCATAGTCTCGGGTTCGAGTCCCGGCGAGGGCATGGGTGTGTTTGAATGTCCGCAACAGACATGTGATGGGTTACAAATAACCTTAGTGTTGACGTACCCATAAAAATAACGAATATTTACAATATTTAACAGTTTTATTTAATTATTTACATAAATGCTAACACAAATCACAGGAAAAGAGTTTACTTTTTTGTTCTTGCTACAATATTTAACTTTTTAAATATAATTTTGCAATAATAAAAAAATAGGATGTACACTAAGATATAAAGTGACATACGCAACAAAAACATATGAACATGATTTAAAAATAAAGCAAAAGTTGCTCTACGCAGTGGGTTATTTTTTATGAACTCATTAACGAGCGGCCTCAGCTCCAAATTATCAAGCCCAGTTTGATGTATGTGGAGTACCGCTGAGCTGCTTAGTCTCTTCTGCCTCATTGTAGACCTCAAATATGTCTTTAGTCGGCGAATAGCACTGAATGACCTTTCGGCTGTGGTTGTCCTCAGTGGCACAGCACGGAGGACCATCATGAATTTGGCAACTTCAGGCAGAAGCTTCTGGAGGGTGCTGTCTTCCAAAAGAAACTTCCTTATGTCACGCATGGTAGTTAGAACCACTTTCTTCTGTTTGGCGATATCACCAAGCATGGACATGTGTATACCGCGTTTGCTATAAGGGAGAGCCTATCGGCATCCAAATCTTGGCGAAAGAATTCTCACGTTTGCTGAAAGTTTGTTGTGCAACTGTTCACAGTTGAGATGCATTCTTTCTCTACGGCTGTTATTTTTTGTAGTCCTGTAGATTCATGTCCTTGTTTAACACATGATTTTGCTGTGTCACACAGGTCAGTGTATATTGATTTATAATACTATTTTGGAGTGTAGAACTTGTGATGTTTGGCAGCATCAGGATTTTCAAGTCTCTTAGGGACGTGACGTTGCCGGGGCAATTCTGGCTCATCAACGAGGCTCGGTTTGCCCTCTGTGCATTTCAGTCAGAACTGCTCAAAACACATTCGCCTTTCTTGAAAGATGTCAGTCAAGTATTTTAGTTTTGATTCCACTTCTGTAGCACCAATGCGTGGAGACTGAATCTTACAGTTTACCTCTTCTATTGGACCCATCACATGGCAGTAGAGGGAGAGAAGGAAAAATGTCTTGAAGTGAAGCACATTTTGATGCTGCGTCAGTAGAATCTTCTTCAGAAAATTTCTCAAGAAAATTGAGAAGGTTTTCATAGTTCCTTAAGATCTGTTGCACACTGGAGGCTCTCAACGTCCACCGACGAGGGCAAAGTGGTCGCAGTCCAGTATGGCCAGCCTTCTCATTCACATCAATAATACCATTAAATATTTGCATTCTTTTCGGGGATTCCCAAACAGTCTTTAACAAGTCGTTGGCTAAATTCATTATGTCATTGATTAATATATGTATAATAGTAAATAATAATTATATACTTAGTATATAGTAATAAGTCATGTGTTTTGCTGTCTCCGATCATAGCACCCCAAAGTTGATGATTTAGCGGTCTCAGCCCACCCAAAGTTGATGGTCTAGAACATTTCAAATGTGTATTTAAAGTTAAGTTCATGTGGCACAATTCAGAGAACTTTACAAAAGAAGAAAAATAATACATTAGATCCTCTTAAGCAAAATTATTTGGGGGGCTCTGCCCCTACATCAGTAACATTGGGGGGGCTCGAGCCCCCCTAAGCCCCATGGAGTCGGCGCCTATGTTCCACACTATATGCTTCCAGAGTTTTACAACAGCTTTCTTCCAAATGTTGACATTATCCAGCCTGAACAAGTTTTTCGAACATTGCTAACAATCCATATTTATGCTATCTTGTTTGGTTATGCTTGCTACAATCTCAACATAAAATGATCGTGGAGTACTGTATCTGTAATTTTAAGTAAGTAAAGAATGAATATATTTAGCATTGAAGAGACAAACATGACCAGGACACTAAGCTGGATCTTCGGCATACGTGCCATTGCTCTACCAACTGAGCTGCTGAGCCAGCCCTGGCTTTGCCTGATTTTTTCCTTCTGCTCTTTTAACTGTACTGTGTGGAATTGTCTCTTGTCATGATACTGCAATGGGATCTGTTGCCTTTGAAACACTGATGATGTCCACAGTGCCTAACAGAAACAGTTCCACACAGGTAAAACGGTGGAAGCAATAAATCAAAGCCAGAGCTAACTCTGTACAGTTGGTACAGCAATGGCATGGCATGCCAGAGACCTGGTGAATTTTGGGCACAATGTCACCCCATGTAATCTTTTCTGGGAGATATATTCCTATCTAGTTACTGTAATAGGATGTCCAGAAGTTTTTTCTTTTGTTCTTTGGCCTCAATGATGGGTCATGTTAATTCTGCCACCTTGTAATGAAGGGGCCCCAGGTTCCATCCCTGGTGAAGGCACATTGCACAGTGGTTTGGATCCCACTTTAAACTGTAGGTCCTATCCCAATTAGTGTATCTGAGCATAAAGTGGATTTTTGTTTATAGTATTCTTTTATTGCCCTCCATTTTTCCTTCCTTGTTTGTATATTCCCACTAGCCTATGATGGATATTTTTAGGACCTCTGGCTCCAGCAATGAAACCATCTGAGTCTCTGGATTTACTCTAGTTAGAGACCAGAGATCACTTACTGACATATGCTACATGTGTCATATGCCTTTGAAACATACTACCATTGGAGGATGCTAACTTCTTATGACACACTCAGATGTCACCAGTCATGCACCATGAATCAGTCACTTGATTTTAATTACTTACACAGTCTAGTCTCTCACACTTGGAAACCACAACATACACCACATGCAAATACAGTGGAACCTCGATTGTATGTTTTTTAGGGAACCAGGCTGAAAAAACTTTAAAAATTCAAGAAATGTAAAATCGAGGAGCATTTACTCATGTTGGGACCATCGCAACTGAATGTATGGAAGAAATTGCTATATTAAGATGGACATGAAGGAAATTGGTAAAGATGTTTGAAATTAAGGAAACACAACATCTTAGTTCTCTTTTACACTGTAATCGAAAATGCACACAGTGAGTGGCACATGTATGTGCTGTGGTTGCAAAATGTACTTTCACTTAATTAGCAGTTGCATTTTACTGGAAGGGTTTTTAGTAGTTCATGGTATAGCCTTTTTGGTGTCCACCACTTTGGTGTATACTTTTATTTTGCAGAGGGGGGCTTACAGGGTTTGACAATACAATTTTTTTGCCGATATCCATAAAATACCAATATGAAATTTACTGAATATGTGTGTGCTGGGTGCCTCTTTACAGCCTCAGCTTTTAACCAAAGTCAGAATGTTATTTTAGTTTAAGTAAGGGGCTGGACCCCGTATAAAGTGACTGGTGCAAAATTGCCTACGTGCTGACGCACCCAAAATTTTAACTTCAAATTCAAATTAAAAAAAGTTCTGTTCTTCATTAATTAAAATACATATGATTATATTGAATAGCAAAACAAAACAGTTATTTTTAATGTTTTTTTTTTCATTTGTTAGTAGATAGCTCAAAGTACTTCATAATTCTATTAAATCAGGTAAAGGTAAAGTGCTCCCCTGTGCTTAGCACCACACCATGAGGGCGTATAGGGGGTGTGGGGGTAATGCCCCACACTTTTATTGATTTAGTCATGGTTAGGGGTGATGTGATCAGCATTACGCCCCTGACTGCCTTTATCCCCCAGGGTTTCCCCCAGGTACCCATGCCGTTTGATGCTGGGTGGGCACCAGGGCCGCTTCCAATGTTAGAAAAGTTCCCAGATTTGAACCGGCCGGGGATCGAACCCAGAACCTTTAGCATGGTAGTCAGACGCGTTACCGACTGAGCCACCGCGGCCACTCTATTAAATTAAATCAGTTCATTATGAATATTTTAATCCAATCGCATGTCTAAAAACCTTATTTTTTATGTGTGGATGTACACACATAATGCCCCTGCTACAGTTTTTTGTGTCCTTTGCAGTACATTTGAAAAGCACTGCATGGAAAGCCCAGTCCTCAAAATATTAAAATTACAGTTTTTATTTATATACATAGATGTAGACTATACTTTTTACCCCATATGTACACATCGTTAAATAGTAGTTA